>NC_045798.1:60788825-61126987 GCF_009873245.2 Balaenoptera musculus
TTTCTAAAGGACTTTCAACTAAAAAAATTATTAGCCTCTCTTCTGGGCTTTGAGTTAAAAGTTTGTTGGAATATAAAGAAATGCCACTTTTTATAACTGAAGCAAGGTGCTGTTAATTATTGATAAAGTTAAGATAATTAAAAAGATATTTAAAGTATACTCATATATCTAATTAAGTTATTTCAACATGTGCTCTCTCTAAAATACAACAGTCTCTAGAATCAAGGAATTATGAAATGTTAAAATTTGAAGACTTAGTTTTTTTAAAAATTCAATTGCCTTACTTTACAAAAGATGATGCTGAGCTTGTTTCCAGTTTAAAGATGACATTGAGCCTAGTTCTTCTGATTTCTTAATCTAGTGGTGCTTCTCTTAACTTTTCATTTTAACTTATAGGTTCTATTTTTATCCTCTTTTAATCCATTTCCTATTGTCTTTTCTCAAAGGATACTTGGAAACGTATACTACCCAAAACTAGTCTAATGATAATTTACTCCTAAATATCAGACAAACAAACAATAAAAAACAAAATACAGTTGGCCCTTTGACAATGCAGGTTTGGGACTGTGTGCGTCCACTTGTATGTGGATATTTTCCAATAGTAAATACTACAATACTACACAATCCATGGTTGGTTGAATTTGAGGTTGCTGAGGAATCTTGGATATGGAGAGCTGACTAAATTATGCATGGATTGACCCTGCCAACTGTCATTATTCTTTGGTGTGCTCATTTTTTTCTTAAATATTAAAGTAGTAATTATTTATACAACTTTTGTCTTTTTGTAATTTTGGAAAATTATGATTAATAGGTTAATTTCCTTACATTGCTTCAGAATTATAGGCCCAAATGTGGCAGATTTTCATGTCACAGATTCCTAGATATTTTACTTCCAGTATTCTGAATTTTGAATGCAGTTGATTTTGGATTGCCCCTGGGAATTAATATTTTAAAAAAACCCAACTCCCTAAGAAATCCAAAAGCACTACTAGGCTAGGAAACTACAGTCTTAGAGAATTATCAAATTTTGATAAACTATGAAACATACCTAGCCCAATCTGAAAAAATAATACTTCTTGATGGATATAGAGTAATATATAAAAGGATTACCTACGGCTTTCAGGGTTTTCTATTGAAACACCCAATTATTTGCACATGCAAAATTTAGTACAAGGTGGATTGGTTGAACCAATAAAGTAATCTAGTATGTGAAATATCTAAGTCCTATATTATTCAGATTTAGAAAGCACCTCTCTTGACATTTCTTTCCACTGCTTCACAAATGCCATCATCTTTATGACTGTAGCCTTTTTACTTTTCCTTACTGTTATTGCCTTCCTGCAGACTTTATAACAGCTGTGACAGTTCCCCTCTTGATTCATTTAATCCCCCCTCCTTCTCTCTACTGTCGTTTTCCTCCATCTATTTTAAGTTACAGGAGAGAGACAAGAAAATCACAGCCTAAAGTCTTTCAGAATTTAATGTTTTCACTCTATGGAATATATGAATCACCCACTTGTACATTCTGAGGTTTAGTTTTTATTTCCTTTTCCAAAAGAAATTGTTTTTACAGATTACAAAAACATTAATTTATATATTGACTCTCTTGACACTCTCTTCTCATCTGAAATTTCCCTTGCTCTCTGGTTAAATTCAAATATATTCACAGTATATGGCCAGCAAAATAAAACAGAACATGTGAATATGGTACAAAGTCTTCAGTAGATAACATGTTTAAACTACTGCAATTAACATGAATCTGGTCTTAATCAATAACACAAGTATAATCCACTCACTAGTAGGAATTCAAGACCACATTTCAGGTTCGACTTTGGGAAGAAGAAATGCTAGCATAGTTTAAGGCCAACAACATTTTTCCATCTAGGTGCCATTCAGGCCCTGGAGCTTATGACATCATGAAAGGTAAAAACTCTTGCATTATTAGGTGCTGTACCCTATATGGAATCTGCCATTTGGTCATTTTAAATTTTTTTGTAAATCTGTTTCTCAGAATTACATTGAGGGTTGACATAAAACTCTCCTGAGATGCCTCCCAGTAGTGAGGGTCCTGGCATTTGCAATATCTAACCAGACTAGTAAGAAGACCAAGGTAAAAAAGATAGGCAGTGGATGGCTAAACAAGCTGCCGATACTTTGGGAAGAAACCCTTACATATATTGGTGAGCTTTCCACTGGATTTTGTTTGCTGCTTCTTCTCATTGTTGGAGCATTAAACCATCAAGGCTCAGGAAGGGGACCAGGATGGTTGTATTTAGTCCTTGCTACTGAGCTTTCAGACACAACCCAATCCAGTTCATGAAGTCTGGGACCAAAGGTACATAGTAATAAGCCATGGATTTGTTCCCTATTTTCCTTCAGCGTGATCCCTCTTAAACCTGCCTGTGGTCATGCCAGGTGACTGGACAGGTTGAGTGTTTGAATTTGGGATCCTTAGTCATGGCTTTGTCACTGTCTCTTCCCTCCTTGAAAATACAACTAAAAGTTATCTGTACCAGAGGAAAAAAAACAGTCGGTGCCAATGAACAGTTTATGACATAAATCTAAAAATGACTAAGACTCAGAGTTGTAAGTCAGCAGAGCCAACAACTGAAGCAAAGAACAAAATAAAGAAAAAAATGAATGCAGTTTTGAGATAGCAGTAGATCCAAATATGCATAGAAAGCATCAAAAAGGAATCCAAGAATTAGTGTGGTTATAAAATACACACACAGCCATGCCAGGGCCAAGGAGAAGTTCTAAAATAATTGTTTCCATGAAGGCCTCAAATTTTAGAAAGTCCTACATTTAAAACTCCCTGGGTGTTGCGACACTCTAGATCAGAGCACTCTATTTTTAAAGGAACCACAATCTATTTCAATTTCTCTATGTTCTACATAGTCCTTGTAGGACATAGACACGGTAAAACATAGACAAATGATTGGTCTTCTGAGAAAGGAAAGAATCCGGTAGTCTGGAAAACATTCCTGATCTATTTCTATAGGTAGGGTCATATACCTCTGTGAAATTTGAAGCCCAAAATAGAGTCTCCATCCTCAGATAATTAAGCTAAATTTAAAGTAGAAGTGAAAATAGAGTACGAGCTCTGAAGCTGAGGTTATGAGATTCTTTTCATTGGTTAGTCCTCTCTATTATTATTATTACTACTACTACTGCTACTACTACTACTACTACTACTACTACTACTACTACTACTACTACTACTACTACTACTATTGCTGCTACTACTGCTTTGAATTTCACTGAACCACTCTGCCCATATGTAGTCAGTGAGGGTCATCTTCATGACTAAGACTCACTGCTACTTCAGATAGAAATTTCATTGACCCACCCAATTTCTATTTTATTGTTTTAAATTGACATGGCACATCCTCTACATTTGTCATTTTCCTTCTTCACTCTTGCAAAGTTGTCTTCACCAAGATATGGTTTTGATTCACCACGAGTTTAATAAGTCCAATAACAAGCTTCTCAATTAAGGTCATTTGTATAGACAGGCATCTTAACTGCAAATAAGTGTAGAATTCAAAAATTGCTAAAAACTAAAAAGAAGTCAGGACTTGGGGAAGAAACATCCTCTAAAGTCTTTCCAGTCAGACAATAATTCTTCTTCTTAACACATTACTGACTGGGGGATTTTTGCAGAAACTAACGCCTGTGGCTGGCGATTTGTTATGTAAGTGAATATTGAAACGTCTCCAGTCAATAACGTTCAGGTAACAAAAGACGTATTAAGACGTCTCTGGTCAATAAGTTGTTAAAACACTGGTTTTCCCCCTGAAATTCTCTTTCATATAAGTTATTTAAATAATCAAAGATAGTTTTTTTCTTATTCTGACTAAAAGATTACATTTTTCACTATTCTCGTTGCTAGTGGTAGCAATATGTTTTAAAATGACACTCTAAGAACCTGACTCAATGCTTCAGATATGATTTTGACCAGCACAAAGCTGAGAAAAATCACACGCCTTTATTTTGAATTATAGTTCTAACTCTATGATAAATTAATTGGATGTAAAAAAAAAAAAAGAAAGAGTGAAATCAGGATAGGGAGGTGAGATGACAAAGTTAATATAGAGATCTGAGTTTATAATGTAAATATTCTGTTTTTGGCTTTATGCCATGCATCTGTGCAGTATTTAGAGATTCCAAGGAGGTTTACATATGCTATATTATTTGATCCACACACCAAGCCATTACAGTAGATAAGACTGGGTAATAATCCACATTTGATATTCTTGTAAAATTAAGTATTTACATATGACAATTGCTTAAACTTGAGGCTACACATATTGGAACTCTCTCTTGGTGGAACCTAAACCCCTGGCATAAGTATATTTCTCTCATAGAGTAATTCTCATACATCTGATCCTTCACTCTAATATTAACCAACAAGCTACAGATTTTGGTGTCGACAACACAAGATGTTTTTCTACTTGAACGTCTTTAAAAGTAAGATTCACAATGCATTAACACTATATAAATGTCACCCTTCTCTTTCCTCTCAAAATCCCATTATTCACTTTTATAATTCACTCAACTATAAGATCTTTCATACCTTTAGCATAATAAGATCAGCTTACATCCTTATCTTTTCTCTCTTTCCCTGGAATTGTTGGCCAGTGTACATGTATATGTGTGCTTGTGCCTGCATGCACATGTGTGTATGTGTGTGTGGAGAAGGGAGAATAGATTTCTCACTTTCACCTCTAAGATTCTGGCTTTGAAATTAAGATAATTTGAGAGTGTGTGTCTGTGTTTGCCTTTGAGGCTGTGTCTATTTGGACACATTACACATCATGACCTAATTACTTGTGGTCCCCACCATGTGTGTTCCCAGGTTTACTTCCCTTGTATCTCCCCAATGTTCCAGATGCTTCTTAAATTTCACTCTTATTCAGTAGATTTGAAATCAGTAAGGTTTGGTAGTAAATGTGGAGGATTGTCATTTCTTAATTATCTTTCTTTTCTTCAAAGCCTCTTGCCACAGCTCTACACTAACAAAACTATCTCAGCCCTTCTTCCTGTGGCAAATTTTGGTTTGGGCTTCTAAAGTTTTATTAGCCAAAAAAATATCTCCTGGAAGCTATTTTATTCCTCATAACCCCAGGCAGAAGCCAACACCCTCAAAAAAAGAGAAAAAAGAGAGAATCTTATTGTGGTTTTATAAGTGTCTCCTTGATGCCCCATTGCAAGGACATATTCAAGGCTGCCAAACTTCAAGATAAGTTCCATGCTCAACTTCTGTCTATGGTGTTCAGTAAGCTGTCCCTTCCTCTTCCTGCAAATTTGTGAAATTTAAGGGTTGTTACTGGGAAGACTCAGTGGCACAAATAAACCTTCAAAGTGAGCAAAATCTCACTGATTGTTTTGTTGAAATATCCTTTGTTGTCCAATTCAAAGGAGGAAGTGAGTAATAGAGTGGGAACTGCATTTTGAGAAAACTGGATTCAGTACTAAGCTCTTCAGCTAACCAGCTGGATGACATTTGGGTGAATTATTTAACATCTCTCTACTCAGTTTCTTCATCTTTAAAAAGAGTTGAATTGGCTGCTGATCTCTATGCTTTTGTCTAAGTCTACCACCCTATGTTTATAAATCACTTACTAACCTAACAAATATTTATTGCCTGTTCCTTTGTACCAGACTGTATGCTGGAGTCTAGGGATATGAAGATATAAAATGCAATGTCCACCCTCAATGCATTATAGTCTAACTGGTGTGGAGTCTATATAAATCAATAAATAAGTGCAATCCTCGTGAAGTGTGATAGCAAAGGAAGAATTCCTAATTCAGGTTGTGGGAAGAAAGTGAGCAGTGAATACTGGATTTTATTTACTTTTCCATTTCTCAGTTGTTCAAGGAGGGATTACTAACAGTCTTGTCATTCAAATATATATATATATATATGACAATGTATTATAATATTTACATAATTATAATTGTCATTAATTGTTATGTAATTATTGAGAACTGTGTGCTGGTACTGGTCAATATACTAAACATTTAGCATGTGTTATCACTTTTAAATTTAAAATAACTTTATGAGGTGAGTACTTGTGTTTGGTATTTAACTCTGATGAAACATGCAAACCCAAAATTTTCATAGGGTAGCATAATAAATGCTTATACCTCACTTAAGTGTTGAGAGGCTCTTTATTGTAGCTTTCAGTGAATTGATGACTCAAAACTCAGATTTCTTCCATCTTGTAGGGCTGCAATCTTAAACATATGACCTCCAGTTTCTTGCAGGGAAGACAGAAAATCAAGTTGCATCTCTCAAAATTTTCTTAGTCCTACTTTTCATTTCATAAATACTGAATTACTTGTAGCTCTTTGACTAGCCATACTATTTCATTCATCCTTTTCTTTGTACATGCTATACCTTTAATCTGAAAGTGATTTCTCTCTCCTTCCTCTTAGAAAATTTCTATTCTACTTTCATACATAATACTTTTGTAAAGTTTTTAAAATATCGTATAAATTTTCAGGGACTGTAGAGAATTTGTTCTTCCTTGTGTGATGCTAAATGCTAAAAGTCTGACTTACAGTCAGGCAAACAAACACATACCATCCTCTATTCAAATGTACATTGTTCTCATTCAATTGAATATATTAAAAATCAAATTTAACTTTTCATTATTCATTTCCTTTTAAGGCCCTTATTCTCTGTCAATGGCATGATTTTTCTTTTCCCTTACATATGGTCCTGACTCCCTCTACCTTGAAATTGACTTCCTATAGCCTTGACACTGCTCTTTTTGCAACACAGCATATGATGTCTCCTCTCCCCTTTCCCATGGCCATGGCAGTGGTATGGTTCAGGTCTTCATCACTCCTACCCTGACCACTCCAGTGTCTTCATACCCTCTAACCACTTCCCTCTTCAATATATTTCACCTCTGCTTCCAGAAAGTTATATATTTGTCCTTTTTATGTCCATGATGGCCTACATAGTAACTTATAGAGAAAAGGTGCTTAATAAATTACTTTGTTATTAACAATTTCAGTGATATTTATTAATAATGCAAGTGACTATCTACATATACTGATAAAGCCTATGTATTATAGGGGAATCAATGAAGATGATTACCACAAATGAACTTGCAATGTTCTTAGAAATCCAAAGATCTTAGAGGTATCATTGAGAAAAAAATTATAAGTTTAAGTTGTATAATTCTGTGTATTTGTGTGCATATGCTTATATAGGAACACCAACACACACACACAAATATGAACAATTCATCCTAATAATAAAACTAGCTTGGAAAAAGCCCTTTTCTTCAAACAATGCAAAATTTCTTAGGAAGATTTATTTCATAAGCCTATCTAAACCAACATCTTAGAAGGTAAATATAAAAGATATATATACAATAAAAAGGGCTCTTACTAGAAAGAGCAAATGGAAAAGGTCTATTCATCTGCCTGAACTATACATATATTTGTATCAGTGACCCTCTCCTCAATCAATGAACATAAGTCTAGAACTGTGTGGGTCATTTTAGGGCATACAAAGAAGTAAATCACACAGATCTTGCCTTTAAAAATTAATATTCACACCTTTAGGTGAAAAGAACTTTCCAATCATGGTGTGAAACCAGAAATTATCAAAGAAAATACTAAGATGTTCAAACAAATAAAAATGTAAAATTTCTCCAGGAAGAAATATATATGTAAAAGGCAAATAACAAAATAAAAAATAATACAAGCAACATAAATAAAAAGGGCTAATATCATTAATATACAGTTGTCATAAATCAATAAGAATGCTCCAGGAGAAAAATGAGCAAAGGGTATAAATAAACAATTCACAGAGGAGTAATTATAAATGACTTGTAAGTGCATGAAAAAATGCTCAATCTTAATAGCAATGAATGGAAAACAAATTAAAACAAGATATAATTTTTTACCGGTCAAATTGGCAAAGTTCAAAAATAAGGATAGTATTCACTTTTGGCAAGGTTTTTGGTAAGCAGGCTCTCTCATATACAGCTATAGAGTGTTGGAATTTGTCTCACTTCTCTGGAAGGCAGTATCTCCTTATATATTAAGGATGCACATAAAGTTGTTCTAATAGCCTTACTTATTAAAGATATTCTAAAGAAATAATTGGACAAATTTTAAAAGACATATGTATAAAGACTTTCACTGTGCCATTATTTACATTAATGAAAGATAGGAGATAACCTTAATGTTTAACAATAAGAAATTGATTAATATACAATAAAACTATTAAAATGACATACCTAATCTTTTGAAATAGAAAAATGCCATGATATACTGATGAATTGGAAGAGCAGACTGGAGAATAGTATATGGAATATGAATCCATTCTTGAAGAAATTTATTTATAAGTAAAATTCTGGAAAGATTTATATGAAGTGTAAGTGGGTTTAAGTCTGAATGATTTACACAAATGATTATTTTGTTTTCTTTGTTCTTATCAGTAGTTTAATTTTTTAGCATAAATGTGGATTACTTTTATAAAATATAATTTATGCTATAGGTTTAGCATAATAGAGTCTTAAATTTAGAAGGAATCATTAAAATAATCTAACCTTGTCCATCCTAGAGACCAGTTTAAGAACCCTCCAAACAGAATGTCTCTAATGGATGATAACTTTGCTTGTCCTGAGTATTACAAATGAGGAGGCCACTACTCTATGTTCTATTTTGGGATCTTCTAGCCAGTAAATTTTTTTCCTTCTTCTGTCAAATTGAAATCTTTTCCCAGTATTTTTGACTTATTAGTCCTAGTTTCTAGTGTTCAGGGAAAACAGAGGAGAAATTTTTTTCTACATGACAACCCATCAACTCTTTGAGTAAATGATTATACTCCCTCTTGGTCTTGTCTTCACAAATATCTCAAACCCCAATGGCTTTATTAATGGCTCATATGGCTTTGAGATTCTCTTTCATCTTAGACATCCTTCCATGTTCCTCCATTCAGAGGCTTGATACATACCATTCAAAACTGGGGTTCAAGTCAGAATAGGAAAAATGACAAACGAAAAAGAACTTCAGAAAAAAATATCTCTGTTGAGTTGGAATGACAAACTCAGGCTTCATGGAAAAGATAGGACTTAATAAAGATCTTATAGAATAAGTGAATTTTGATGACTGAAGAAGAGAAGGAAGGGCAATCTGGGCTCCGTGAAGCTAGAGAAAGTTTCCTTTTAAGGCCCAAAACTTCAGTTCAAGAGAGGAATAAAGAGCACTTAAAATGTGCCTTTTTTTTCGTTCATTCTTATATTCTTTTCACTCCTTCCTACTTCCTTTACCATTGTGGGAGATGCCAAAAAATATTCAATAAAACAATGTTTGCTTTCTCACATCTTTTGTTGCTTTTATTGAAGCGTTAATAATCTTTTGGGTTTTTTTATGTTTTTTTAAAATAAATATACCCCTTTTCTTTAATTTATTTATTTATTTATTTATTTATTTATTTATTTATTTATTTTGGCTGTATTGGGTCTTCGTTTCTGTGCAAGGGCTTTCTCTAGTTGCAGCAAGCGGGGGCCACTCTTCATCACGGTGCGCAGGCTTCTCACTACCACGGCCTCTCTTGTTGCGGAGCACAGGCTCCAGGCGTGCAGGCTCAGTAGTTGTGGCTCACGGGCCCAGTTGCTCCACGGCATGTGGGATCTTCCCAGACCAGGGCTCGAACCCGTCGTCCCTGAATTGGCAGGCGGATTGCCAACCACTGTGCCACCAGGGAAGCCCAATCTTTTGTTTTAATACTTTGCTTGTTATTATTCTATAAACTATTTCCTATATATAGATTTCAAATTCCCAGGTAAGCAATAAGCAACTTAAAGTCAGGGAGGAATCTTTAATTTCTTATTTAGCTCTCCCCATGCCCAGTACCATGTAGGAATGCATATTAGAAAAATTTCTTTGGGTTATTAAATAAACGTTGTTGTTTTTATTGTATGGTGATAAGTCCTTCTGAGCTATCATCCCATTTCTACCCCATCCCATAGGTGAAGGCTTACATCCTGTGCTGTTGTCATATTAGGAGGAGGAATAAAGTCACAATAACTGTTCTTTGCTGAAGTTTATGTTCCTTCCAGTTGTAGATAAACTCTTACAACTTCTTCATACCACCTACTGTGGTTTTTGTGAAATTCTCAACGGGAGATGGTAGGGATCATTCTGCCCAGTGCATTTTGTTGCCTCTTAAGGCAAGAAGTGGGAAATTTCTGGGGGCTATAGAGCATTCAGTCTAAGAGTTGATACCTGGCTGACACACGTTACTTTACCTCTTACTCATTCCTGTAGGCCTTTCCACTTCTCCTGACACCATTTGATACCATTACAGAGTGATGTCTTTTCAAAATTGTGAACATCTGGTTCTCAAAGCTTAGAATATACTCTGGCTGATCCAAGGGCCCAAACTATTTTCCTCCTAGCTGAAGAGACTCTCAGAAAAGCAAGAGGAGATGATCCTACTTGGTTAATAATATGGCTTCTTTATACAAGAGGTGGTAAAAAGAGAGGTAGATGGTGCCTCTGAAGAGGTTTGGGGATTAGTTTTCCCTGTTCACTGTAGTCAAGAACTGACTTAATAAGGTTCATGGTTAGTAGCTGACTCATGATCCTCCAACAGGGATGACTACCACATTGCATTTATCTTGCTAAGATATGTCAAGGGGACAGGCCCTTGGGAAATATATGTAGTAAGCAAAATTTATACACCCAATACCTCCCATCTTTATAGTTAGTATGCTTCTCCTAGTCACTACCCAATATGTATCAAGTTCTATTCTCACCTGTGTCCCCAAATAGAGGTTAATTTATAATAAAATATTTGCACATTTGGTCAGAAATCCTTTACTTAAAGAAAAAGTTTTCCGAATAAATTAAATGATGACTATTATGGCAAATTAGGTAGGCTGTTATTTGATATACTTAGTTAGAAGATCTTCTAAGCTCCCACATATAAGCAAAGTTTTCTTATGCAGGGTGGCTCTTCCTGGCATCATACAGCACATAACAGAAAACAACCTATGGCCTGAATTCATTATTTCCAGTTCATTTAGAGTTAAATTAAAGCTAAGTAGAAATTCCCTGTGATAAAATTTTGAGGAAATTTGTCATCATGAATACAGCACAGAAGAAAAATTTATGTTCTTAGTTTCTACTCAGACAACTACTTCTTCTCAACGTCACTGGCCATGAGACAGATGGCCAACATCAATCTCCTCCCCTGCAACTGCTGGATGTTAGCAGGTCTCTACAGGAAAAAGGGGGTCCAAATTTGCTAGGAAAAGGGTAAAGCTAAACTGAGATATGAAGCTGGCTGAATCCTGAGCCTTTAACAAAGAATATGAGAGTAGTGATATAAAGAGAAATTTTTGATGTAGGATGTGGTATCAGGAATGATGAATGGTCAAGGAACATTTACTCCAAACAGTCTAGATCCTAAACACACTATTGTCCCTATTTTCTTCCAAAGTCAATTTAAGCTCTTGATTAGTGTCTCACCAACCACACAATTCATCAGTGAGTTACTACAAATGTATATGATATGACATCTCATGAAGCTGTGATATAGTACTGGATTTCTGTTACTCTCCTTTTATCAACAACTGGCTTCCCAATGCATAACTTGGATATATAGCATCTTGAGTATTATTAAGTGCCACTGGCGCCTGATTCCAGTACAGAGCTAGAACATATACCCTCTGAGAAGGATAATGCACACAAATTATCTAAGATATCCTTCTCATGATGGCCACGTCCTCTGTAGAATGAAGCCCATGACTGACTGACAAGCCCAATGGAGAAAGAGCAGAAAACAGGAAAGCGTGTATTATACACTGGCCTGAATTCATCAGACCGCCTTTCAGAAAGGGGAAATAACAAAGAGTGAATGGTGGGAAGTCACTTTATCTGCTAGAAAAATATGTCTTGTTCCCTACTCAAAAAACAAGTGGTTGTGAAGCAACCACATTATTTAAAGATACAAGGCAAACAGGAAGAGGCAAACCAAACACCCAGGCCCTGAGAACTTCCCGCAAGTGCTCCCCTCAGCTGAGCTGGTTTGCAGTCATGATGGGCATGCTGACAGGCTGTAGTGGTTTCTGTGATCAGAAAGGAAAGAGGAAAGGAAAGTGACAGTTCCTCTTTAGCAACCTATTTGGGAAGCAGTTGCTCATTCAAAGGAATAATAACGATTTCTAGAACCAACCACCATCAGTTAAGCACTGCCATCGGAGAAAGAAGTCTAATGCTAAAATGTAAGCTTGGAAGATTCAGTAATTGCCTAAGAATAAGAGGCAAAAGAAGGCTGCCTGCAAAACCCTGGGAAATGTTACATTAGAATCAATTGGCAACACACATGACCTTAGTGGCAAGAGAACTTGAAAGATTTACAGGTTAGCCTGAGAGAGTCCCTAGTTTTGAAATAACCAATATGAGTGGACAGACATTTCAGGAACTACCCTGGGATGACAATCCAGGCCTCAGATCCCACTTCAGCCACACCTTCAAATACCTAGAAATTCATCGCATGATCACCTCTGAGCTAAGTTGTTACTTTGTTGCTTCACAAATCAGCAGCAGGTCTGAAAAGAAGAGAGGGGAAATATTGTGACTGCAAAGCAAATTCCTTATTTTTCTTAATCCTATGAATAGCCTACTGAACTAAGTATCAATGTCATTATTTCAGAGTGAAGGTACTGAGTTTGGAGTGAATGTTCCACCATCATAGAACCAGTCAGAGTCAGATCTATCAGATGAGAAATCCTCTCCTCTCCCCTCTGTGCCATGGGGTAATACATATTTAGGGGACAGTGGCAAGGTGATACTCCAAGGGAGACTGATTTCTCATTGCAGAGAAACAATTTCTTTGGGGCCAGAGTAAGCAGTCATGTGGGAAAAGTTCTTCCCTTGGATATAATGGAAAGCATGCATCCACAGCTTTCTCAGAACCCCAAAACCCTCTGAGAGAAGGAGAGCCAAAGACCCTCACCTTCCAGATATGGATTACACAGAAAAATGTACCACTTGCCTGACAGTGATATTAATGTATGTTTTCCCATTTCTCTCACTCCTCTGACAAGATGTAGTGTTACAGAGAACAAAATTAACACACTGGGAGGCTTTGTCATTAAAGAAATACAAGCTCACTTTGATTATTGCTGGCAAGAGAGCAGAGTGTGTGGTGCAAACACCAGTCCTATTCTCAAAACTAATATTCTTGCAGACAGCACAGCTCTGTCTCAGAGTATCTTGAACTGTGAGACAGGGGTGTAATTTTTCAAATCTAGAGGGACAAAATGATTTCCAGGCTAGGTACTTAAAGGTATAGCCAGCCATAGATTGCAATGAGCACAGCTGTCAATGTTGCCATAATCATTAAAAAAAAAAAAAAAAAAAAAGGAAACATGAGAGAGGAAGGAGGAAATCACAAGAAGAAGTATTTCTAGCTATATTTGTATGAACAGAATATGTTATTTGTGAGACTAAGTGAGAGAGGCACTCAAGTAGAAGAGAAAAATAAGATGTATTTATCTGAAAGGAGTTATCAAATGTAATCAGGCAATTTACTGAAAGAACTTTAAAACTCTTAATTTTATTGTTGCAATTGTTGTCTGCCTTTGCATTCCAATTAAGGTGTTACTGTTTTAGTTAATTTTTTAAATTTACTTATAGTTTCTGTTTTGCTATTTGATTAGAATCTGTTAATTATGGAAAAGCAGGTCCTAGACCAGGAATCAAAGATACAGGCTCTAGTGCATATATTTTCCTCACTTATTTGTTACTATTTGATAAATTATGCCATAACTTGAAGCCTCCATTTCCTCATCTGAAAATAGAAAGAATAATAGTATCTATGTTGACAACCCTACATAGATTTGTGAATATCAAAAGGAAGAATTAATGAGAAAGCATATTAGAAGCACAAGACCTGGCCTTCCCAAAGCTGTAAATGTCTCAGTAAGCACCAGGTTAATGAAACTACATTGATATCTGGTAGAGGAGAGGAGATATGGGGGAGGACCAGATGTAAAAAAGCTGTACATTCTCTCAGAAATGGAACATAGATTTTGTTTTGCCACCAGAAATAGCAAAATCACTTAGTTCATCTGAAATGTGATTCACTGGTATACAGCCCACGACTTGAGGAGACATAAGACTTTGGCTACATCACATAAAATACAAAATAAAGATAAACAATTCATATAATTGGCTCAATTGTCCCACAAACCAGTGTGATGTTTAGTCTTTAAGGGAATAGGTAATTACACCCATAACAAAACAGTTGAATTTGAAAAATACTCTGAAAGGATATAACCAAAAGGAGAGATTCAAAGGAAGCTTTACGTCCTTAAAATAAAACATTTCAGATTCCTGAGAGGGAAAAAAAATGATCTCTTACAAAAATGACCGAACAATGGAGAACAATGATTATGAGACAAGTACTATTAAATTCTGGACAGAATAATGGTAATTAAAATTAAGAATTTGTCAATCTTCATCAACAAGTGGAAAGAAGTATGTGAAGACAGAACTCAAATCTAAAGAATCAGGTCCTAGGACCAGCGTCTGGCAGAATGGCGGGGACACCATTAACCCTGTGAATATGTCAGCCCAAGGAATAATAATGCTGTTTTATAAATGAGTAAAGAAATTTTCAATAGTTTAATTTGTATAAGGTCACAAAGAGAAAATTTTTAAAATAATTCTTAAGACCAGAGTCTTCAGTTGAGCTCCATGGGAAAGGCTTAAATTTAGATTATTACATTGCTGCAAAAACATGAATACTTTAAAAAGAACTTATGAAAATGATGCAACCAACTGATTGACTATGTTCTGTCAAACACCTAAGGCTTTTCACATGGAAATGTTAGTCATCAAAGTGGATTTCCAGGGCCATTTTAACGCATACCTATTGCCAAGTAAACAGTAAAATTGGGACTCATTTCATATCAATAAAGAAAGAAACAATCTGTATATCTTCCTTGGAGAAGTGTCTATTTAGGTCTTCTGCCCATTTTTGGATTGGGTTGTTTGTTTTTTTGTTATTGAGCTGCATGAGCTGCTTGTAAATTTTGGAGATTAATCCTTTGTCAGTTGCTTCATTTGCAAATATTTTCTCCTATTGAGGGTTGTCTTTTGGTCTTGTTTATGGTTTCCTTTGCCGTGCAAAAGCTTTTAAGTTTCATTAGGTCCCATTTGTTTATTTTTGTTTTTATCTTCATCATTGGATGAATGGATAAAGAAGACATGGCACATACATACAATGGAATATTACTCAGCCATAAAAAGAAACGAAATGGAGTTATTTGTAGTGAGGTGGACGCAGTTAGAGTCTGTCATACAGAGTGAAGTAAGTCAGAAAGAGAAGAACAAATACAGTAGGCTAACACACATATATGGAATCTAAGGGGAAAAAAAAGGTCATGAAGAACCTAGTGGTAAGACGGGAATAAAGACACAGACCTACTAGAGAAGGGACTTGAGGATATGGGGAGGGGGAAGGGTAAGCTGTGACAAAGTGAGAGAGTGGCATGGACATATATACACTACCAAATGTAAAATAGATAGTTACTGGGCAGCAGCCGCATAGCACAGGGAGATCAGCTCGGTGCTTTGTGATCATCTAGAGGGGTGTGATAGGGAGGGGGGGAAGGAGGAAGATGCAAGAGGGAAGAGATATGGGAACATATGTATATGTATAACTGATTCACTTTGAAATAAAGCAGAAACTAACACACCATTGTAAAGCAATTATACTCCAATAAAGATGTTAAAAAAAAAAAAAAGAAAGAAACAAGGATTTAGGTAAACTGACCATATATATCCAGAATATTGGGCAAGAAAACAGCCAGAGGGGAGTAGGTTTTTCTCTTTAAAATAGACTACATTTTTTAGAGATTAATCCTCTGTCAGTTGCTTCATTTGCAAATATTTTCTCCCATTCTAAGGGTTGTCTTTTCATCTTGTTTATGGTTTCCTTTGCTGTGCAAAAGATTTTAAGTTTCATTAGGTCCCATTTGTTTATTTTTGTTTTTATTTCCATTTCTCTAGGAGGTGGGTCAAAAAGGATCTTGCTGTGATTTATGTCATAGAGTGTTCTGCCTATGTTTTCCTCTAAGAGTTTGATAGTGTCTGGCCTTACATTTAGGTCTTTAATCCATTTTGAGTTTATTTTTGTGTATGGTGTTAGGGAGTGTTCTAATTTCATACTTTTACATGTAGTTGTCCAGTTTTCCCAGCACTGTTTATTGAAGAGGCTGTCTTTTCTCCACTGTATATTCTTGCCTCCTTTATCAAAGATAAGGTGACCATATGTGCATGGGTTTATCTCTGGGCTTTCTATCCTGTTCCATTGATCCATATTTCTGTTTTTGTGCCAGTACCATATTGTCTTGATTACTGTAGCTTTGTAGTATAGTCTGAAGTCAGGGAGCCTGATTCCTCCAGCTCCTTTTTTCTTTCTCAAGATTGCTTTGGCTATTTGGGGTCTTCTGGGTTTCCATACAAATTGTGAATTTTTTTTGTTCTACTTCTGTGAAAAATGCCATTGGTAGTTTGATAGGGATTGCATCAAATCTGTAGATTTACAAGCAGCTCATGCAGCTCAGTATCAAAAAAAAACCAAACAACCCAATTCAAAAATGGACAGAAGACCTAAAGAGACATTTCTCCAAAGAAGATATACAGATTGCCAAAAAACACATGAAAGAATGTTCAATATCATTAATCATTAGAGAAATGCAAATCAAATCTACAATGAGATATCATCTCACACTGGTCAGAATGGCCATCATCAAAAAATCTACAAACAATAAATGCTGGAGAGGGTGTAGAGAAAAAGGAACCCTCTTGCACTGTTGGTGGGAATGTAAATTGATACAGCCACTATGGAGAACAGTATGGAGATTCCTTAAAAAACTACAAATAGAGCTACCATATGACCCAGCAATCCCACTACTGGGCATATACCCTGCGAAAACCATAATTCAAAAAGAGTCATGTACCAAAATGTTCATTACAACTCTATTTACAATAGCCAGGACATGGAAGCAACCTAAGTGTCCATCAACAGATGAATGGATAAAGAAGATGTGGCACATATATACAATGGAATATTACTCAGCCATAAAAAGAAATGAAATGGAGGTATTTGTAATGAGGTGGATGGAGTTAGAGTCTGTCATACAGAGTGAAGTAAGTCAGAAAGAGCAAAACAAATACTGTATGCTAGCACATAGATATGGAATCTAAGGGGAAAAAAAAAGGTCATGAAGAACCTAGTGGTAAGACGGGAATAAAGACACAGACCTACTAGAGAAGCGACTTGAGGATACGGGGAGGTGGAAGAGTAAGCTGGGACGAAGTGAGAGAGTGTCATGGACATATATACACTACCAAACTTAAAATAGATATCTAGTAGGAAGCAGCCACATAGCACAGGGAGATCATCTCAGTGCTTTGTGACCACCTAGAGGGGTGGGATAGGGAGGGGGTGGGAGGGAGGGAGACGCAAGAGGGAAGAGATATGGGGACATATGTATATGTATAACTGACTCACTTTGTTATAAAGCAGAAACTAACACACCATTGTAAAGGAATTATACTCCAATAAAGATGTTAAAAAATAAAATAAAATAAAATAAGTAGACTACATTTTATGAGCCCTCAAACAGTATCCCTTGAACAATATTTAGCTCAATATGTTGATTTCTCAGATTCTGCCTGCTCAAATAATGTGTTTGAAATTTAAGTAATTCAAAAGTCTTATGTAAAACTGTAACTTTATTCCTTTAAAACTGAAATTAAGCTAAATCTCAATTCCCATTTCGAATAATGATAGAAAACTGAGTAACTGGAGTCAAATCAGCCTCTTTCAATTTATACACTTACAGTCTCAGAGGAATCACCTCTTCCCCTTTGCATTCTCTCTGAAATGAAGCTAAATTCACAGTGAGCAAAAGTTTTACATTTTGATAAAGTTCAATGTATCAAATTTTGCTTTTCTGTTTAGTGCTTCTGGTGTCATTTCTAAAAAACCTTTGCCTATCCCAAGGTCATGAAGATAATAACCAATTTTTATTTTAGCAAACAGTTTTTTTTTTTTTTTTTTTTAGCAAACAGTTTTTATGTTTAGATCTACGATTCATCTTGAATTAATTTTTTTGTGTGGTGTGAGGTATGAGCCAATGTTCAATTTTTTCCAATGCATTTATTCAGTTGTTTTGACACCATTTGTTATAAAGACTCTAAATTCCCTACTAAGTCACCTGAGCATCTTTGCCAAAAATCAATTGACTGTATATATGTGGGTCTATATCTAGATTCTCTATTCTGTTTTTTGTTGTTGTTGTTGTTATATATGTCTGTTCATACACAAATATCACACTTTCTTAATTACAACAGCTTTGTGGTAAAATGTGAAATCAGGTAGTTTAAATATTCTAACTTTGTTCTTCTTTCCAAGATATCTCATGGGCTGTTTTATACATTTGTATTCCGATATACGTTTTCTAATCAATTCAATTTCGAAACTACTTAATTAAAAAAAGCATCTATTGGGAATTGTTAAATTCATAAATCAACCAGAGGAAATATCTACAATATTGACTCCTCCAATCCATCATCATGACATATTTCACTGTTAATTTAGGGCTTCTTTAATTCCGCTAAGACATGTCCCATAGGTTTCAGTGTAGATGTCATGTAGTATTTATTTATAAATATTTCATATATATGTGTGTGTGTGTATACACACACACACACACACATAGTTAACCCTTGAACAACATGGGTTTGAACTGTGCATGTCCACTTATGCACAGATTTTTTTCAATAGTAAATACTACTGTATTACATTGTCCATGGTTGGTTGAATCTGAGAATGAGAAGGAACTTTGCATACAGAAGGCCAACTATAGGTTATACGTGGATCTTCAACTGTGTAGAGGGTCACCGCCTTGACCCCTGCATTGTTCAATGGTCAAATGTATATATATATATTTTTCTAAAGCTTTTGAGAGAAATTTGTTGACATGATACCTCTTTACCACTGAATGCTTTATTCAGAGTACATTTCCTAAAGTAAAAATAACCAAAGTACTATTATCAAATATGAAATTAATACTGATATAATATTCAAATCTCGTTAAGCCCAATTGTGTCCTTCATAGTAAAATCAAATTCTGGATCAAGTGTTTTGTTCAGTTGTTACTTCTCTTTAGTCCTTTTAATCTAGAACAGAGCTGACTAATGTAACTTATGTAATGATAGAGATGCTGTATATCAGCATGGTACAATAAGGTAACCTCTATTCACATGTAACTATTGAACACTTGAAGTATGGGTAGTATCACTAAGAAATTGATTTTTTAAATTTTATTCAATTTTAATTAATTAATTTTTAATGTAAATAGCCATGCGTGACTGATGGCTTCTGTATTCAACAGTGAAAATTTGTAAAACAATTCTTCAGTCTTTTTTGTCTTTCATATTCTTGATATAGGACCAGTATTTCATAGAAGTTCCCTTAATTTGGGTTTGTCAGTGTTTCTTCATGACTAGATTTGGATTATGGAATTTGGGGCAGCAAAACTTCAGAAATGATGTTGTATTCTTCTCAGTACATCATATCAGGAGTCCAAAGATGTTGATTTGTTTCATTACTTATGATATTAGTTTTGATTACTTAGTTGACATGGATCCTTGCCAGGTTTCTCCACTATTAAGTAAATAGATTTCCCTTTGTAATTAAAAAGTGTTTTGTGGGGCAATTTTACTCATCCAACTTTTACACATTATTTTAGCATTTATTAATGATTCTTAAATTAAATTCTTAACTTAATTCTTAAATTATTATTATTTTAATAATCAGTTATTACCATGATTTTGAAAATCCTCCTCCTAAAGTTTCTAATTACCCTCTGCTCAAGAATTAGTTCAATACAAGCTACTCTACCATCTTCAAAACCAGACCCCTGGATTATCATTTTAAACAAGAATTCTCTTGGTCTAGAATAATTCCTGGAGAAGGAGATCAATTTGAATGGGTTAAATATGAGCATACATTACAATATATAAATGGAACATACAACAGAAGTCAAAGCTAAGTTGGTAGTACTATTAAAATGAGAAAAATAATTTTATTTTACTATAATGTGTTTTTATCATTAATTATAATCATTCTGCATTGAATACTACCTGTGCACTTGCCAGTTGATATTTGTGTTTTACACATGACTCTCCTATTTAATCCTCATTATAACCCAATAAGGTAAGTGTTATTATAATCATTTGAAAAATGAGGAACCAGAGGCTTAGAGATTGGTAATGTCTTGGATTATACATCTAAGTAGTAGAATCAGTACTGTCTCTCTGACTGTGAATGTAAGCATGTGAATGTAATTCATAGTTGGTTTTATTGGGACTTTTCCACTTTGTTCTTAAAACTTAAGCCTGGAAGAACCAATGTTCCATTATGAAGGTATCCAGTTAGTTGGTTCCAGGTCACCAAGCAAACATCTGTGTTGTCATTCAATCAGTGTGGACAGCATATTCAAAAATAGAATTTAAGAGCTATTGTTATAATAAAAAGAAGCCATAGGGAGAGATATATCTGAAGGAAACAACTAGAAAAGAGAAATATTTACGTTTTGCATAAAAATTCAATTCTTTCAAGCAGATTCTTTTCTTTTTGTTTCGTTTTGTTTTTTGTTTTTGTTTTTAACATCTTTCTTAGAGTATAATTGCTTTACAATGGTGTGTTAGTTTCTCTTTAAAACAAAGTGAATCAGCTATACATATATATATATATCCCCATATCTCCTCCCTCTTGTGTCTCCCTCCCATCCTGCCTATCCCACTCCTCTAGGTGGTCACAAAGCACTGAGCTGATCTCCCTGTGAGATGCAGCTGCTTCCCACTAGCTATCTATTTATCTATTTTACATTTGGTAGTGTATATATGTCCATGCCACTCTCTCACTTCCTCCCAGCTTACCCTTCCCCTTCCCCTTTTCCTCAAGTCCATTCTCTACATCTGCATCTTTATTTCTGTCCAAGCAGATCCTTTTCTTGAAGGATAAAGTTTGCAAAGCATAATGAGATCCCTGGTTTCTCCATTGGGCCAGGTCAGGCACATCAAGAGGAACAAGATTACTTTCTGCTCATGTCACTCCTAAGATATTTGCATTGTCCAAGGCATTGATGTTGGCTGCACTACTAAGATAACTGAAGAGAGTGGGAAAATACATTTACCAGAAATTTCCAAAGGACTAAGACAATTCCTAATTTTATTCAAGAACAAATTATATATTTGTATGGTTGTAAATATTATAAATTATAGATCTTACCACTGAGAGGATTTCAGTCAAATGGAGAAGATATAGAAGTATGAAATGCTCACTGATATTAAAGAACCTAGGTTAACAAGGTAAAATTTATCACACAGCAGTATACAGTAAGACAGATATATTATGTAAGCAGGGAAAGCTAGAAATGAAGAGGAGGCAGGTGCAATGCAGTCTATGGTGGTCTGGGAAGCTTTGCAATAGAAATGGCATGATGGTGTTGAAGAGTTTATCATTTGTAGTTGTCATTATGCCTAAAGCATTGATAAGATGAGGTGAGCTCCAGAAAGGTGAGATGCTGTGCATCACTTTATATTCTATCCAAGAAAGCAAACAGTGAATTGCAAGAAAATATGAGAGTTGTTTTTAGAGAGACAACCTTGAAATGTTTTATTTTATATAAAAGGGGAATCATCCATATGGTTAAATCTTTTTAGTGACAATTGACTTGTGACACACCTCACATTTCCTCCATGTGTCTCAACATTACAGTCAAGGAAAGGTGGCCTAATGACCACCTAACAATTCTTCCAATTTGAGCATTTCCTAAGTCCTTGATTAGATGACTGACTATATGAACATGCCACAAGAAGTAGTTGACTACATGCCATGGGACATCACTCTTGCCTTTTCAGAATTAAATATTTTATCTCATAAAGCCATTTGGCAATAGAAGGGTTACCTGTTAGCAAAATTAAAAATGGAAATCAGCATCAAGAGAGGCAACAAAAATGTTGTGTCAGAGTCCTGGAAGTTACCCTAGGTGGATAGGACATATAGAGCTAGAATCATAGCTCAGTGGAAAGAGGGACACTAGGCAGAATTCAGTCTCTTTGTCCAACAGGGTAAAACTCAAAAGAGTAATACAATAAGCTTTTAGACAAAGAGCTCAGCTATGGTGTTACCCAGGAACAGTATGATGGTGATGGTGAGAGATACAAGGGTTACAGTTGGTGAGAGAAGAATCATGATGTATATAATCGCAGAAAGGTTATTTTTTGCCCAAACTCCTAGCACAGAGTTCTGTGAACATGAATGTTGTTAAAATCCTGATGACACAGGTAACCATTACATTAAGAAAACAGAATTTATCAAGTATAATCAAAAGTCCACTTATCAATGCCATTTTTCACAGAATTAGAACAAAAAAATTTTTAATTTTTGGAAGCACAAAAGACCCCAAATAGCCAAAACAATCTTGAGAAAGAAGAACGGAGCTGGAGGAATCATGCTCCCTGACTTCACACTATACTACAAAGCTACAGTTATCAAAACAGCATGGTACTGGCACAAAAACAGACACATAGATCAATGGAACAGGACAGAAAGCCCAGAAATAAATCCATCCACTTACGATCAATTAATCTATGACAAAGGAGGAAAGAATATACAGTGGAGAAAAGGCAAACTCTTTAATAAGTAGTGCTGGGAAAACTGCACAGCTTCATGTAAAAGAATGAAATTAGAACAGTCTCTAACACCATACACAAAAATAAACCCAAAATGGATTAAAGAACTAAATGTAAGACTGGATACTATAAAACTCTTAGAGGAAAACATAGGCAGAGCACTCTTTAATATAAAACATAGCTATATTTTTTGAATAATTCTCCTAGAGTAACAGAAACAAAAGCAAAAATAAACAAATGGAGTCCAATTAAACTTAAAAGTTTTGCACAGCAAAAGAGGCAACAGAATGAAAACATTTTAAAAAAGGAAAAAACAACCTATTGAATGAGAAAATATTTGCAAACATGTGACTGAAAAGAGATTATTTCCAACTATACAAGCAGCTTATACAGCTTAATATCAGAAAAAACAAACAACCTAATCAAAAAATGATCATAAGACCTAAATAGACATTTCTGCAAAGAAGACATGCAGATGGCCAACAGGCACATGAAAAAATTCTCAACATTGCTAATTGTTAGAGAAATGCAAATCAAAGCCACAATGAGCTATAGCCTCACACCAGTCAGAAAGGCCATCATTAAAAATAAATTCTGGAGAGGGTTTGAAGAAAAGGGAATCCTCCTACACTGCTGGTGGGAATGTAGACTGGTACATCCAAGATGGAGAACAATATGGAAGTTCCTTAAAAAAATAAAAATACCATATGATCCAGCAATTCCAATCCTCAGCATATATCTGTAGAAAACCATAATTTGAAAAGATACATGTGGGGTCCTTCAAGATGGTGGAGTAAGACGTGGAGATCACCTTCCTCCCCACAAATATATCACAAATACATCTACATGTGGAACAACTCCTACAGAATACCTAATGAACACTGGCAGAAGACCTCAGACTTCCCAAAAGGCAAGAAAACCTCCACGTACCTGGATAAGGCAAAAGAAAAAAGAAAACACAAAGACAAAAGAATAGGGATGGGACAGGCACCTCTGGGAGGGAGTTGTGGAGGAGGAAAAGTTTCCACACACTAGGAAACACCTTCACTTGTGGAGACAGGGGCTGGGCAGGGGGGAAGCTTCAGAGGCATGGAGGAGAGCACAGCAACAGGGGTGCAGAGGGCAAAGCGGAGAGATTTCCACACAGAAGATGGGTGCCGACTGGCACTCACCAGCCTGAGAGGCTTGTCTGCTCACCTGTCAGGGAGGGTGTGGGCTGGGAGCTGAGGCTCAGGATTTGGAGGTCAGATCTCAGGGAGAGGACTGGGATTGGCTGTGTGAACACAGACTAAAGGGGGCTAGTGCACCACAGCTAGCTGAGAAGAAGTCCAGGAAAAACTCTGGACCTGCCCAGGAGGCAAGAGACCATTGTTTCAGAATGTGCAAGGAGAGGGGATTCCTTCCCTGTCTGCCAGCCAAAGTCAGAACACCACCTAAATGAGCTCCAGAGATGCGTGTGAGCTGAGGCTGTCAGCTCGGACTCTAGAGACGGACATGAAACACTAATGCTGCTGCTACAGCCACCAAGAATCCTGTGTGCAAGCAGAGGTCACTATCCACAAGACCCCAATCCCACCCCAGGAGCCTGTGCAGCCAGTCCCTTCCAGGATCCCATGATTCAGGGACAACTTCCCCGGGAGAACACATGGCGCGCTTAAGGCTGTTGCAACATCACTCCAGCTTCTGTCACCACAGTCTCGCCCTGCATTCCAATTATCACTACCATAACCCTCCCTCCACACAGCCTGAGTGAGCCAGAGCTCCCTAATCAGCTGCTGCTTTAACCGCATCCTGTCTGGGCAGGAACAGAAGCCTGAGGGCAACCTACACACAGAGGTGGGGCCAAAACCACAACTGAAACCCTGGAGTTGTGTGAACAAAGAAGAGAAAGGGAAATTTATCCATGCAGCCTCAGGAGCAGCGGATTAAATACCCACAATCAACTTGAGGTACTCTGCAACTGTGGAATATGTGAATAGACAACAAATCAAGCCAAATTTGAGGCAGTGGACTTTGGGAGCAACTGTAGACTTGGGGTTTGCTTTCTGAGACTGACTTGTTTCTGATTTTTATGTTTATCTTAGGGTAGATTTTTAGCACTTGTTACCATTGGTGGATTTCTTCAATGGTTTCATTGCTCTTTTTTTTTTACTTTTTTATTTTAATATTTTTTTAATTTTAAAAATTTTAATTATTTTATTTATTTATTTTTCTTTCTTTTTTTCCTCCCTTTTCTTCTGAGCAGTGTGGCTGACAGGGTCTTGGTGCTCTGGCCTGGTGTAAGCCCTGAGTCTCTGAGGTGGGAGAGCCAAGTTCAGGACATTGGACCACGAGAGAACTCCTGGCCCCACATTATATCAGTGGGCAAGAGTTCTCCCAGAGACCTCCATCTCAACGCTGAGACCCAGCTCCACCCAATGGCCAGCAAGCTCAAGTGCTGGATGCCCCATGCCAAACAACTAGCAAGACAGGAACAAAACACCACCTACTAGGAGAGAGGCTGCCTAAAGTAATACTAAGTTCACAGACACCTCAAAACGCACCATCGGACACAACCCTGCCCACCAGAAAGGCAAGATCTAGACCCACACAACAGAACACAGGCACAAGTCCCCTCCACCAGAAAGTCTACACAAGTCACTAATCCAAACTTACCTACTGGGGGCAGACACCAAAAACAATGGGAACTGCAAACCTGTGGCCTGCGAAAAGAAGACCCCAAACACAGTAAGTTAAGCAAAATGAGAAGACAGAGAAATATGTAGCAGATGAAAGAGCAAGGTAAAAACCCACCAGACCAAACAAATGAAGAGGAGATAGGCAGTCTACCTGAAAAAGAATTCAGAGTAATAATAGAAAAGATGATCCAACATCTTGGAAACAGAATGGAGAAAATACAAGAAACGTTAAACAAGGACCTAGAAGAACTAAAGAGAAACAAACAAGGATGAAAAACACAATAAATGAAATTAAAAATTCTCTACAAGGAATCAATAGCAGAATAACTGAGGCAGAAAAACGGAAAAGTGTCCTGGAAGATAAAATAGTGGAAATAACTAACATAAAACAGAATAAACAAAAAAAAATGAAAAGAATCGAGGACAGTCTCAGAGACCTCTGGGGCAACATTAAAAGCACCAACATTCGAATTATAGGGGTCCCAGAAGAAGAAGGGAAAAAGGAAGTGACTCAGAAAATATTGGAAGAGATTATAGTTGAAAACTTCCCTAACATGGGAAAGGAAATAGTCAATCAAGTCCAGGAAGCACAGAGAGTCCCATACAGGATAAATCCAAGGAGAAACATGCCAAGACACATATTAATCACACTATCAAAAATTAAATACAAAGAAAAAATATTAAAAGCAGCAAGGGAAAAGCAACAAATAAAATACAAGGGAATCCCCATACAGTTAACAGCTGATCTTTCAGCAGAAACACTGCAAGCCAGAAGGGAGTGGCAAGATATATTTAAAGTGATGAATGGGAAAAACCTACAACCAAGATTACTCTACCTCACAAGGACCTCATTCAGATTTGACAGAAAAATTAAAACCTTTACAAACAAGCAAAAGTCAAGAAAATTCAGCACCATCAAACCAGCTTTAAAACAAATGCAAAAGGAACGTATCCAGGCAGGAAACACAGAGAAGGAAAAGACCTACAATAACAAACCCAAAACAAGAAAATAGTAATAGGAACATACATATCAATAACTACCTTAAATGAAAATGGATTAAATGCTCCAACCAAAATACATAGACTGGCTGAATGGAAACAAAAAGAAGACCCATATATATGCTGTCTACAAGAGACCCACATCAGACCTAAGGACACATACAGACTGAAGGTGAGGGGATGGAAAAAGATATTCCATGCAAATGGAAATCAAAAGAAAGCTGGGATAGCACTTCTCATATCAGACAAAATAGACTTTAAAATAAAGACTATTACAATTGACAAACAAGGACACTACATAATGATCAAGGGATCAATCCAAGAAGAAGATATAACAATTGCAAATATTTATGCATCCAACATAAGAGCACTTAAATACATATGGCAAATGTTAACAGCCGTAAATGGGGAAATAGTAACACAATAATATTAGGGGACTTTAACACCCTGCTTTCACCAATGGCCAAATCATCCAAAATGAAAATAAATAAGGAAACACAAGCTTTAAATGATACATTAGACAAGATGGACTTAATTGACATTTATAGGACATTCCATGTGAAAACAACAGAAAACACTTTCTTCTCAAGTGCTCATGGAACATTCTCTAGGATAGATCATATCTTGGGTCACAAATCAAACCTTGGTAAATTTAAGAAAATTGAAATTGTATCAAGTATCATTTCTGACCAACAGTATGAGGCTAGATATCAATTATAGGAAAAATACTGTAAAAAATAGAAACACATGGAGGCTAAACAAAACACTACAAAACAACCAAGAGATCACTGAAGAAATCAAAGAGGAAGTCAAAAAATACCTAGAAACAAATGACAATGAAAACACGATGACACAAAACCTATGGGATGCAGCAAAAGCAGTTATAAGAGGGAAGTTTATAGCAATACAATCCTACCTCAAGAAACAAGAAAAATCTCAAATAAACAACCTAACCTTACACCGAAAGCAATTAGAGAAAGAAAAAACCCAAACAAAACAAAACCCAAAGTTAGGAGAAGGAAAGAAAACATAAAGATCAGATCAGAAATAAATGAAAAACAAATGAAGGAAACAATAGCAAATATCTATAAAACTAAAAGCTGGTTCTTTGAGAAGATAAACAAAATTGATAAACCACTAGGCAGACCCATCAAGGAGAAAAAGGGAGAAGACTGAAATCAACAGAATTAGAAATGAGAAAGGAGAAGTAACAACTGACATTGCAGAAGTACAAAGAAACATGCGAGATTACTACAAGCAACCATATGCCAAAAAAATGGACAACCTGGAAGAAATGGACAGATTCTTAGAAAAGCACAACCTGCCGAGACTGAACCAGGAAGAAATAGAAAATACAAACAGGCCAATTGCAAGCACTGAAATTGAAACTGTGATTAAAAATCTTCCAACAGACAAAAGTCCAGGACCAGATGGCTTCACAGGTGAATTCTATCAAACATTTAGAGAAGAGTTAATGCTTATCCTTCTCAAACTCTTCCAAAACATTGCAGAGGGAGGAATACTCCTAAACTCATTCTACGAGGCCACTTTCATCCTGATACCAAAACCACACAAACATATCACAAGAAAAGAAAAGTACAGACCAGTATCACTGATGAACATAAATGCAAAAATCCCCAACAAAATACTAGGAAAGGGAATCCAACAACACATTAAAAGGATCATACACCATGATCAAATGGGGTTTATCCCAGAAATGCAAGGATTCTTCAATATACACAAATCAATCAATGTGATACACCTTACTAACAAACTGAAGGATAAAAACCATATGATAATCTTAATAGATGCAGAAAAAGCTTTTGACAAATTCAACACCCATTTATGATAAAAACCCTCCAAAAAGTAGCCACAGAGGGAATCTACCTCAACATAATAAAGGCCATATATGTAAAACCACAGCCAACATCGTTCTCAATGGTGAAAAACAGATACATTTCCCCTAAAATCAGGAACCAGACAAAGATGCCTACTTTCACCAATATTATTCAACATAGTTTTGGAAGTTTTAGCCACAGTAATCAAAGAAGAAAAAGAAATAAAAGGAATCCAAATTGGAAAAGAAGATGTAAAGCTGTCACTGTTTGCAGATGCCATGATAGTATACATAGAGAATCCTAAAGATGCTACCAGAAAACTACTAGAGCTAATAAATGAATTTGGTAAAGTAGCAGGATACAAAATTAATGCACAGAAATCTCTTGCATTCCTATACACGATAGATGAAAAATCTGAAAGAGATATTAAGGAAACACTCCTATTTAGCACTGCAACAAAAAGAATAAAATACCTAGGGAAAAACTTACCTAAGGAGACAAAAAACCTGTATGCAGAAAACTATAAGACACTGATGAAAGAAATTAAAAATGATACAAACAGATGGAGAAATATACCATGTTCTTGTATTGGAAGAATCAACTTTATGAAAATGACTATACTATCCAAAGCAATCTACACATTCAATGCAATCCCTATCAAACTACCAATTGCATTGTTCACAGAACTAGAACAAAAAATTGCACAATTTGCATGGAAACAAAAAAGACCCCGAATAGCCAAACAATCTTGAGAAAGAAAAAAGGAGCTGGAGGAATCAGGCTCCCTGACTTCAGACTATACTACAAATCTACAGTAATCAAGACTGTATGGTACTTGCACAAAACCAGAAATATAGATCAGGGGAACAAGAGAGAAAGCCCAGAGATAAACCCACATACATATGGTCACCTTATCTTTGATAAAGGAGGCAAAAAATATACAATGGAAGAAAGACAGCCTCCTCAATAAGTGGTGCTGGGACAACTGGACAGCTACATGTAAAGGAATGAAATTAGAACATTCCCTAACACAATACACAAAAATAAACTTAAAATGGATTAAAGACCTAAATGTAAGGCCAGACACTATAAAACTCTTAGAGGAAAATATACGCAGAACACTCTGTCACATAAATCACAGCAAGATCCTTTTGGACCCACTTCCTAAGGAAATGGAAACAAAAACAAACAAAAAAAAACAAATGCGACCTAATGAAACTTAAAAGCTCTTGCACAACAAAGGAAACCATAAACAAGATGAAAAGACAACCCTCAGAGTGGGAGAAAATAGTTTCAAATGAATCAACTGACAAAGGATTAATCTCCAAAATGAAAAGCAGCTCGTGCAGCTCAATATCAAAGAAACAAACAACCCAGTCCAAAAATGGGCAGAGACCTAAATAAACATTTCTCCAAAGATGATATACAGATTGCCAACAAACACATGAATGGATGCTCAACATCACTAATCATTAGAGAAATGCAAATCAAAACTACAGTGAGGTCTCACCTCACCAGTCAGAATGTCCATCGTCAAAAACTCTACAAACAATAAATGCTGGGGAGGGTGTGGTAAAAAGAGAACACTCTTGCACTGTGGGTGGGAATGTAAATTGATGCAGCCACTATGGAGAACAGCATAGAGGCTCATTGAAAAACTAAAAATAGAACTACCATACAACCGAGCAATCCCACTACTGGGCATATACCCTGAGAATGCCATAATTCAAAAAGAGTCATGTAGCACTATGTTCATTGTAGCTCTATTTACAATAGCCAGGACCTGGAAGCAACCAAAATGTCCATCGACAGATGAATGGATAAAGAAGATCTGGTACATATATACAATGGAATATTACTCTATTATAAAAGGAAACGAAATTGAGTTATTTTTAGTTAGGTGGATGGACCCATAGTCTGTCATATAGAGTGAAGTAACTCAGAAAGGGAAAAACAATTACCTTATGCTAACATATATATGTATGCAATATAAGGAAAAACATGGTTCTGTTGAACCTAGGGGCAGGACAGGAATAAAGACACAGATGTAGAGAATGGACTTGAGGACACAGGGCGGGGGAAGGGTAAGCTGGGACGAAGTGAGAGAGTAACATTGACATATATATACTACCAAATGTAAAATAGATAGCTAATGGGAAGCAGCTGCATCTCACAGGGAGATCAGCTGGGTGCTTTTTGACCACCTAGAGGGGTGGGAAAGGGAGGGTGGGAGGGAGATGCAAGAGGGAGGGAATATAGGGATATATGTATACATCTAGCTGATTCACATTGTTATATAGCAGAAGCTAACACAACATTTTAAAGCAATTATACTCCAATAAAGATGTTAAAAAAATCTTTTGGGTACCTTCAAAAATAAAATAAAATAAAGACTTGTATGTGAGACCTGAAAAAAACGAAGATCAGATACATACACCCCAATGTTCATAGCCTCACTCTTTACAATAGCCATGACATAGAAACAACCTAAATGTCCATCCAGAGAGGAATGGACAAAAAATGTGTGGCATATATTTACAACAGAATATTACGCAACCATAAAAAAGAATGAAATAATGCCATTTGCAGCAACATGGATGGACCTAGAGATCATCATATTAAGTGAAGTCAGAGAAAGTCAAATACTATATGATATAACTTATATGTAGAATCTTTAAAAATGATACAAATGAATTTATTTATAAAGCAGAAACAGACTCACAGACATTGAAAATCAATTTACGGTTACCAAAGGGGAAAGGGGGTTGGGACGGATAAATTGGGAATTTGGGATTAACATATACACACTGCTTCATATAAAATAGATAAACAACAAGGACCTACTGTATAGCACAGAGAACTATATTCAATATCTTGTAAGGAAAAAATATGTATATGCATTATATATACATATATATGTTTGTGTGTATATATATATTTATATATAACTGAATCACTTTTCTGTGCACCTGAAACTAACACAACATTGTAAATCATCTATATTTCAACAACAAAAAAGTCCACTTAACTTTTTTTTCTTCATCATGCTCACCCTGAGCAGGATTTTTACTGGTCACACTTATGTTATGCAAGTATTTTACTAGTCCCTTCTAGCAACACAAGCCTCAATATCATAATTAAAATACCCAGTCCCACAAAACTCCAAATCAGCTTTAAAATAAAAACTTCTCCCTTATTTCAGACAAAAAGCCTGCAGGTAGAGAAGCAGTTATGGTCAGTGCTTTAACATTTCCAAGAAGTCGCCTTAAATTCCTTTTTACTTGACTCAGAATAAGGGACAGACACACCAATAGAACTCTCAAAAAATTTACCCTTAAATGATCAACACTTTTATAATCTTGTGGGAGAGAGGGTTAAGAATTGTGTAATTAAGTGGTTTTTATTTGACAATTTATCTGACAATCCTTCATCCCTCTCTAACACCTAACTAATGTGTATTGAACACTTGTGTTAAGCATGCACTGTGTTAGAACAAACAAAGTATCAAGAGACACGAGTCACAGTTCTTATTCCCTTTGGCATGAGTGTCATAAAATTGGCACAGAAAAGTCACAAGAGGAGGAGATCATTTGTAGCTGGAATAGTCAGGGTAGATTTCATAGAGGGCATGATATTATGCTATGACTTAAAGGTGAGATTGATTTCTAAAAGGTAGAAATGAAAGAAAAATAGCTTCATAACTACTGAACAAAATATAACTGTGATCAGAAGGTCAAAGTGTAAAAAAGCCAGTTGTTCTATATGGTATATCTTTATTTTAGTACATTTTACTATATGCTTATCTTATATCCCAGTCTGTAAGTTGTAGGAAGATAACAACTGTAGTGGACATTTGCCCACTAAGTTGGGTCCTTATTAATTATCTATTTTATATATAGTAGTGTGTATATATCAATCCCAATCTCCCAATTTATTCCTCCTCCCCCTTACCCCCTGGTAACCATAAGTTTGTTTTCTACATCTATAACTCAATTTCTGTTTTTTAGGTAAGTTCATTTGTACTATCTTTTAGATTCCACTTAAAAGCTATATCGTATGATTTTATGTTTGTCTGACTTACTTCACTCAGTATAATAATCTCTAGGTCCATCTATGTTGCTACAAATGGCATTATTTCATTCTTTTTATGGATGAGTAATATTCCATTGTATATATGGACCACATCTTTATCCATTCCTCTGTGGATGGACATTTAGTTTGCTTCCATGTCCTGGCTATTGTAAACAGTGCTGCAATGAATATTAGGGTGCATGTATCTTTTAAAATTATGGTTTTCTCCAGATATATGCCCAGGAGTGGGATTGCTGGATCATATGGTAGCTCTATTTTTAGTTTTTTAAGGAACCCCCATACTATGTTCTCCATAGTGGCTATGTCAACTTACATCCCCACCAGTAGTGTAGGAGGGTTCCCTTTTCTCCACACCCTCTCCAGCATTTATTGTTTGTAGGCTTTTTGATAATGGCCGTTCTGACCAGTGTGAGGTGATACCTAATTTTAGGGTTTTTTTTAAAACTTTTTATTTTATATTGGAGTATAGTTGATTAACAATATTGTGACAGTTTCAGGTGTACAGCAAGGACCTCACTGTAGTTTTGATTTGCATTTCTCTGGTAATTAGTGATGTTGAGCATCTTTTCATGTGCTTTTTAGCCATCTGTGTCTTCTTTGGAGAAATGTCTATTTAGGTCTTCCACCCATTATTTGATTGTGTTGCTTGTTTTTAGATATTGAGCTACATGAGCTGTTTTTATATTTTGGAGATAAATCCCTTGACAGTTCCTTCATTTGCAAATATTTTCTCTCGTTCTGAGGGTTTTCTTTCCTTTTTGTTTATGGTTTCCTTTGCAGTGCAAAAGCTTTTAAGTTTAATTAGGTCCTATTTGTTTTTATTTTCATTACTTTAGGAGGTGGATCAGAAAAGATCTTGCTGCTATTTATGTCTAAGAGTGTTTTGCCTGTGTTTTCCACTGAGAGTTTTATAGTATCCAGCTTACATTTAGGTCTCTAATCAATTTTGAGTTTATTTTTGTGTATAGTGTTAGGGTGTGTTCTAATTTCATTCTTTTACATGTAGCTGTCCAGTTTTCCCAGCATGACCTATTGAAAAGACTGTCTTTTCTCCATCGTATACTCATGCCTCTTTTGTCAGAGATTAGGTGACCATGGGTGCCTGGGTTTATCTCTGAGCTTTCTATCCTGTTCCATTGATCTATATTTCTGGTTTTGTGCCAGTACCATACTGTCTTGATTGCTGTACCTTTGTAGTATAGTCTGAAGTCAGAGAGCCTGATTCCTCCAGCTCAGTTTTTCTTTCTAAAGATTGCTTTGGCTATTTGTGGTCTTTTGTGTTTCCATACAAATTATAAAATTTTTTGTCTAACTCTGTGAAAAATGCCATTGATAATTTGATAGGGATTGCATTGAATCTGTGGATTGCTTTGGGTAGTATAGCTGTTTTAACAATATTGATTCTTCCAATCCAAGAACATGGTATATCTCTCCAACTGTTTGTGTGATCTTTGATTTCTTTCATCAATATCTTATAGTTTTCTGAGTACATGTCTTTTGCCTCCTTAGGTAGGTTTATCCCAAGGTATTTTATTCTTTTTGTTGCAATGGTGAATGGGAGTGTTTCCTTAATTTCTCTCTCTGATCTTTCATTGTTAGTGTATAGGAATGCAAGAGATTTCCATGTATTAATTTCGTATCCTGCTACTTTAACAAATTCATTGATTAGCTCTAGTAGTTTTCTGGTAACATCTTTAGGATTTTCTGTGTATAGTATCATGTCATCTGCAAATGGTGACAGTTTTACTTCTTCTTTTCCAATTCGTATTCATTTTATTTCTTTTTCTTCTCTAACTGCTGTGGCTAGGACTACCAAAACTACGTTTAATCATAGTGGTGAGAGTGGACACCCTTGTATTCTTCCTGACCTTAGAGGAAATGCTATCAGTTTTTCACCATTGAGAATGACGTTTGCTGTGGTTTTGTCACATATGGCCTTTATTATGTTGAGATAGGTTCCCTTTATGCCTACTTTCTGGAGAGTTTTTATCACAAGTTTGTGTTGAATTTTGTCAAAAGCTTTTTCTGCATCTATTGCGATGATCATATGACTTTTATTTTGCAATTTGCTGATGTTGTGCATCACACTGATTGATTTGTGTATATTGAAAAATCCTTGCATCCCTGGGATAAATCCCACTTGATCATGGTGTATGATCCTTTTAAAGTATTGTTGGATTTGGCTTGCTAGTATTTTGTTGAGGATTTTTGCGTCTATGTTCATCCATGGTATTGGCCTGTAATTTTCGTTTTTTGTGTGATATATTTGTCTGGCATCAGTATCAGGCTGATGGTGGCCTCATACACTGAGCTTAGGTGTATTCCTTCCTCTGCAATTTTTTGGACGAGTTTCAGAAGGGTAGGTGTTAACTTTTCGAAATGTTTGATAGAATTCGCCTGTGAAGCCATCCGGTCCTGGACTTTTGTTTGTTGGAAGATTTTTAATCACAGTTTCAATTTCAGTACTTGTGATTGGTCTGTTCATATCTTCTATTTCTTCCTGGTTCAGTCTTGGAAGGTTGTGCCTTTCTAAGAATGTATCCATTTCTTCCAGTTTGTCCCTTTTTTGGCATATCATTCCTTGCAGTAGTCTCTTATGATCCTTTGCATTTCTGTGGTGTTCATTGTGACTTCCTTTTCATTTCTAATTTTATTGGTTTGAGTATTCTCCCTTTTTTTCTTGGTGAGTGTGACTAACGGTTTATCAATTTTGTTTATCTTCTCAAAGAACCAAACATTAGCTTCCTTGATTTTTGCTATTGTTTTCTTTGCCTCTATTTCATTTAGTTCTGCTCTGAACTTTATGATTTCTATCCTTCTACTAACTTTGTGTTTTGTTTTTTTTTCATCTTAAACTAGCTTTTTTTTTTTTTAAAACATCTTTATTGAAGTATAATTGTCTTACAATGGTGTGTTAGCTTCTGCTTTATAACAAAGTGAATCAGTTATACACATACAATATGTTCCCATATCTCTTCCCTCTTGCATCTCCCTCCCTCCCACCCTCCCCATCCCACCCCTCTAGGTGGTCACAAAGCACCGAGCTGATCTCCCTGTGCTATGTGGCTGCTTCCCACTACCTATCTATTTTACATTTGGTAGTGTATATATGTCCATGACACTCTCTTACCCTGTCACATCTCACCCCACCCCCTCCCCATATCCTCAAGTCCATTCTCTAGTAGGTCTGTGTCTTTATTCCCGTCTTGCCACTAGGTTCTTCATGGCTTTTTTTTTTTTTCCTTAGATTCCGTATATATGTGTTAGCATACTGTATTTGTTTTTCTCTTTCTGACTTACTTCACTCTGTATGACAGACTCTAACTCCATCCACCTCATTACAAATACCTCCATTTCATTTCTTTTTATGGCTGAGTAATATTCCATTGTATATATGTGCCACATCTTCTTTATCCATTCATCTGTTGATGGACATTTAGGTTGCTTCCATGTCCTGGCTATTGTAAATAGAGCTGCAATGAACATTTTGGTACATGACTCTTTTTGAACTATGGTTTTCTCAGGGTATATGCCCAGTAGTGGGATTGCTGGGTCGTATGGTAGTTCTATTTGTAGTTTTTTAAGAAACCTCCATACTGTTCTCCATAGTGGCTGTATCAATTTACATTCCCACCAACAGTGCAAGAGTGTTCCCTTTCCTCCACACCCTCTCCAGCATTTATTGTTTCTAGATTTTTTGATGATGGCCATTCTGATTGGTGTGAGATGATATCTCATTGTAGTTTTGATTTGCATTTCTCTAATGATTAATGATGTTGAGCATTCTTTCATGTGTCTGTTGGCAATCTGTATATCTTCTTTGGAGAAATGTCTATTTAGGTCTTTTGCCCATTTTTGGATTGGGTTGTTCGTTTTTTTGTTATTGAGCTGCATGAGCTGCTTGTAAATCTTGGAGATTAATCCTTTGTCAGTTGCTTCATTTGCAAATATTTTCTCCCATTCTGAGGGTTGTCTTTTGGTCTTGTTTATGGTTTCCTTTGCTGTGAAAAAGCTTTTAAGTTTCATTAGGTCCCATTTGTTTATTTGTGTTCTTATTTCCATTTCTCTGGGAGCTGGGTCAAAAAGAATCTTGCTGTGATGTATGTCATAGAGTGTTCTGCCTATGTTTTCCTCTAAGAGTTTGATAGTGTCTGCCCTTACACTTAGGTCTTTAATCCATTTTGAGTTTATTTTTGTGCATGGTGTCAGGGAGTGTTCTAATTTCATACTTTTACATATACCTGTCCAATTTTCTCAGCACCACTTATTGAAGAGGCTGTCTTTTCTCCACTGTATATGCTTGCCTCCTTTATCAAAGATAAGGTGACCATATGTGTGTGGGTTTATCTCTGGGCTTTCTATCCTGTTCCATTGATCTATATTTCTGTTTTTGTGCCAGTACCAAACTGTCTTGATTACTGAAGCTTTGTAATATAGCCTGAAGTCAGGGAGCCTGATTCCCCCAGCTCCATTTTTCGTTCTCAAGATTGCTTTGGCTATTCGGGGTCTTTTGTGTTTCCATACAAATTGTGAAATTCTTTGTTCTAGTTCTGTGAAAAATGCCAGTGGTAGTTTGATAGGGATTGCATTGAATCTGTAGATTGCTTTGGGTATTAGAGTCATTTTCACAATGTTGATTCTTCCAATCCAGGAACATGGTATATCTCTCCATCTATTTGTATCTTCTTTAATTTCTTTCATCAGTGTCTTATAATTTTCTGCATACAGGTCTTTTGTCTCCTTAGGTAGGTTTATTCCTAGATATTTTATTCTTTGTGTTGCAATGGTAAACGGGAGTGTTTTCTTAATTTCACTTTCAGATTTTTCGTCATTAGTGTATAGCAATGCAAGAGATTTCTGTGCATTAATTTTGTATCCTGCTACTTTACCAAATTCATTGATTAGCTCGAGGAGTTTTCTGGTAGCATCTTTAGGATTCTATATGTATAGTATCATGTCATCTGCAAATACTGACAGCTTTACTTCTTCTTTTCCGATTTGGATTCCTTTTATTTCTTTGTCTTCTCTGATTGCTGTGGCTAACACTTCCAAAACTATGTTGAATAATAGTGGTGAGAGTGGGCAACCTTGTCTTGTTCCTGATCTTAGTGGAAATGGTTTCAGTTTTTCACCATTGAGGAAAATGTTGGCTGTGTGTTTGTCATATATGGCCTTTATTATGTTGAGGAAAGTTCCCTCTATGCCTACTTTCTGCAGGGCTTTTATCATAAATGGGTGTTGAATTTTGTCGAAAGCTTTCTCTGCATCTATTGAGATGATCATATGGTTTTTCTCCTTCAATTTGTTAATATGGTGTATCACATTGATTGATTTGCATATATTGAAGAATCCTTGCATTCCTGGGATAAACCCCACTTGATCATGGTGTATGATCCTATTAATGTGCTGTTGGATTCTGTTTGCTAGTATTTTGTTGAGGATTTTTGCATCTATGTTCATCAGTGATATTGGCCTGTAGTTTTCTTTCTTTGTGGCATCTTTGTCTGGTTTTGGTATCAGGGTGATGGTGGCCTCATAGAATGAGTTGGGGAGTGTTCCTCCCTCTGCAATATTTTGGAAGAGTTTGAGAAGGATAGGTGTTAGATCTTCTCTAAATGTTTGATAGAATTCACCTGTGAAGCCATCTGGTCCTGGGCTTTTGTTTGTTGGAAGGTTTTTAATCACAGTTTCAATTTCAGTGCTTGTGATTGGTCTGTTCATATTTTCTATTTCTTCCTGGTTCAGTCTCGGCAGTTTGTGCATTTCTAAGAATCTGTCCATTTCTTCCAGGTTGTCCATTTTATTGGCATAGAGTTGCTTGTAGTAATCTCTCATGATCTTTTGTATTTCTGCAGTGTCAGTGGTTACTTCTCCTTTTTCATTTCTAATTCTATTGATTTGCGTCTTCTCCCTTTTTCTCTTGATGAGTCTGGCCAATGGTTTATCAATTTTGTTTATCTTCTTAAAGAACCAGCTTTTAGTTTCATTGATTTTTGTTATTGTTCCCTTCATTTCTTTTTCATTTATTTCTGACCTGATCTTTGTAATTTCTTTCCTTCTGCTGGCTTTGGGGTTTTTTTGTTCTTCTTTCTCTAATTGCTTTAGGTGCAAGGTTAGGTTGTTTATTCGAGATGTTTCCTGTTTCTTGAGGTAGGCTTGTATTGCTATAAACTTCCCTCTTAGCACTGCTTTTGCTGCGTCCCATAGGTTTTGGGTCATCGTATCTCCATTGTCATTTGTTTCTAGGTATTTTTTTATTTCCCCTTTGATTTCTTCAGTGATCACTTCGTTATTAAGTAGTGTATTGTGTAGCCTCCATGTGTTTGTATTTTTTACAGATCTTTTCCTGTCATTGATATCTAGTCTCATAGTGTTGTGGTCGGAAAAGATACTTGATACGATTTCAATTGTCTTAAATTTACCAAGGCTTGATTTGTGACCCAAGATATGATCTATCCTGGAGAATGTTCCATGAGCACTTGAGAAAAATGTGTATTCTGTTGTTTTTGGGTGGAATGTCCTATAAATATCAAATAAGTCCATCTTGTTTAATGTATCATTTAAAGCTTGTGTTTCCTTATTTATTTTCATTTTGGATGATCTTTCCATTGGTGAAAGTGGGGTGTTAAAGTCCCCTACTATGATTGTGTTGCTGTCGATTTCCCCTTTTATGGCTATTAGTATTTGCCTTATATATTGAGGTGCTCCTATGTTGGGTTCATAGATATTTACAATTGTTATACCTTCCTCTTGGATCGATTCCTTGATCATTATATAGTGTCCTTCTTTGTCTCTTGTAATATTCTTTATTTTAAAGTCTATTTTGTCTGATATGAGAATTGCTACTCCAGCTTTCTTTTGATTTCCATTTGCATGGAATATCTTTTTCCATCCCCTCACTTTCAGTCTATATGTGTCTCTAGGTCTCAAGTGGGTCTCTTGTAGACCGCATATATATGGGTCTTGTTTTTGTATCCATTCAGCCAGTCTGTGTCTTTTGGTGGGAGCATTTGATCCATTTACATTCAAGGTAATTATCGATAGGTATGTTCCTATTCCCATTTTCTTAAATGTTTTGGGTTTGTTATTGTAGGTGTTTTCCTTCTCTTGTGTTTCTTGCCTAGAGAAGTTCCCTTAGCATTTGTTGTAAAGCTGGTTTGGTGGTGCTGAACTCTCTCAGCTTTTGCTTGTCTGTAAAGGTTTTAATTTCTCCATCACATCTGAATGATATCCTTGCTGGGTAGAGTAATCTTGGCTGTAGGTTTTTCTCCTTCATCACTTTAAGCATATCCTGCCACTCCCTTCTGGCTTGCAGAGTTTCTGCTGAAAGATCAGATGTTAACCTTATGGGGATTCCCTTGTGTGTTATTTGCTGTTTTTCCCTTGCTGCCTTTAATATGTTTTCCTTATATTTAATTTTTGACAGTTTGATTAATATGTGTCTTGGCGTGTTTCTCCTTGGGTTTATCCTGTATGGGACTCTCTGTGCTTCCAGGACTTGATTAACTATTTCCTTTCCCATATTAGGGAAGTTTTCAACTATAATCTCTTCAAATATTTTCTCAGTCCCTTTCTTTTTCTCTTCTTCTTCTGGGAACCCTATTATTCGAATGTTGGTGCGTTTAATGTTGTCCCAGAGGTCTCTGAGACTGTCCTCAGTTCTTTTCATTCTTTTTTCTTTATCCTGCTCTGAAGTAGTTATTTCCACCATTTTATCTTCCAGGTCACTTATCCTTTCTTCTGCCTCAGTTATTCTGCTATTGATCCCATCTAGAGTATTTTTAATTTCATTTATTGGGTTTTTCATCATTGCTTGGTTCCTCTTTAGTTCTTCTACGTCCTTGTTAAATGTTTCTTGCATTTTGTCTATTCTATTTCCAAGATTTTGGATCATCCTTACTATCATTATTCTGAATTCTTTTTCAGGTAGACTACCTATTTCCTCTTCATTTGTTAAATCTGGCGTGTTTTGACCCTGCTCCTTCATCTGCTGTGTGTTTTTCTGTCATCTCATTTTGCTTATCTTACTGTGTTTGGGGTCTCCTTTTCACAGGCTGCAGGTTCGTAGTTCCCGTTGTTTTTGGTATCTGTCCCCAGTGGCTAAGGTTGGTTCAGTGGATTGTGTAGGCTTCCTGGTGGAGGGAACTAGTGCCTGAGCTCTGGTGGATGAGGCTGGATCTTGTCTTTCTGGTGGGCACGTCCACGTCTGGTGGTGTATTTTGGGGTGTCTGTGGCCTTATTATGATTTTAGGCAGCCTCTCTGCTAATGGATGGGGCTGTGTTCCTGTCTTGCTAGTTGTTTGGCATAGGGTGTCCAGCACTGTAGCTTGCTGGTCATTGAATGAAGCTGGGTCTTGATGTTGAGATGGAGATCTCTGAGAGATTTTTGCCGTTTGGTATTACGTGGAGCTGAGAGGTCTCTTGTGGACCAGTGTCCTGAAGTTGGCTCTCCCACCTCAGAGGCACGGCCCTGATGCCTGGCTGGGGCACCAAGAGCCTTTCGTCCACACGGCTTAGAGTAAAAAGGAGAAAAAATAGAAAGAAAGAAAGAAAGAGGCTATAATATAGTGAAGTAAAATAAAGCTATTATAAAGCAAAGCTATACAGACAAAATCTCACCCAGAAGCATATACATATACACTCACAAAAAAAAGGAAAAGGGGAAAAATTAATATATCCTGCTCCCAAAGTCCACCTCCTGAATTTGGGATGATTCGTTGTCTACTCAGGTATTCAACAGATGCAGGCACATCAAGTTGTTTGTGGAGTTTTAATCCACTGCTTCTGTGGCTGCTGGGAGAGATTTCCCCTTCTCTTCTCTGTTCGCACAGCTCCTGGGGATCAGCTTTGGATTTGGACCCGCCTCTGCGTATAGGTCACCTGAGGGCGTCTGTTCCCCGCCCAGACAGGACAGGGTTAAAGGAGCAGCTGCTTCGGGGGCTCTGGCTCACCCAGGCCGCGGGGAAGGAGGGGTACAGATGAGGCGGGGCGAGCCTGCGGCGTCAGAGGCCGGCGTGACGTTGCAGCAGCCTGAGGTGCGCAGTGCGTTCTTCCAGGGATGTTGTCCCTGGATCACGGGACCCTGGCAGTGGCGGGCTGCACGGGCTCCCGGGAGGGGCGGTGTGGAGAGTGACCTGTGCTCGCACACAGGCTTTTTGGAGGCGGCAGCAGCAGCCCCAGTGTTTCACGCCCGTCTCTGGGGCCTGCGCTGATCGCTGCGGCTCGCGCCCGTCTGTGTAGCTTGTTTAGGCGGCACTCTGAATCCCCTCTCCCCGCGCGCCGTGAAACAAAGAGGCAAGAAAATGTCTCTTGCCTCTTCGGCAGCTGCAGACTTTTTCCCGGACTCCCTCCCGGCTAGCTGTGGTGCACTAACCCCTTCAGGCTGTGTTCACGCCGACAACCCCAGTCCTCTTCCTGCGATCCGACCGAAGCCTGAGCCTCCGCTCCCAGCCCCGCCCGCCCCGGCGGGGGAGCAGACAAGCCTCTCGGGCTGGTGAGTGCTGGTCAGCGCCGAGTCTCCGTGCGGGAGTCTCTCCGCTTTGCCCTCCGCACCCCTGTGGCTGCGCTCTCCTCCGTGGCTCCAAAGCTTTCCCCCTCTGCCACCCGCAGTCTCTGCCCGCGAAGGGGCTTCCTAGTGCGTGGAAATCTTTCCTCCTTCACAGCTCCCTCCCACTGGTGCAGGTGCCGTCCCTATTCTTTTGTCTCTGTTATTTCTTTTTTCTTTTGCCCTACCCAAGTACGGGGGGAGTTTCTTGCCTGTTTAGAGGTCGGACGATTTCTGCCAGCGTTCAGTGGGTGTTCTGTAGGAGCAGTTCCACGTGTAGATGTATTTCTACTGTATCTGTGGGAAGGAAGCTGATCTCCACGTCTTACTCTTCCGCCATCTTCTCTCCTTGGTAACTTTGTGTTTTTTTTGTTCTTCTTTCTGTCGTTGCTTTAGGTGTAAGTTTAGGTTTTTTATTTGAGATTTTTCTTGTTTCTCTAGGTAAGATTATAGTGTTGTAAACATCCCTCTTAGAACTGCTTTTGCTGAATCCAATAGGTTTTGGATCATTGTGTTTTCATTGCCATTTGTCTCTAGGTATTTTTTATTTCCTCTTTGATTTCTTCAGTGATCTATTGGTTATTTAGTAACATATTGTTTAGCCTCCATGTGTTTGTGTTTTTTACCTTTTTTTTTTCTCCTGTAATTGATTTCTAATCTCATAGTATTGTGGCCAGAAGGATGCTTGATATGATTTCAATTTCCTTAAATTTACCAAGGCTTGATTCATTACCCAAGATGTGATCTATCCTGGAGAATCTTCCATGAGCACTTGAGAAGAAAGTGTATTCTGCTGCTTTCAGATGGAATATTCTATAAATATCAATTAAATCTATCTGGTCTAGTGTGTCATTTAAAGTTTGGGTTTCCTCATTAATTTTCTGTCTGGGTGATCTGTCCATTGGTATAAGTGGGTTGTTAAAGTCCCCCACTATTATTGTGTTGATTTCTCCTTTTATGGCTGTTAGCATTTGCTGTATATATTGAGGTGCTCCTCTTTTGGGTGTATATATATTTACAATTGTTATATCTTCTTCTTGGATTGATCCCATGATCATTATGTAGTGTCTTTCTTTGTCTCATGTAATAGTCTTTATTTTAAAGTCTATTTTGTCTGATATGAGAATTGCTACTCCAGCTTTCTTTTGATTTCCATTTACATGGAATATCATTTTCCAGCCCCTCACTTTCAGTCTGTATGTGTCCCTAGGACTGAAGTTGTTCTCTTGTAGACAGCATATTTATTGGTCTTGTTTTCATATCCATTCAGCCAGTCTATGTCTTTTGGCTGGAGCATTAAACCACTTAATTTTAAGGTAATTATCAATGTGTATGTTCCTTTTGCCATTTTCTTATTTGTTTGGGGCTGTTTTTGTAGCTGTTTTTTCTTCCCTTCCTCCTGTGTTCTCTTCTCTTGTGGTTTTATGATCATCTTTAGTGCTGTGTTTAAGTTGCTTTTTCTTTTTTGTGTCTGTATATATTGTAATTTTTTAGTTTGCATTTCCCATGAGATTTTGATAAAGCAGTCTATATATATACATGATTGTTTTAAGTTGCTGGTCTCTTAATTTCAAATTCAATTCCCATTTCCTGCATTTGTACTCTCCTCTTCTCATGGTTGCTGGTTTTGATATCATATTTGTGTATGGATGATTTCCTTCTTTCACTGTATGTTTGCCTTTATCAGTGAGCTTTCCCATTTGTGATTTTCTTGTTTCTCTTTGTGGCCTCTTTTTTTTCCCCTCTACCTAGAAAAGTTCCTTTATAATTTGTTGTAATGCCGGTTTGGTGGTGCTGAATTATCCTAGCTTTTGCTTGTCTGTAAAGCTTTTGATTTCTAAGTTGAATCTTAATGAGAGTCTTGCTTGGTAGAGTATTCTTGGTTGTAGGTTTTCCCCTTTCATCACTTTAAACATATCATGCCACTCCTTTCTCTCCTGCAGAGTTTCTGCTGTAAAATCCACTGATAACCTTATGGGGATTCCCTTGCATGTTATTTGTTGCTTTTCCCTCGTTGCTTTTAATATTTTTTCTTCATATTTAATTTTTGTTAGTTTGATTAGTATGTGTCTTGACATGTTCCTCCTTGGGTTTATCCAGTATGGGACTCTGCATTTCCTGGACTTGGATGACTATTTCTTTTCCCATGTAAAGGAAGTTTTCGACTATAATCTCTTCAAATATTTTCTCAGGCCTTTTCTCTTTTTCTTCTTCTTCTTCTGGGAACCCTATAATTCAAATGTTGGTGCATTTAATGTTGTCCCAGATGTCTCTGAGAATCTCCTCTTTTCTTTTCATTCTGTTTTCCCTATTCCATTCTGCTGCAGTAATTTCTACCATTCTGTCTTCCAGCTCACTTATCCACTCCTCTGCCTCATTTTTTCTACTATTGATTCATTCCAGTGTATTTTTCATCTCAGTTATTCTATTGTTCATCTCTGTTTGTTTGTTCTTTAGTTCTTCTAGGTCTTTGTTAAACATTTCTTGTATCTTCTTGATCGATACCTCCATTCTTTTTCTGAGATCTTGGATCATCTTTACTCTCATTACTCTGAATTATTTTTCAGCTAGATTGGCTATCTCCTCTTCATTTAGTTGTCCTTGTAGGTTTTTATCTTGCTCCTTCATCTGCAACCGATTTCTTTGTTGTAACATTTTGTTTAACGTACTATGTTTGTGGTCTCCTTTCCACAGGCTGCAGGATTGTAGTTCCTCTTGCTTCTGGGTGTCTGCCCCCTGGTGGGTGAGGTTGGTGCAGAGGCTTGTGCCATTATCCCCTTGATAGGGGGTTTGACTGGTGTTGTGGTGTCCAGAGCCTGCCCTGGATACTGAGCAGGGCCCCCCGCTTTGCTCTGTGGTTGTCACTGCCCTGTCATGGCCGGGGTCTGCTCCTTATTTGTTGGAGTAGAGGCCCCCAGATCTGTTTTTATGTGTGTTTCTGATCTGTGGTGTGAGGTAGGTGGGATTGGAGCACTCCCACTTAGAGAAAAGCCACTGAGTATTCCTCCTATGTTGTCTCCTTTCTCCTGTTGTACAAGCTTACAAAGTACACTGTTATTGGCACTGCTCTTAGTCTCATCTTACCTGTAGGTATGATGGCAATTGGCCCTGGTGACTCTCAGACATTGTTTTCACTGTGCCACCAGTGCAGATTCACTGAGGTCAGGTCCCAGGACTGCAGTAGTCATGCACCTGGACCCACTGTGGGAGCTATGGAGGCAGCTCAGACTCTGGCCTGGCCCAACCCTTATGTGAACATGTCCACAAAGCCCACAGCTGCTAAAGCCAGACCTTTTCCAACTGCAGGAGCACTTGTTGTCCTTTTGGATGTTTCATGGGTGCTGAATTTAGGAAGCTGTCAGGGGAAGGGTAACTCCATGGTTCATGCATCTGTAGGGAGAGATTTCAGCCCTTCTTCTGTTGTTTCACAGCCCCTGGGGCTCAGCTGTGGTTTCAGCCCCACCTCTGCATGTGTTTATGCCATGGAGTCTGCTCTTGAGGTTGCCAGAGCACATGAGACTATCAGGCAGGAAGGAGCCAAGGCAGCAATTGGGGCAAATGAGCCACCCAGGCAGGAGGATGCTGGGGTAGTGATTGGAATGTGCGAGCTTGTCTGGGAGCAATCGGGGCAAGTGGGTCACTCAGGCAGGGTTGGAGGAGGGTGGAGGAGGTGATAGCAGGGGCACATGACCCGGCTTCAGTAGGAGTCCTCCCTGGTGCCTGTGGAGGCAGGAGCCAGAGCATGAGAAGAGAGGCTGCAATGGCAGCCCTGCCCTTCGTGTATCACTCAACAATGGTGCTGCATTTCTGTGGCCGTCTGGGCTTCCTCCACGAGCATTCCCCATTGTGGAGTTCCTCATTCCCGTCTCCTCACAGCCAACAGCAGTCCCTTCATCCAGTCTGCTCCCCAAACCCCACGTTCCAGCACCCAGCCACCGTGCACACTTGTGGACACCTGTCTGAGTCTGGAGTACACAGGGCTGAGGCATGGACCACCTGTATAGGTCTCAGTCTGTCTTGCCTGCCACCGACCAGTTGCTGGGTTCTCCTCTGAGCTCCTAAAGCTCCCTTTCTGTCCCAGTTGATCTTCCCACCAGTAACGGGGATTTCCCAGATGTGAGAACTTCTCACCTTCAGCTCCCTGCCAGGGGAGCAGGTCCCATCCTGCTTCCTCTCCTCTTCCTTTTCCCTTCTTTCTTTCATCCTATCCAGTTACATGGGGACCTTTCTTGTCCTTTTAGGTGTCTGAGGTCCTCTGCTAGTCTTCATCAGGTGTTCTGTGAGAATTGTTCCATTTGTAGATGTATTCTTGATGCATTTGTGTATGAGACATGAACTCCACGTCCTCTTACTCCACCATCTTGGAATGTCTGAAAGACTTTAAGTTTTAAGTTGACTATTTTGTATTTTATTTTTCATGTAATGGGTCATTATGAATTTTTCGTTGTTCTCAATATTCCCTCTCTTACAATCTCACCTGTTTTCGCGGCTTCAGCAAACATCTCCAAACAAATAATTCTACAGTCTTTATCTCCACTTCACTTTCCCTCATAAATTTTCACTTTGTATTTTCAATTGCTTGATGGATATTTTCATCTGGGTGCTCTGACAGTACTTCAAGCTTTTAAATTAAAGTTTTAATCTTATATCCCAAATCAGCTCTTTTTCTAGACTTTACTATTTTCCCTATCTTTATAACACTTTTTCTGTGACCCAGGTCCAAAACCTGGAAGTCAACTTTGACTCCTTTTTCTCCTCATGACCCATCCAAGTCCAACTAAACTGTAGTTCAGGAAGTTATCACTGAGTACCTGCTTTGGGCTATAGTCGTCTTGACTTACCAGCTCTTATTATACTCTTCTAGGGATAATTCTCTTGAAGGCATCCTATGGGGATGCCTATAAGAATGAGGTGGAAGAGAAATTAACTAAAAGAAGAATGAGGCTAATGTTACAGATATATCAAGAAGGATCATGAGAATGGATGAAAAATTTCACAGATGACTTTAAGAAAGAGATAGCAGCAGAGTAGTGAGAACAGTGGTAGTGGATACATGATGATAAAGTGTTATAAGGATGTGGTATGAAAGTCAGGGCTGGAAATACAATATCTTGAGGATATGAAGAAAAGGCAATACTAGGACTGGGCAGTAAGAGTGGGGCAAAGCTGTACATGTGTATGATTATAAAACATGTTGATTGGCACCAGACTGTCCAGATTCAAATCCCAGTACCATTATTCCCCACCAGCTCCCTGACTTTAGGCACACAGAGATTACTTCTCTGTCCCTCAGTTTCTTCATGTCCAAAATGGAGATTAATAATACATACCTCAAGGGTTATTGTGAGGATTAAATAAGTTTATATAGATAGAACACTCCTAAGAGGGCCAATAAAATAGTAAGATAACAGTAGATATTAGTTCTAAAAGATAATTTCTTTCTTTTTTCACATTATGAAAATCAAAAGCATGTTTTAAGAGACACAAATAAGAAGGTAAGGTACAAAAGAAAAAAGAAAAAGTTTGGCAGAGTTAGGTCTTAGAGACAGTAAGAAGATGATAGAGCAGCCCAGATTTATAAGTTGGGCCTTTCGCATTGATATGGCAACTTTTATCTAAGACTCAGAGGAAGAGAAAAGCAGTTCATAGAATATATCCATAACTCTAGGGTGAAGAGAGCATGTGATATACAGGTTGTATTAAGCAATCCATATGTTGTTCTGCACTGGCGCGGTGGTGGGGGGGGACTGTCTAAGAGCTGAACAGAAGAGAGAAGTATTTTTCAATCTTCCCTGGGATTCATAATAATCACTTTGTTCTCAGCCATAGTAAGAGAAATGTAGCTGGTGATTTCACCATTGGACAACCCATCTTTTCAACATTTAGGTCATCCCCTGCCCATGAAGCAATAGGCATGCCAACATACCAGGCTGAGAAAATAAGCTGCTGTACTTTGACACTTGCCCCTTTTCATCAAATATGTAATATACAGAGAGTAGTTAACAGAGGGAGAGGGTGAGAGGTGAATCTGGACACACATTTACATAGCTCTTCTTTATAGAGAAAGCCCCGTAAATTTTTTGTTTAAAACCTGTGAACCTTATCCCAATGTGGCTTGGAAACATTTACGCATCCCAGATAGCTATGTAAATTGGAGAATTACATCACATTACACACAGATGTACACTTTGTCTGCTCTGGGGCTGTCTCTGATGTTACCTTTCCCACCAGGGAACTTTGCCAAGGAACTTCTGAGAAGCAGACAGGCCATGGGCCTTAAGAGGGGGAGTATTGCTCCCTCTCATTCAAGCCCACAAGTTAGACTCGAGCCAAATGTAGGTCCTGGGATCCATTCCACTCCAAATATCAGTGTCTCAGAGACCAACAGCCACCACCCATTCCTCTGTGGAGACTAGCTTCTGAAGTGGTGGTGCAACTCAGTAGAAATCAGAGAACAATTAAAAACAATGCCTCTGAGTGAGAAAACTGCTAACCTCTTAGAGAGCCTTGGCATCTATCTATTTAATTTCTCCCTAACAATAATCCAGCTGGTTGAAAGAGATAGGTATCATAAGCCTCATTTTATAAGTAAGATAACTGAGGCCCAGGGATACTTAACAAAGTCCTCCCATGGCATCCATCATGCTCTGTAACAGTCTCCATGTAATGAATTCAGTTTCTACTTCTGCAAAGCAAAACTAAACAGGAAAATGCACTACCTACTGAAATATCTTGATAACTATGCAAGTAGGCAATTGTAATCTAATTATCTTTGTGTTTTCAGCATCTACCTTAATACCCGGCATGGAATACTCACTCAGGTAGGTATCAAATATTTAAATATATCCAAATATACCAAACAAAATGGAGTGCTTTATTTTCTTCTTCTTTGGGAAGTTCTCGTTATTCTCATCACTGCTAAAATGAATAGACTTGATTTCACTGTAGTCAAGGGTTACCAAGAGAAATATTGATCCAACAGTAATAATAGGTAAATTTATTTCAAAAATTTATTCGTTCTTACTTAATTTATTAATTAAACGTATTCATTCCCTAAGTCTACAGCTATTTCTCTAAGGATAGATAAAATACACAGAATATATTCTCCTTTACAGATTCCCCCAAGAACAGGAATCATGTCATCTACTTTTCACTGTATTCCCACACATTGCACAAACTTCTGCAAATATTTGGGACAAAATAAGTTCTGGCTGACTGTATTTCTAACAGTGATCCTTTCATGACTTAGAACTCAACCAAATCATGAAACCATAAATAATTTTTAGGCAAAGACAATGAACATGATTTTGTGCTAGGTATTGTAGGAGATATAAAATTTTCAAAGTATTTTCTCTCACTGTGCTTATTTGTTAAAGAAATAATGTTTACATATATAAGACAAGAAAAAAAAAAGTAGAGGTATGGCTTAGAACAGTTACAGGCATTCAGGAAAAGAGATTCACATGGTACAGTGGTCAGGGATTCATTGAAAACGTGGGGCTTGGGACTCATCAAGAAGGATGCTACATCAAGGCTGCTGCCCTCAACCCACATTCCTTATCAGCCATCTTCACCCTGAAGATATACATGCCCTGATAGAATTAATGAGCCTGGCCTGATTGCAGATTGAACAGTTCTGCAAAGCATAGTTTCATCTCCAGATTGCTTCTTTGGTGGTAAATTCATGGTTTTGTTTGCATTTTGATTTCTATAGAAATCCTCCAAGAACAATACTGAGTCCATAATCAAGATGTGAAAAGAAAAGAAAAATAATTCGGAAGATTTAATTCTTAACAGCACCCAACTTTGTTAAGGTGAGGGTGACCACCTTGATTAGGGAGGCCACAGTGACAGTGTTCAAGCAAACCCATTACACTCTCACATGGAAATCCCACAGACTTACAGTCAGCTGAAGTTTTCCATTCTCATTGGAAGTGGAAAACAGTAATATCCTCCAAAAGTCTAATATTCCTCATTAGAAAATCTCTTCCCTCACCTGGGCCTGGATAAGTTTTGTTTTGTTTTGTTTTTCCTCCTAGGTCACTAAGGGTCTCAGTTCAAAAACGTTTCTCAAATTGCTTGTGGCATTAATTTTTTTTTCTTATTCTTCCTCTACCTTCCTATTGGCAGTTAATTAACTCTAAGTTAGAAAGGAAAATTTAGGTGCCCAGATTGGAATTATTTACAACAAATGCAGCTACACTATAGATATTGATAATCCACCTATAACTATAATATTAAAAATAATTATTTGCAAAATCAGCAGCCACAAAAGTAATAATTAGAAAGGTTTGATTTTTCAGTGATTTAAGGTATTTAAGGGAAATAGATACACATGCATATGAGGCTGTTGATATTCAATCTTCCCTTGGTTCTCTCTGTCTTGAAAGCTTAAAATTTACACTAAGTCCTCCACTTGATCCAAGAGCTGAGTAACAGAAAGAAATCCACTGCTAGGATCATGCTTCACTCCTCTCCACCCAAGCTCAGTTTCCAAAGGCCAACACAAAAGTCATAATATGCGTCTTCAGCTCCATGGCCCGAAGGTACCTGACTGGAACTAGGAGATTGTTCAGTCCAGACAAGAGGAAAATATTACCCTTCTATTTAACAAGGCACTGTTGAAGGATTAATCATTAAGTAAATAGCAACAAGTCTGGAGGTTTACAGGAGGGGCAGAATCCCACTGCATATTCTCAATTTTTCTGGGATTTAGGATGGAAATTATTACAGGGGTAGTTTGGAAGAAGCTGCAGTAACAACCGCCTTCTAGGGCAGGAAGGAACAATGTGTGAAACCTCAGGCCTGACCCAGCCAAAAGGGAAGTTCATTCCCAGAGGCCTCCAGGAAGCATAGGCCCATTTTGTCTAATAGTTGACATCCACGCATAGGGTTGATAAAACTTGAAGAGTGTTCATGACCCAGCCATATGTTGCTATGTAACTTTAAGCTAGTCATTTAAACTTTCTGACCCTTGGCTTTCTCAATTTAAAAATGGATATATTACCCCTATTGTTGAGTATTCTATAATTAGACAAACATAAAAAATAAAAATCCTAGAACAGTCACTTGCAACGCTTAAGTCTCTTTGAGCCGCCCTACTGTGAAGACAGACCCAAATAAGAGCTGCTTCTCTCAAGAAAAAAATACTTCTGTAGTCTGAGCCAGAGGACCCGAGGCATTTTTCTGAGCAAAATCGGGCATATGCCTTCTTTTAAAAACTAAATCAGGGATTGCCTCATAAATGGACTTGCCTTGGTGTTGCTACATGTGTGGTGCAACCCCAAATGACTACATGGTGTTGATAAGATACAGATATTTCATGAAATGTATTATCAAAGGTGATTCCTTATTTTTTTTAAAAAAAGGAGCTTGAACAAGAGTCTTTAACTGTGATTGGATTTAATCTGTTTCCTGTTATAATTTGTACCTATTAATTTATTAGAACAAAACAAAGTTTCCTAGACATCTAAACTGTGCTGGGCTCCATGCTCAATGCAAAATAGAGTATCAAAAACTATGATACACAATCTCTGAATTTACAACACAGTCAAGATATAGTTAAGGGGAGAAAAAATAACACAGATACTATGTAAATCAAAATATAAAACAGAATTTTGATGGAAGGCTGAGAGGTACAATGTCTGCAGCATCTGAGGCCTATGACCCTGTTTTTCTGAATCTGTCTAGGGTGCCCTAGGTGGCAGAGGATGACCCCCATGGTGGTCATGCTCCATGTCATGTTGGGATCCAGGATGCCACGCAGCATTGCTTAGGGTATTGATGTATGTGGTAAAGCACATGTGGACATACATGAGATCTATTTTTCTCAAGAATTCATTGGAAGGTAGAGTCTTAGACTATGGCCTGATCTACAATCCCAGGCTCCAGTCCTGCACTTCCGATCCTGAGCCAGATGGAGAGATACAACAAAGAATCCTTGCTCAGAAGTACTCATCAGGGATGAGGGAGACTACTCTCCGGTGTTGAGATTTGCTGATTTCCTTTGCGCAATCCCAAATGTTTGGTGTATAATTGAGTTGGCATGTTTTGGTGAAGGACTCAGATATCTTTGACAGTGTTAGGCACAGCACAACTCATGATGAGATGATCTCTATGAGCATTAGAAAAGGGTAGTTGAGGGCAGGGGCAGGAGTCAACCTTCACTGGGAAACACTACACCAGGTTTGCCAAAGGGGTACCATAACAATTGAAAAGTCCATGCACTCTACATCACGGCAGGGATGGTGAGTGACATACCAAAACTGCTGCCTCATCCAGGAAAGAAGAGAAAAAAGGAGAAAGAGAAGAATATAATGAAAGGTCTAATCTCAAAAGACAAACCAAAATAATCAGGTACAGTTGCCATCCTCTCTCCCCAGTCTCTATGTCTCAGAAAAGAGCAGCTTCATTTTCTCATTTTTCTGACCCTAGTGGCCTTAGGAATCTACATTCCAGCTGTCTTTTGACTCTGCCGTTTGTGAGAGCAAAGGACTATCCAGAATAAGGTAGATGAGTATGGAAAAGGAAACAATATAGTTGGCTTGGATTTCTATATTTTTCACAATAATTTACCAAAAAAAAACCCCTAAGGAATGTTAATACACACACACACACGTATATATATTTAAGTTTAATAAAGGTTATAAAATGGAATGAATGAGTCTCATACTGTGAAATGTGATTAGTAACCAAGACTATCTCCTCTCTCCAGGCATTCAAAGTACAGTGTCCAGTTCCTGGACCACAGCCTCTGACTCCTTCCCCTCTTGCCTTCTCCCTCTTGTTTCCATATTCATGTCACTTTGGCAGGATAGTTTCCCAGGACACTGAAGTCAGGAAGGCCCTCTGTCCTAGCAAAAGAGCCATCATATACTCCTTCAATACTTGCTTATCATTTTCCCTCTTTGCTAAATCTTAAGTGTTAGCAGGCAAAGGGTCTGCTATGTCCACATGTGTATAACCTGAACACAATAGTGCCTAGCATACAACAGGTTTTCAATTTATTGAATAAATGAGCAGATGATTATCAGATTCTCAAGAATGAGATCCAGTCTGCAAGGATGACATTACAAATACAAAGATGAAAAAATATGTTTTAAGTTCTCAAACATTCAGAGTCTTAGTGAAGGTGGGAGGGAAATATGCATAAGATGAATTATAAGATAGAGTTATGAAGAGTTTAATAGACACACATAGTGTTGTTGAAAGTATGAAAAAAGACATCAATCCTGCCAGAAGGGTTGGAGTAGTCTTCACAGAGGAGGTAAGGACTTTGCTGAGTCTTAAGAGATAGGAGGAACACATTATTTAGCTAGCAGAGAGTAAAGCAGAGGATTAGAAATATGAGTAGTGTAGTGAGCAGTAGATTAAATTAGAGCTCAGAGCTGCTTTGAATTTCAGCCTTTGTTTTATCTACAGAAAGTCATAGTCAGAGCATATTGTCACGAGTTGAAGTCTAAATTGCTTTAGGATCACAAGTTCCCAAAGGGAAAGGACCATGTCTTTGGTGTGTTCTCTCAGAATTTCATGCCTCCTGCACTGTAGGTGTTCAATAAACATTTAATAATAATGAGTTGATTAATTGAGAGCATTCATGTTCCATATGCATGGGTAGAGCCTTCTTTTCACTTTAGTTATATTGCTTTAATCATCATTAAATAGTATTTCTTAGATAGCAGTTTGATTCATTGTTAAACACACAAGCTGCCTAAGTTCCCAACCTTAAGGTAAATAGCAGTATCAGAGAATAATCCTCTTTACACTGTTGATAAATGATTTTGTGACACTGTCTATATAAAATGGAAACAGTGGAATTCTGGAAGGGTACTTACTGAGAGATAACACCTGAATGGATGTTAGAAAGGACTTGTGAAACTGGGGAGGTATTTTTAAAACACAACTCAGATTGTGTCACTCTTCTTTGTAAAACTCCCCATGGCTTCCGATGGTTTAGCTCTGTGATTATTGTAGTGCAGGGGTCTCAAATTGAAACCAAACTGTAGATGTTAAACATGTGTTATGAGATTAGACAGATCTCTCAGAATTAGAGTTTGTGTGATAAATTTCAAAAATGCTGTTGCCCCCTACCTCCAGCCATGTTTTAGCACGTGGAAATGTGAACCCAAATTTGCTAGAAGTTCTAGTTTTTCAACATAAACTGGATATCTAAAATTTCAAGTGAAATCTAATTTTGAAAAGTTGGATCAAATTTATGAAATACAGTTTATGCCAAGCAAAATATATCTGCATGATGGTACTATCAACTAGCTGCAATTTGCCTCCTTTGGGATAAAACCTAGGCCAATCTACAATTGGTGTGAGTTAACTTTATGTCATGATTTCTGGCATAGGGGTTAAAATTGTAGGAAATGTAATCAGTGTTGTGAAAAGCAAATGCCCAAGTCAAAAGGCTAAATATATAAGTGGGAAGTATAGAAAGTAGTATCAAGGCCTAAGGATAGAAGATTAAGGCAGGAGAGCTCTATGGAATCTACAGTACATCACAGCAGCAAAAAGAGGTCCATGATGCTATAGATTCCTCAGTAACTTTCTAAAGCAAAAAGCCAATCTAATGAAAATGCTTTTCTTCAGTACTTAACATGCATGGTCTCTAATCAGGCAACTTCATCATTAATATTCATATATGAAGAGGCAAAATAACTAGGAAGGAGTAAGAGCATACTATTAACCAAATTCTCAGAATAGTATTCATCTCTTCATAGTGTCAGTGGAAATATTGGTCATAAGTAATACAGGCTTACTGAGTGAGGTACAAAAGTTTACTTCTTGGTGAGTGTCCCCAAAGAGCAGCCTCTAGCACTTGGGAGACAAGACATAAATACTTAACATAATTAGAGAATAATATTAAAGACTATCTGAAGCAAATTCAAAATGAGAGGTATGTCTAGTCAACAGTGGGGAATTTCAGAAGCTTAGAGAGGAGGACAGCACTTAGGTATGATTAGAAAAGTTTTCAGAAAGAAGGCAGTACTTAAATGAAGAATGGATTCATACAGTCTTCATTGATTCATTAATTCAACAAATATTTATGAAATGCTAGACATTGTTCTATATATTAGAGATATAATAGAGAAGAAAATAATACCTTCATGGAGTTTATATTGCAGTGTATAAAAATAAACAATAAACATGTTGACAAATAAATAATTTTGGGTATTTATTCATGCTGCAAAGAAAATAAAAGAAGACAATAGAAGGGACTGGTGTGGTATTGGAGCTTAGGCATCTCTTGACCTATGTGATGGAAAGGAGCCAGAAGGTAATGGTCTTAGAGGAAAGCATCTCACAAAGAAAGAATAGAATAAAAGGAGGGAATGAGTTTAGTGGGTTAAAGAAAGGAGGTAGGAGAGGGTAGAGTTATGAGATGACATTAGAAAGGTAGTCTAGGATCGTCCAGCAGCATCTAGAGACATAGTAAGGATTGGAGTTTTGTTCTATTTTTAATAGACAGCCATTGGGGTGCTTTAGGCAGAGGAGAGATATGATATGAATAATATTTTTAAAGAGCATACTGGCAGTTATATGGAAAATTAACTTGAAGGACAAAGAATAGAAGTAGATAGACTTCCTAGAAGATGAGTGCACAAGGCAAGCAATTAAAGTGTCCTGAGTTGTGTTTTAACAGTGATGAATTTTATACAAGTGCTATGGCAGATAAATCAGATGGGACCATGAAAGAGAGGATTTTGAATGCCAGCTTTGGGGAATTAATTCAATTCTTAAGGAGAGCACTGAGGTTCCTGACCACAGGATTGGTGTGACAGTAGAGAAATAATTTTCTTGATTGTTTATTACTTATTTCACTCCCTTAGAACATAAACTTTATGAGGAAATTTGTCTTATTCTCCAGGACCCCATTATGATCACTAGCATCACCACAAAGCTATATAAGTATATTAAAGGCAGGCACGTTGCTAATTTGACTTTGAACACATAGTTATTAGCATAGAGTAGGTTCTCAAAGAGTGACGAATAAGTATATGAATGAACAATGTATTGGATGAAACAAATTGGATTTAATGGAGAGATAATAGAAATGTAACAGGCAATGAGGTTGCTACAATAATACAGATTTGAAGAGCAAAGGAACTAAGCTAATGAAAGAACAAATGGAGTAGAGGAAAAGAAAACAATCTATATTTTGAAGAGGATCAACAAAACTTGGAAAGAGTGGTGGCCCACTGATCATAAAAGATAAAATTTGAGCAAGAGGTAAAAGATGACTGTAGCAGATATGGCAGATAATCATGGCATATCCATTTCACACACACCCCCAGTCCATGCTCTTTCCAGCTTGCTATCCTAGTCTACAGAGATAGGAAAAATGAAAATCACATTTCCCAGGGACCCTTGCATCTAGGGTTCTGGGTGGATAGAGATTTCACTGATTAGATGTATTTGCATGATATATGAAAGTAGAATTGAAGTGAAGGCCACACTGCTTGCTTTTGATATTTTGCTGGCAAATACAGCCATGGAGGTATTTGGATTTTTTATGTCAGCTTTTAACAGCAGTTTCAGGGTCTATTCTACTTGCTTCATGGTTGTCTAGAGTCAGAGAGCAGGACTTCCTTTTTGCTGATGCAGATTATAGCAGGTTTAGTTGTGGTCCCAGGGCTAGCAACAGTAATGGCTTCTGAGTTATAGCAGTTTGCAGACGATGGTGACTTTCAGGTCATGTCAGCACATGGGTATGGTAGTATTTGCTACCATGAAAAAGCAGCAGCTTACTTGGCAGGCAAATACAGTATGATGGTCTTGGAGGTTATTCTTGAAAGGTCAATATATCAATATATTTTGTTTCTTCAGCCTTTGGAGTGATTCTATAAGTTATTTATTACCCTGAAAGATAAGGAGAAGACATTTTCTTTCCTTAGATGAGTTGAAATAGGCAGTATGATAAGAGGGAAGCAAAACCAAGATAGGATAAGAAAACTTCAGCACACATCCACAGAGCAATAAGCAAGTATAAATGAATCAACATCCTGGGAACTGAGAACAGAAGATGGCTGCACCATCAAGGAGAGCTCAGGAAGCAGTTGGCACCCTGCTAAGAAGTGAGAGCTTCCAATAGGGTCACTGAAAACAGAAAGATCCATTGGAAAGCATTCCCATAACTGTTTAGGGGACTTCGAATGGTCTGTGTACATGTTTTGAACATTGTCAAAAAGAGGAAGCATGGGATTAAGCCACTGGATACAGTGCCTGTTTTGTTTGTGAGCCAGGACCCCAGGGGCAGGTGCCAGCATAAAACAGCAGAAATGCATGGAAACACACACTAGGTACAACAAAATACAGGACATTCTGGAGGCTGCTGTTAAATAGAGGGGCAAAAATGCCTTCCCCACAGAATCTGAATGGTCTAGGAAAATCCCAGAGTGAGCTGTTGGAAATAGTTTTTTCAATGGAACATCATAATGATTTGCAGAGTCATGGAACTATCTTGGGTGTAGTAATGTCCTGGGTTTCCAGACAGCTCTTGGAAAACTTAGACCAAAGATTAGATAAGAAAGAGTACAATAAAGTAGAATAGAAAAAAGGGAGAGATAGACATGACCAAGAATCTGTGGGAGAATTTTGCAAATGTTTATAATTTTTTTCATTTAATTCATTTGTTATGCATTTATCCTTTTTCTGTATTTTCACACTGACATATTTCACAAAGCACATAAGAAATAGTTATGTATGGCAGTGTTTGAGGACAAGATGGTGGGGTAGAAAGACTTGAGTTCACCTCCTCTCACAAAAACACCAAAATCATAACTAACTGCTAAACAACCATCAACCAAAAAAAGACTGGAACCTACCAAAAAAGACATTCTACATGCAAAGACAAAGAAGAAGCCACAACAAGATGGTAGGAGGGGCGCTTTTGCAATATAATCAAATCCCATACCTGCTTGGTGGGCTACCCACAAACAGGAAAATAATTATACCACAGAAGTTCTCCCACAGGAGTGAGAGTTCTGAGCCCCACTTCAGGGTCCCAAGCCTGGGGGTCTGGCATTGGGGGGAGAAGCCCCCAGAGCATTTGGCTTTGAAGGCCAGCAGGGATTCAGTGAAGGAGCTCCATAAGACTGGGGAAAACAGACTCCATTCTAAGAGGGTATACACAAGGTTTCATGTGCACTGGGACACAGGACAAAGCAGTGATTCCATAGGAGCACTGGGCCAAACCTACCTGTGGATCTTGGAGGTTCTCCTGGGGAGGACGAGGCTGGCTGTGGCTCACTGTGGGAACAAGGACACTTTAGGCAGAAACCCCAGGGAGTATTCATTGGCATGACCTCTCCTGGAGGTTACCACTTTGGCACCAAGATGTGGCCGCACTCAACAGACTGTGGGCTCCAGTGCAGGGATACCTCAGGCCAAACAATCAACAGGGTGGGAACAGAACCCGACCCATCACAGATAGGCTGCCTAAAGTTGCTGTGAGCCCACAGCCACCACTAAACACACCCCTTGACAAGGCACTGCCCATGAGAGGGACAAGACCCAGCTTCACCCACTAGGGGGCAGTCACTAGTCCCTCCCACAAGGAAGCCTGCACAAGCCCCTGGACCAATCTCACCTACCAGGAGGCAGACACCAGAAGCAAGAGGAACTACAATCCTGCAGCCTGAAGAACAGAGACCACAAACAGAAAGTTAAACAAAATGAGACAGCAGAGAAATATGCTCCAGATGAAGGAATAAGATAAAACCTCAGAATAAGTAAGTGAAGTACAGATAGGCAATCTAACAGAAAAAGAATTCAGAGTATTGATAGTAAAGATGATCCAAGGTCTCAGAAAAAGAATGGAGTCAGACACCTAGAAGATACAAGAAATGTTTACTGAAGAGCTAGAAGATTTAAGGAACAAACAGAGTTGAACAATATAATTACTGAAACAAAAAGTACACTAGAAGGAATCAATAGCAGAATAAATGAGGCAGAAGAATGAATAAGTGAGCTGGAAGACAGAATGGTGGAAATCAATGCCATGGAACAGAATATAGAAAAAAGAATGAAAAGAAATGAGACCAGTCTAAGAGACTTCTGGGACAACATTAAACATGTTAACATATGCATTATAGGGGACCCAGAAGGAGAAGAGAGAGAGAAAGGGACTGAGAAAATATTTGAAGAGATAATATCCAAAAACTTCCCTAACATAGGAAAGGAAACACTCACTCAGGTCCAGGAAACATAGAGAGTTACATACAAGAAAAACTCAAAGAGGAACATGCCGAAATACATATTAATCATGTTGACAGAAATGAAAGACAAAGAGAAAATATTAAAAGCAACAAGAAAAAGCAACAAATAATATACAAAGGAATCCCCATAAGGTTATCAGCTGATATCTCAGCAGAAGTTCTGTATGACAGAAGGGAGTGTCATGATATATTTAAAGTGATGAAAGGGAAAAAACTACAACCAAAAATACTCTGCCCAGCAAGGTTCTCGTTCAGATTCAACAGAGAAATCAAAAGCTTTACAGACAAGAGCTAAAATCTAAGAGAATTCAGCACCAACAAACTAGTTTTACGACAAATCCTAAAGGATCTTCTCTAGGCAGAAAAGAAAAGGCCACAACTAGAAACAAGAAAATTATGAATGGGAAAGCTCACTGGTAAAGGCAAACATACAGTAAATGTAGGAAATCATCCACACACAAAAAGGATATCAAAACCAGCAATCATGAGAAGAGTATAAATGCAGGATATTAGAAATACATTTCAAATTAAGAGACCAAAAACTTAAAACAATCTTGTACATATAGAGACTGTGGGAAACACAAGCCAAAAAAACTACAATAGATACACACATAAAAAAGTAAAAGCAATCAAAACACATCAAATAATGAGAAGAGAACAGAAGAGGAAGGGAAGAAAAAAGAACTACAAAAACAAATCCAAAACAATTAACAAAATGGGAATAAGAAAATACATATTCATAATTACCTTAAATGAAAATGAATTAAATGCTCCAACCAAAAGACATAGACCGGCTGAATGGATACAAAAATAAGACCCATGTATATACCATCTGCAAGAGACCCACATCAGATCTAGGGACACATACTGACTGAAAGTGAGAGAATGGAAAAAGGTATTCCATGCAGATGTAAATCAAAAGAAAGCTGGAGGAGCAAAACTCATATCAGATAAAGTAGACTTTAAAATAAAGACTGTTACAAGAGACAAAGAAAGACACTACATAATGATCAAGGGATCAATCCAAGAAGATATAACAATTGTAACTATACATGAACCCAAAATTTGGGTTCATATATAGAAGCACCTCAATATATAAGGCAAATGCTAACAGCCATGAAAGGAGAAATCTACAGTAACACAATAATAGTGTGGATTTTAACACCCCACTTACATCAATGGACAGATCATCCAGGCAGAAAATCAATAAGGAAACACTGACCTTAAGTGCATTAGACTAGATGCACTTAACTGATATTTATACAGCATTCCATTTGAAAGCAGCAGAATACACATGCTTCTCAAATGTACATAGAATATTCTCCAGGATAGATCACATGCTGGGCTGCAAAGCAAGCTTCAGTAAATTTATGAAAATTGAATCATATCAAGCATCTTGTCTAACCACAATACTATGAGATTAGAAATAAACTACAAGAAAAAAGCTGTAAAAAACACAAACACATGGAGGTTAAACAATATGTTGCTAAACAACTAATGGATCACTGAAGAAATCAAAGGGGAAATCAAAAAATACCTAGAGACACATGAAAATGAAAACATAATTATTCAAAACCTATGAGATGCAGGAAAAACAGTATAAGAGGGAAGTTTACAGCAATACAGTCTTACTTCAGGAAACAAGAAAAATCTCAAATAAAAAACCTAACCTTACACTAAAAAATGCCATTTGCCACAACATAGATGGATCTGGAGGTTATCATACTATGCGAAGTAAGTCAGACAGAGAAAGGCAAATATCATATAATATCACTTATATACAGAATCTAAAAACACATGATACAAATGAACTTATTTACAAAACAAAAACAGACTCACAGACTTAGAGAATGAACTTATGGTTACCAGAGGAAAAGATGGGGGAGGGATAGATTGGGAATTTGGGATTGACATGTACACATGGCTATATTCAAAATAGATAACCAACAAGATCTTACTGTAAAAAATTTTTTTTCATTTAAACAATAAAAAAAAAATTTGATAAATAAAAAATAAGAGAAACAAAAACAAACAAAACCCAAAGTTAGTAGAAGAAATCGTAAAGGTGAGAGTAGAAATAAATGGAATAGATACAAAGAAAACAATAAAAAAAAAATCAATGGAACTAAAATTTGCTTCTTTGAAAAGAGAAAACTGATAAATCTTTAGCCAGACTCATCAAGGAAGAAAAAAGAAAGGGCTCAAATAAATAAAATGAGAAATGCAAAAGAAGTTACAAGCAACAGCACAGAAATACAAAGGATCATAAGAAACTACTACAAGAAACTATGTGCCGATAAAATGGACAATCTGTAAGAAATGGACAAATTATTAGAAAGGTACAATCTTCCAAGACTGAACCCAGAAGAAATAGAAAATGTGAATAGATAAATCACGAGTACTGAAATTGAAACTGTGATCAAAAATCTTCCAACAAACAAAAGTCCAGGACCAGACGGCTTCACAGGTGAATTCTATCAAACATTTAGAGAAGAGTTAACACCTCTCCTTCTGAAACTATTTACAAAAAGTTACAGAGGAAGGAATGTTCCTAAGCTCATTCTATGAGGCCACCATCAGGCCACCCTGATACCAAAACCAGAAGAAATACCACCAGAAAAGAAAATTACAGGCCAATATCACTGATGAACATAGACACAAAAATTCTCAACAAAATACTAGTAAACTGAATCCAACAATATATTAAAGGATCATACCCCATGATCAAGTGGGATTTATCACAGGGATGCAAGGATTTTTCAATATCCACAAATCAATCACTGTGATACACCACATTAACAAGTTGAAGAATAAAAACCATATGATCATCTCAATAGATGCAGAAAAAAGTTTTGACAAATTCAACACTGATTTATGATAATAACTCTCCAGAAACTGGACAAAGAGGGAACATATCTCAACACAATAAAGGCTTTATAGGACAAACCTACAGCTAACATCGTACTCCATAGTGGAAAGCTGAAAACATTTCCTCTAAGATCAGGAACAAAACCAGGATGTCCACCCACTCCACTTTCATTCAGCATAGTTTTGGAAGCCCTAGCCACAGCAATCAGAGAAGAAATAAAGTAAATAAAAGGAATCCAAATGGGAAATGAAGTAGTGAAACTGTCACTGTTTGCAGATGACATGATACTATACATAGAAAATCCTCAAGATGCACCAGAAAACTACTAGAACTCATCAATGAATTTGGTAAAGTGACAGGATACAAAATTAATGTCCAGAAATTGGTTCCATTTCTATACACCAACAACAAAAGATCAGAAAGAGAAATCAAGGAAACAATCCCATTTACCATTGTATCAAACAAAATAAAATACCTAGGAATAAACCTACCTAAGGAGGCAAAAGACCTGTACTCTGAAAACTATAAAATGCTGATGAAAGAAATTGAAAATGATAGAAACAAATGACAAGATATAACATGTTCTTGGATTGGAAGAATCCACATTATGAAAATGACTATACTACCCAAAGTAATCTACAGTTTTAATGCAATCCCTATCAAACTACCAATGGCATTTTTCACAGAACTAGAACAAAAAATTTTACAATTTGTATGGAAACACAAAAGACCACAAATAGCCAAAGCAATCTTTAGAAAGAAAAACGGAGCTGGAGGAATCAGGGTCCCTGACTTCAAGCTACACTGCAAAGTTGTAGTCACCAAAAGAGTATGGCACTGACACAAAACCAGAAATATAGATCAATGGAACAGGATTGAAAGCATAGAAATAAATCCATGCACCTGTGGTCAATTAATCTATGACAAAAGAGGCAAGAATATACAATGGAGGAAAGATAGTCTTTTCAACAAGTGATGCTGGGAAAACTGGACAGCTACATATAAAAGAATGAAAGTAGAACACCCCCTAGCACCATACACAAAAATAAGCTCAAAATGGATTAAAGACCTAAATGTAAGCTGGATACTATAAAACTCTTAGCAGAAAACATAGGCAAAACCCTCTCTGACATAAATAGCAGCACGATCTTTTTGGATCCACCTCCTAGAATAATGAAAATGAAAACAAAAATAAACAAATGGGACCTAATTAAACTTAAAAGCTTTTGCACAACAAAGGAAACCACAAACAAGACAAAAAGACAACTCTCAGAATGAGAAAAAAATATTTGCAAATGAAGCAACCAACAAGGGATTAATCTCTAAAATATACAAACAGCTCATGCAGCTCAATATCAAAAAACAAACAACCCAATCAAAAAATGGGCAGAAGATCTAAATAGACATTTCTCCAAAAAAGACACAGAGATGGCCAAAAATCACATGAAAAGATGCTCAACATCACTAATTATTAGAGAAATGGAAATCAAAACTACAATGAGGTATCACCTCACACTGGCAGAATGGTCATCATCAAAAAATTAAAAACAATAAATGCTGGAGAGGTTGTGGAGAAAAGAGAACCCTCCTACACTGCTGATGGGAATGTACATTGTTACAACAACTATGCAGAACATTATGGAGAGTCCTTAATAAACTAAAAATAGAGTTACTATATGATCCAGTAATTCCACTCTTGGGCATATATCCAGAGAAACCATAATTCGAAAAGATACATGCACCCAAATGTTCATTGCAGCACTATTTACAATAGCCTGGACATGGAAGCAACCTAATTGTCCATCAGCAGATGAATGGATAAAGATGTGGTACACAGCTTCCCTGGTGGTGCAGTGGTTAAGAATCCACCTTCTAATGCAGGGGACACGGGTTTGAGCCCTGGTCAGGGAAGATCCCACATGCCACGGAGCAACTAAGCCTGTGCACCACAACTGCTGAAGCCCACGCACCTAGAGCTCATGTTCCACAACAAGAGAAGACACTGCAATGAGAAGCCTGTGCACCACAGTGAAGAGTGAACCCCCACTAGACGAAACTAGAGAAAGCCCGCGTGTAGCAATTAAGACACAAAGCAGCCAAAAATATATAAATAAAATAAATAAATTTATTTTAAAAAAAGAGATGTGGTACATATATACAATGGAATATTATTCAGCCATAAAAATAGAATGAAATAATGCCATTTGCAGCAACATGAATGGACCAGGAGATTATCAGACTAAGTGAAGTCTGTCAGACAGAGAAAGATAAATATAATATGATATCACTTATATGTGGAATCTAAAAAAATGGTACAGTTGAACTTATTTACAAAACAGAATCAGACTCACAGACTTGGAATACAAACTTGTGGTTACCAAAGGGGAAAGATCAAGAGGGGGAATAAATTAGGAGTTTGCGATTAACATATACACACTACTATATATAAAATTGATAAAAAACAGGGACCTACTGTATAGCACAGGGAACTCTACTCAATATTCTGTAATAACTTATAGGGAAAAACAATCTGAAAAAGAATGGATATATGTATAGGTATAACTGAAACACTTTGCTCTACACCTGAAACCAACACAACATTGGAAATCAACTATACTTCAATATAAAATAAAAGTAAATGAAGTTTAGAATAAATAAATAAATAAGAGTTACATGTGATGTATTCAGTGCTTTTTATACTTTTATTTTTAAAAGTATGAGTTAATTATTGTTATCTTGATCATGTACACAACTTGCATCTCCGATCCTACATCTTTGTCCATCCTCTCACTCTATTGAATTTGTAAGGAACTTTTAACAAAGAAAAAAAAATGCAAACATCATGTGCTTCACACTCACAGACATTGTTCTCATATAGAAATTTATTTAAATCATTCATTCAAACATACTCATTGTGACAATCATACCACCTCCATAAATTGTATTGTAAAAGATAAAACACACACACACACCCTCTGGTTGATGTTCCCACTTTCAATGACACATCAGCAAAATCTACAGGCCATGGTTATCTGTCAGGCTGTCAGTTTCTGAATCCATTGGGTGGGTTGATTTCACTTGTTCTTTCTAAAGTTGCAGTCTCTGCAGTTCTAAGTAGGGGATAACTACAAGTGCTCTAAAAAGCAAGGGAGAGAAAAGTGAAAGTAATTCTTGCAGGGTTCCATCCATGTTAGCATAAAAACACAACAATTATATTTTTCAGTTTAGAAATTATGGCTAAACGTGGCTTCCTAAGCTTCATAGGGTGTATTACAGAATTCTGCACCATGTGGGTGCTGTTCATCTTATTGCCAACTAAAACTTGGCACTTGCCATCTGCCTTTACAAGGATTAAGCCACTGCAGCCACTGACCTTCAACACACCCTGAAAGGAGTTCAAGGTGGAGATCGGAATGAGGCACTCTGTGCTCTGGGAAAAACTGGCAGAACAGGCCTTCAGAGAGTTACATATTTTTAGAAAATGATTTTATGAGCCCAATTCTTTCATCTCCTCATATCTAGAAAAGCACTAAAATCATTAATGGAGACATCTGCTCCTCGAGACTAACAGCAACCTTCTGCAAAACTGTGTGCTTGATTGCATGTACCTCCCTTCACCAAAATCACATATATACTGACCTTCCCCCTACCTCTTTGGAGCAGTTTCTCAGAGCTATCTGAAATGCTGTCTCCCAGGCTATAGTACTCATTTTGCCCCAAATAAAACTTAACTCACAACTCTCACGTTGTGTATTTTTTTTCAGTCGACATTATCATAGAAGTTTAGAGGTGGGACAATAAATGTTTGACAAGGTGTTAACAATTCAGATCTCCACATCTATTATTCATGTGGCTCACCATCAACATTTTTCTGAAGTAGCTTTCATATTTCCAAATAATTCAGTGATGACAAAGGAAGTGCACTGGGAGTGAACTGGTCCTTGTCACATTGGAGAGCCTGTGATTCACTTCCCTCTGAACCACAGAGAAGGGATGTCAAAGCTAGACCTGGGAGTTTAAGCATTTCTGCAAATCAACTTCTTGCAAAGATGATAATAATGATGATTGGTAATGTTATGGTTGAATAATGTTCCCCTAAAATTCAAATGTTGAAATTCTAACCCTCAGTACCTTACACTATAACCTTATTTGGAAATAATATTATTGCAGATATAATTAGTTAAGGTGAGGTCATACTGCAGTAGGGTGGGCCCGTAATCCAACATAACTGATGTTCTTATAAAAAGGAGAAATTTGAACACCGACATGCACACACACATGGAGAATGCCACGTGAAGATGAAGGCAGAGATCTACAAGCCAATGAACACCAAATATTACCAGCAACTAGCAGAAGCCAGGAGAGAAAGATGAAACAAAATCTCCCTCATAGAGTAGCATTGACATATATACACTACCAAATGTAAAATGGATGGCTAGTGGGAAGCTGCTGCATAGCACAGGGAGATCAGCTTAATGTTTTGTGACGATCTAGAGGGGTGGGATAAGGAGGGTGGGAGGAAGGCTCAAGAGGGAGGGGACATGGGAATATATGTATACATATAGCTGATTCACTTTGTTGTACAGCAGAAACTAACACAACATTGTAAAGCAATTATACTCCAATAAAGATATTTTTAAAAAGTCTCCTTCAGAGCCCTTAGAAGGAAACAACCCTGCTGGCACCTTGATCTTGGACTTCCAGCCTCCAGAACTGTGAGACAATAAATTTCTATTATTTAAGCCACTCAGTCTGTGGTACTTTGTTATAACAACACTAAGAAACCAATTCAGGTAAAGTTGCTAATTATAACCATTAACATCCAATAACATTAACATGCATTGTGCAACCTTTTTAAGGTTCTTTCTCCAAGTCAAGAAAGACGTAAGGCAAAGATTTTTGTTTTAAATATACTGATGTAAGTGACAGGACTTACCTTCAGCTTACACCAAAAGGTTATGAAAGAGCTGAGATTAGAAAAATGAGTTTTCAGAACTGACATTCTGAGGTTCTATGACCACTGGTCCCCTGGCCAATGTTAGGTAAAAGGACAGGAGGAGACGGGAAAAGTAAAGCACACAGATACTTCCCATTCTCCCAGGTCTGTTTTATAAGGTTAGTCACTAATCTTCAAGAAGATGTGGAAGGAGGTGGATGCTATGAACTCAGAGCAGAGTGGGAATATGGGGAGTAGAACCAATAATGACAATACCAACATCTTTGCTTCCAGAAAGTTTTTTCATTCTCTAGCTCATTGGACTTTCACCTCCAAATATGTGTGATAGTAAAAACAGTTACTATTGCCTCTTTTGTCTAGGGGGTATTTCAGCCTCACCTCCATGTTTCTAGAATTCTCTCAGTGGTATATTGTTCATGAGTAGTTGTTAGTTGCTCTTCTTGTGGGGGGGGGTGAAGTCAGAAACAGTCTATTCACCATCTTGGTGATATTGCTCATATTATCCCTTTTTGCAGATAGCTGAGACTTCTAGAAGTGGAATGAACTATCCAGCTCACTGAGGCCAGAGCTAGGCCAGTGTTCTTTTAGGAAACTATGGTTATAGAAAATGCTTTCTATGGAGGATTTTATGTAAGAACATAGTTACAAAAAGATTTAAGAGGCCATTAGAGGAGATTGGTTCAAGATGGCAGAGTAGAAGGACATACACTCACTCCCTCCCTCTTGTGAGAGCACCAGAATCACAACTAACTGCTGAACAATCATTGACAGGAAGACACTGGAACTCACCAAAAAAGATACCCCACATCCAAAGACAAAGGAGAAGCTGCAATGAGATGGTAGGAAGGGCACAATCACAATAAAATCAAATCCCATAACTGCTGGGTGGGTAACTCACAAACTGGAGAACAATTATACCACAGAAGTCCACCCACTGGAGTGAAGGTTCTGAGCCCTATATCAGGCTTCCCAACCTGGGGGTCCAGCAAGGGGAGGAGGAATTCCCAGAGAATCAGATTTTGAAGGTTAGCGAGGTTTGACTGCAGGATTTCGACAAGACTGGGGGAAACAAAGACTCCACTCTTAGAGGACACACACAAAGTAGTGTGCACATAAGGACCCAGGAGGAAGGAGTAGTGACCCCATAGGAGACTGAACCAGACCTAACTGCTAGTGGTTGAGGGTCTCCTGCAGAGGCCAGTGGGCAGCTGTGGCTCACTGGGGGGACAAGGACACTGGCAGCAGAGTTCTGGGAAGTACTCCTTGGCATGAGTCCTCCCAGAGTCCACCATTGGCCCCACCAAAGAGCCTGTAGGCTCCAGTGCTGGGTTGCTTAAGGCCAAACAACCAACAGGGAGGGAACTCAGCCCCACCCATCAGCAGACAAGAGGATTAAAGTTTTACTGAGCTCTGCCCACCAGAGCAACACCCAGCTCTACCCACCACCAGTCCCTCCCATCAGGAAGCTTGCACAACCCTCTTAGACAGCCTCATCCACCAGAGAGCAGACAGCAGAAGCAAGAAGAACTTCAATCCTGCAGCCTGTGGAATGTAAACCATAGTCACAGAAAGATAGACAAAATGAAAAGGCAGAGGACTATGTACCAGATGAAAGAACAAGATAAAACCCCAGAAAAACAACTAAATGAGGTGGAGATAGGCAACCTTCCAGAAAAAGAATTCAGAATAATTATAGTGAAGATGAGCCAGGACCTCAGAAACACAATGGAGGCAAAGATCGATAAGATGCAAAAAATGCTTAACAAAGACATAGAAGAATTAAAGAACAAACAAACAGAGATGAACAATACAATAACCGAAATGAAAAATACACTAGAAGGAATCAATATCAGAATAACTGAGGTAGAAGAACGGATAAGTGATTTAGAAGACAGAATGGTAGAATTCACTGCTGCAAAACAGAATAAAGTAAAAAGAATGAAAAGAGATGAAGACAGCCTAAGAGACCGCTGGGACAACATTAAATGCACAAACATTGGCATTTTAAGGGTCGCAGAGGAGAAGAAATAGAGAAGGGACCTGAGAAAATATTTCAAGAGATTATAGATTATATTGAAACTTCCCTAACATGAGAAATGAAATAGCCACCCAAGTCCAGGAAGCACAGAGAATCCAAGGCAGGATAAACCCAAGGAGAAACATGTCAAGACACATAGTAATCAATTTGACAAAAATTAAAGACAAAGTATTAAAAGAAACAAGAGAAAAATGACAAATAACATACAAGGGAACTCCCATAAGGTTAACAGCTGAATTCTCAGCAGAAACTCTACAAGCCAGAAGGGAGTAGCATGATATATTTAAAGTGATGAAAGGGAAGATGTCTCTACCCGGCAAGGATCTTATTCAGATTTGATGGAGAAATCAAAAGGTTACAGACAAGCAAAAGCTAAGAGAATTCAGCGTCATCAAACCAGCTCTACAACAAATGCTACGGGAACTTCTCTAGTGCAAAACACAAGAGAAGAAAAGGACCTACAAAAACAAAAACAAAACAATTAAGAAAATGGTAACAGGAACATATATATTGATAATTACCTTAAATGTGAATGGATTAAATGCTCCAACCAAAAGACACAGGTTTGCTGAGTGCATACAAAAACAAGACCCATATATAGGCTGTCTACAAGAAAACCGCTTCAGACCTAGGGGCACATACAGACTAAAGGTGAAGGGATGGAAAAAGATATTCCATGCAAATGGAAATAGAAAGAAAACTGGAGTAGCAATACTCACATCCGATAAAATAGACTTTAAAATCAAGAATGTTACAAGAGACAAGGAAGGATACTACATAATGATCAAGTGATTGATCCAAGAAGATAAAACAATTGTAAATATATATGAACCCAACAGAGGAGCACCTCAATACATAAGGCAAATACTAACAGCCAAAAAGGAGAAATCAACAATAACACAAAAAGAGTGGGAGACTTTAACACCTCACTTACACTGATGGACAGATGATCCAGACAAAAAATTAATAGGGAAACAAAAGCTTTAAATGACACAATAGACCAGATAGATTTAATTGATATTTATAGGACATTCCATCTGAAAGCAGCAGATTACACTTTCTTCTGAAATGCACATGGAATATTCCTGAGGATAGATCACATCTTGGGTCACAAATCAACCCTCAGTAAATTTAAGAAAACTGAAATCATATCAAGCATCTTTTCTGACCACAATGCTATGAGATTAGAAACCAATTACAGGGAAAAAAATGTAAAAAACAGAAACATATGGAGGCTAAACAATACATTGCTAAATAACCAAGATATCAATGAAGAAATCAAAGAGGAAATCAAAAAATACCTAGAGACAAATATCAATGAAAACATGATGATCCATAAACTATGGGATGCAGCAAAAGCAGTTCTAAGAGGGAAATTTATAGCAATAGAATCCTACCTCAAGAATCAAGAAAAATCTCAAATAAACAATCTAAACTTACACCTAAAGAAACTAGAGAAAGAAGAAGAAATGAAACCCAAAGTTAGTAGAAGGAAAGAAATCGTTAAGATCAGAGCAGAACTAAATGAAATAGAAACAAAGAAAACAATAGCAAAGATCAATAAAAGTAAGAGCTGTTTCTTTGAGAAGATAAACAAAATTGATAAATCTTTAGCCAGACTCATGTAGAAAAAGAGGGAGAGGACTTAAATTAATAAAATTAGAAATGAAAAAGGAGAAATTACAATGGACACCACAGAAATGCAAAGCACCATAAGAGACTACTACAAGCAGCTCTATGCCAATAAAATGGACAACCTGGGAAAAATGTACAAATTCTTAGAAACATATAACCTTCCAAGACTGAACCAGGAAGAAGTAGAAAATATGAACAGGCAAATCACCAGTAATGAAATGGAAACTATGATTAAAAATCTTCCAACAAACAAAAGTCCATGACCAGATGTCTTCACAGGTGAATTCTATCAAACATTTAGATAAGAGATAACACCCATCCTTCTCAAACTCTTCCAAAAATTTGCAGAGGAAGGAACACCCCCAAACACATTCTATGAGGCCACCATCACCCTGATACCAAAACCAGACAAAGATACTACAAAAAAAGAAATTACAGACCAATATCACTGATGAATATAGATGCAAAAATCCTCAACAAAATACTAGCAAACAGAATCCAACAATACAGTAAAAGGATCATACACCATGATCAAGTGGGATTTATCCCCAGGATGCAAGGATTCCTCAATATACACAAATCAATCAATGTGATACACCATATTTTAAAACTAAAGAATAAAAACCATATGATCATCTCCACAGATGCAGAAAAAGCTTTTGACAAAATTCAACACTCATTTATGATAAAAACTCACCAGAAAGTGGGCATAGAGGGAACCTACCTCAATATGATAAAGGCCATATATGACAAACCCACAGCAAACATCATTCTCAATGTTGAAAAATTAATTGGGATTGACATGTATACACTGATGTGTATGAAACTGATGCCTAATAAGAACCTGCAGTATAAAAAAACAAACAAAACAACTAATACTAAACTTTCATTGGGTTATTTGTATGGAAATATGTTAATATAAATGTTTCAGACATTACATGAAATTTCTAAAAAAAAAAAAAAAAGAAAAATTAAAAGCATTTTCTCTACGATCAGGAACAAGACAAGGATGTCCACTCTTGCCACTCTTATTCAACATAGTTTTGGAAGTCCTAGCCATGGCAATCAAAGAAAAAGAAGAAATAAAATGAATACAAATTGGAAAAGAAGATGTAAAACTGTCACTGTTTGCAGATGACATGATACCATACATAGAAAATCCTAAAGATGCCACCAGAAAACTACTAGAGCTAATCAATGGATTTGAAGTTGTAAGATACAAAATTAATGCACAGAAATCTCTTGAATTCCTATACATTAACAATAAAAGATCAGAAAGAGAAATTAAGGAAACAATCCCATTCACCACTGCAACAAAAAAGAATAAAATACCTAGGAATAAACCTACCTAAGGAGGTAAAAGACCTGTACTCAGAAAACTGTAAGACACTGATGGAAGAAATCAAAGATGACACAAACAGATGGAGAGATACACCATGTTCTTGGATTGGAAGAATCGATATTGTGAAAATGACTATACTACCCAAAGCAATCTACAGATTCAATGCAATCCCTATCAAATTACCAATGGCAATTTTTGCAGATCCAGAACAAAAAATCTTAAAATTTGTATGGAGACACAAAAGACCCCGAATAGCCAAAGCAATCTTGAGGGAAAAAAACAGAGCTGGAGGAATCAGACTCCCTGACTTCAGACTATACTACAAAGGTACAGTAATCAAGACAATATGGTACTGGCACAGAAAAAGAAATACAGATCAATGAAACAGGATAGAAAGCCCAGAGATAAACTCACACACATATGGTCAACTAATCTATGACAAAGGATATACAATGGAGAAAAGACAGTCTCTTCAATAAATGGTGCTGGGAAAACTGGACAGCTACATGTAAAAGAATGAAATTAGAACACTCTCTAACACCATGCACAAAAATAAACTCAAAATGGATTAAAGACCTAAAGGTAAGACTCAACATTTTAAAACTCTTAGAAGAAAACATAGGAAGAACACTCTTTGACATAAATCATAGCAAGATCTTTTTTGACCCACCTCCTACAGTAGTGGAAATAAAAACAAAAATAAACAAATGGGACCTAATGAAATGTAAAAGCTTTTGCACAGCAGAGGAAACTATAAACAAGACAAAAAAACAGCCCTCAGAATGGGAGAAAATATTTGTAAATGAGTCAACAGACAAAGGATTAATCTCCGAATATATTAACAGCTCATGCAGCTCAATATTAAAAAACCAAAAACCCAGTCCAAAAATGGGCAGAAGGCTTAAATAGACATTTCTCCAAAGAAGACATACAGATGGCCCAGAGGCACATGAAAAGCTGCTCAACATCACTAATTATTAGAGAAATGCAAATCAAAACTACAATGAGGTATCACCTCATACCAGTTAGAATCATCAGAAAATCTACAAACAACAAATACTGGAGAGGGTGTGGAGAAAAGAGCACCCTCTTGCACTTTTGGTGGGAATGTAAATTGATACAGCCACTATGGAGAACAGTATGGAGGATCCTTAAAAAACTAAAAATAGAATTACCATATGACCCAGCAATCCCACTACTGGGCATATACCCAGAGAAAACCATAATTCAAAAAAACACATGCACCCCAATGTTCACTGCAGCACTATTTATGATAGCCAGTCATGGAACAACCTAATTGCCCATCGACAGATGAATGGATAAAGAAGCTGTGATACATCTATACAATGGAATATTACTCAGCTCTAGAAAGGAACAAAATTGGATCATTTGTAGAGACGTGGACAGACCTAGAGACTCTCATACGGAGAGAAGTAAGTCAGAAAGAGAAAAACAAATATCATATATTAATGCATATATGTGGAATCTAGAAAAATGGTACAGATGAACCAGTTTGCAAGGCAGAAATAGAGACACAGATTTAGAGAACCAACATATGGACACCAGTGGGGGAAAGCGGGGGGGACGGGGTGAATTGGGAGATTGTGATTGACATATATACACTAATATGTATGAAATAGATAACTAATAAGAAACTGTTGTAAAAAATAAATAAATAAAATAATATTCAAAAAAAAAAAATAAGTGGCCATTAGATTTTGTTTCATTTCCAAGGTTCTGAATCCCTTCAGCATGACTGATGTAAGCACATCTAGGAATGTGGTCTGTGAAGAGACAGTGGAGTTAGCACCTGAGATACCACTGAGGGATCTAGGGACTCACGACGCAGGGTGAAAAGCACTGGTTGAAAAGCACAGAAGTTTCCAATGGCCGCTCTGGCTCTAGTGTTCTATGTAAATAAACTGGAGAAAGGGCAATCTTAGGCCTGCTGCTTTGGCACTGTCTGGGCCCTCATGTAGGGCATTCTCTAGGGGCAGAATTACAATAGAACATGAGGGTGAACGGGACTGAGCCCAATCAGAATGTTATTTGGCTATAGGACAAGCAGAGAACGTGGGTTTCACTAAAAGGAGGACACTGTGTTGATCAGAGTTCTTTGTAAACAGCAGAAGTGAATTCTGGCTTACTTAAGCACAAGGAGGGAGGGGTTAGATTACTTGAATGGCTTTGGGGAGCCTCAGGAGATCAAAAATAGGCCTCAGAAAGCTAAGGGCAAAGTCTATTCCTGGAATTTGAGAAGCAGGAATCATCAGAATAACCAGCTTCAATCTTTCCTGGTCCTTGTATCATTCCACTTGAAGACAAATTCCAGAGAGTCTTGTTTGCTGAACCTCAGTGCTATGCCCACCCCCTTTCCAGGGAGAGCAGATCACAGTACAGACTCTTGTTCAGACTGCTCCCACTGAGAGATAGGCAGTTCCTCAAAAATAAAAAAAAAAAATCAGAGTGCCGACACTAAAGCAAGAAATTTCTGCCAGGCAGAACAAATAACAGGTCTATACGAGAAAATAAAATAGGTTGGGAGACGACTCCTGTGACGAAATGGACAAAAGCAAAAATATTAAAGAAACTAAGAGGTTAATATAGTGGGTATAGAGAAAAGGGAAGGAAAAGGAAGGTGCCCTTGGCTTTGGGGAGTAGCAGAAAAGGGGGAAGGTGGCTTCTGGTTAGAAGCCAGATTATGGAAGGAACCCCTTGCCTTCCATGTAATGAGGGTGTAGGAAAGAAGATGAGGGAAAACCACACAAAAATTGAATTTAAGACTCAGTGTGACAGCAATGTAAAGGGGGCAAGAAATAAAGTAGGAGGAATAAGTGTAAAATGATGCACAGTGCCGAGCACATGATTAATGCTTAGTAAGAATTAGTCCCATTATCATTACAATCACAGAATTGGAGATTCTAGTGCCTTCTTCATAGACTTGTCTGAGAACTCAGAGAGATAAAGGATGTGAAGAAGGTGGTGCAAGGTAATTATGTTTCCAGTTCCCACCTCCATCCCCATTCTTGCAGTACTCTAAATCAAAATGATTGGAAGTATCAGATGACCTAAGTTGCTTGTACTGAGAATTGAAATAAGTGAACAGAATAGAGGAGCATTAAGGTGAACAGTTAGCCATGGGGTATGAGGAAAGGAAGGAGTCCTACCAGGTTCCTGATGAAGGAGATGCAGTAGATATTGGCATTATTCAGCAAGACGGGAAATGTGGATTTTGAAGGAGAGGAGATGTACCTGGTTGAGGCATTTTGAGGGTAAATTTTGTCAGCTATGGCTTTATGTTGGTTTTGGATGGCAGAGAACTTCCACAGGTGGTGGCCCTGCATGGTACTGGCCTCTCCAACTCTTTCCAGTGTGTATGGAGTGAGTAGCCAGAGCAGGGATTGTGGTGCTATAGCATGGAACTGCAAACTGACCATGAGGAGACCACAACATATGACCTGCTCTGATATAGACCATGCTTACTCTTATCCTCAATCCTTTCTCTACTCTGCACTTCCTAAAGCATGCCATCTCTTTATTTAAATCTCTGTGGAAACCTCCCATCTGATGATGTCTCTACTAAATATACTCCTTCCAAAAGGAAAGCAGAAGGAGGAAATTTTTTTTTAAAAAAACCCTCAGAGAACTTTTAATGTCTGAAAAGCATTTCCCCCTGAACACCTGGGGCTTCTGGTATATGAACAGTTTCCAAGTCCCTTAAAACTAGTCAGGAGGTCCTGAATACTTCTGTGGCCACAGAATTTGATTCCTTTGATTCTTAAAAGGTCTGTGTCTTTTCAGAACCTCCTGATGAACCATAAATTCTCTGAAAAGGGAAATGAGATGAACCCAAGAAAGCAGAGGCTACTGGGAAAAAAGGTAGATAGTAGTGGAAAAGTAGTGGAAAATCTTCGTTACGGCATGCGGGATCTTTTAGTTGTAGCACGCAGACTTCTTAGTTGTGCCATGCATGCGGGATCTAGTTACCACACAAGGGATCAAACCTGGGCCCCCTGCACTGGGAGTGTAGAGTCTTACCCACTGGACCACCAGGGAAGTCCCAAGGGATTCTTAAAAAGTAAGGCTAGCTAAATATGCTAAGGGTACATTATTAATGACTCCAAAAAATACTAACACTCATCCTGAAAGCAATGCAGAGAAGTTTTCTAAACAGGCAGATCATATGAGCAAAGCATTAACTTAGAAATGTTCATCTGGCAGGAGGGGTCAGGATGTACTGATGATGAAAGACTCAAACAAGACAGAGCAGTAAGAGGCTGTCTCAATAATGTGTGTATAAGGTAGAATAAAAATAGCTAATATATTTGAATGCCCATCACATGTTTATAATATGTCAGGAATGGCTACGTATACATAATTTCATGTTAATTCTTGCAAAAATAGTAAGCTAATCATTATCTCAATGTTATTCATAGACAACTTGAAGCTAAGAGAACTTATATAGTATCTAAAGTCATAGAAGTTGAAACAAAAAGGTAAGGATTACTATTACTGATGTTTCAAAGACACGGGTATAGATGTTGAATGTGAGGGTACAAGGGAATCTAAAAATCTTTATAAGCTTTAATCCTGTGATGCTAGAAAATGAGAAGTTGCCATTTATGGGTGACAGCTAAAGCTACTGAAATGGAGTCAATTTTCCATTTATTTACTACATATCCTAGATTAATTTTCTAGAAAACTGCCATTTTAATAATAGTCCTTCTATTCTCAACAAAACTAATTTTACCATATTTGTCTCCATATTATCATTGTTTACAAATATCCAATGTATCCTCCAAATATAACAATTTGCTACCACCAAGAGTAAAATAATCTCTGTATTTTTCTTTTCTAGTTGAATATTCATGGAGAGTTTGGATAGCAAACTTAAGTTACAAAATTTTAGCACATATAATTTAGTAAAAGGAACAAGAATTATAGGCATTGCATAGAGTTTGTAAGATTATTATTTTTGCTGTTTCTATTGTTATTTTGCAAAATTGATTGCAAGTTTAGAAACTAAACTGTAGTTTATTCTTGTTCTTTATTTTTTAAAAGAAACTTTTTTGTGCACATTCCAGTTTGTAGCATAAATCTGGGCACTTATTATGTGCTTAATAAATATGAATCACCGTTGCTTTTGAAGAATCTTTCCTTTAATTTATAAATGTGGTGTTTCTTCTCCTCAATAAGTGTCAGTTACCATTTTCACTTTGCAAATGGAAAATGTCAAAATATGTATGGTTGGAAATGGAAGCATACATTTTTTTATAGTATGTCAAGTGTGTAGCTAAGAACAGAGGATAAAAACCTTGTTATTTTTCTCCTATCCACCTACCCGCTAACCCACTCTTCTTCCTTAAGTGCATGGCCAAGGAAGAAAATAAATGCTTCTAGTTGTTCCATGCTTTGGTCAATTGAGGTTAAATTTTCCTGTAGCATGTATAGTGTTTTATATGTGCCTTAACTATGACCACATTTTGCCCTTATGATAGTCCCAGGAGATAAGTAGGCAAGTATTACTATTCCCACTGTGCACAGATAAGTTCCAAGATCAAGGACATTGCCTAAAATCACACAACTTGTATTGGCAAATCAGGTCTCTGGATATATTGTCCATCCATCTTCTTTCTCCTAAACCAGGCAGCCTCTGAGGCTGAACTAATATTTTTCTTAATTAAAGTTATCCACATAAATTACAACTGTTTTCCAGTATGTGGGTGGGGTAGAGAACAGTTGTTCCTAACCTTAAAGAGGACAACCACAGAGAATGACAACAGGAAGCATCTTTCAGGCAATTTACAACTTGAGGCCAAACCCACATCTGCTGTGATAAATAGGACAGGGAATTACCTATGATGTTAATCCCTGTAGATAGCCTCTCTCCCCAAACCCCTCAAATCACTTTGTCCTTAGAAGCATTTCCTTCCTTCTCTTACCCTCACATTTTCTGACTAAATTATATAGTAAATACTGTGAGGGCAGACACAGGGTCTTCTATGTCCCACATAACTGGACTGATTGACTCAACTGGTGCTAATGAGCATAAGACTGCCATTTAGGGTCACAGAGAAGGAAAAACTATATGTTATATAGGAACATAGGAACAAGGAAACTGCCTTGTTTACAAGGGCAGGGTTCTGGTTTACCATGGTTGCTGGGTGAGTGTGGATGCTCCTTAACACCTTTCCCTGACTTCTTTTTTTTTTTTTTTTTTTTTAAACATCTTTATTGAAGTATAATTGCCTTACAATAGTGTGTTAGCTTCTGCTTTATAACAAAGTGAATCAGTTATACATATACAATATGTTCCCATTTCTCTTCCCTCTTGCATCTCCCTCCCTCCCACCCTCCCCATCCCACCCCTCTAGGTGGTCACAAAGCACCGAGCTGATCTCCCTGTGCTATGTGGCTGCTTCCCACTAGCTATCTATTTTACATTTGGTAGTGTATATATGTCCATGACACTCTCTTACCCTGTCCCATCTCACCCCACCCCCTCCCCATATCCTCAAGTCCATTCTCTAGTAGGTCTGTGTCTTTATTCCCGTCTTGCCACTAGGTTCTTCATGGCCTTTTTTTTTTTTTCCTTAGATTCCGTATATATGTGTTAGCATACTGTATTTGTTTTTCTCTTTCTGACTTACTTCACTCTGTATGACAGACTCTAACTCCATCCACCTCATTACAAATACCTCCATTTCATTTCTTTTTATGGCTGAGTAATATTCCATTGTATATATGTGCCACATCTTCTTTATCCATTCATCTGTCGATGGACATTTAGGTTGCTTCCAGGTCCTGGCTATTGTAAATAGAGCTGCAATGAACATTGTGGTACATGACACTTTTTGACCTATGGTTTTCTCAGGGTATATACCCAGTAGTGGGATTGCTGGGTCGTATGGTAGTTCTAGTTGTAGTTTTTTAAGGAACCTCCATACTGTTCTCCATAGTGGCTGTATCAATTTACATTCCCACCAACAGTGCAAGAGTGTTCCCTTTCCTCCACACCCTCTCCAGCATTTATTGTTTCTAGATTTTTTGATGATGGCCATTCTGACCGGTGTGAGATGATATCTCATTGTAGTTTTGATTTGCATTTCTCTAATGATTAATGATGTTGAGCATTCTTTCATGTGTCTGTAGGCCATCTGTATATCTTCTTTGGAGAAATGTCTATTTAGGTCTTCTGCCCATTTTTGGATTGGGTTGTTCGATGGAGAGATATACCATGTTCCTGGATTGGAAGAATCAACATTGTGAAAATGACTCTACTACCCAAAGCAATCTACAGATTCAATGCAATCCCTATCAAACTACCACTGGCATTTTTCACAGAACTAGAACAAAAAATTTCACAATTTGTATGGAAACACAAAAGACCCCGAATAGCCAAAACAATCTTGAGAACGAAAAATGGAGCTGGGGGAATCAGGCTCCCTGACTTCAGACTATACTACAAAGCTTCAGTAATCAAGACACTTTGGTACTGGCACAAAAACAGAAATATAGATCAATGGAACAGGATAGAAAGCCCAGAGATAAACACACACACATATGGTCACCTTATCTTTGATAAAGGAGGCAAGCATATACAGTGGAGAAAAGACAGCCTCTTCAATAAGTGGTGCTGGGAAAATTGGACAGCTACATGTAAAAGTATGAAATTAGAACACTCCCTGACACCATGCACAAAAATAAACTCCAAATGGATTAAAGACCTAAGTGTAAGGCCAGACACTATCAAACTCTTAGAGGAAAACATAGGCAGAACACTCTATGACATACATCACAGCAAGATTCTTTTTGACCCAGCTCCCAGAGAAATGGAAATAAGAACACAAATAAACAAATGGGACCTAATGAAACTTAAAAGCTTTTGCACAGCAAAGGAAACCATAAACAAGACCAAAAGACAACCATCAGAATGGGAGAAAATATTTGCAAATGAAGCAACTGACAAAGGATTAATCTCCAAGATTTACAAGCAGCTCATGCAGCTCAATAACAAAAAAACGAACAACCCAATCCCTGACTTCTTGACAGGCCAAATTCAACCTCTTCTTCAATGTCCAATCAGTTCAACCTTCTCTGTGAAGCTTTCCCCAAATATGTCAGTTTGATTTCCCAGTTTAATAGAATTCCTCATGACTCTTTAGCCCTAAGTCATATCCTAACTTTCACTGTTATTTAACTATATCCCTTGCATATACCTGTCTCCAAATTAAAATGAAAGGCCAGGGACTATGCATTTTCTTTTTTATATATTTTTCTGCCTACCCCCACTCCCCTTCTTACCCCATCCTCATCCTCAACAAATATGAGAATCTGGCACAGGATTGTAGTCATATAAAAGATGACAATGTGAAAGATTTCTATAAATATGTTGGGACTTAACCATTCAAACAAATGCTGTTCCCTTCAAAGGAACTCTTGTGGAAAACTCAGAATTGCTGCCTTTGATAACTGTTCCTCTCCCAGTTAGGTTTATCCTTTAGGAGGTAGATAGCTGTTGCTTACTTTATTCTGTGTTGAATAATTTGTCCTCTCCTATGCTTGCCCTAGCCAGTAGGCCCAGCACACTTCCCTGGTTGGAAATCCTTCCAGCTTGAAGCATTCTAGTTGGAATTTTAAAAGTGAGGCAAGTGAAATATTAGACAGTAGCCTAAGAAGTACATAACCAAATTGTTGAATGCCTTTATATTCTTCACTCCCTATGCAGTACAGGTCTTTCCCCTTTAGAGTCCCCATTGTGTTGGGAACTCCAACAAAGCATACCCCAGACCCTGCGGCAGCAGGCTGCCTGACTCTCCCTGCCTTGCCGAAAAGGTAACAGACATAACTCTTCCTTCTTCACCTCAAGACCCAGCATAGCATCTTAATTAATAAATCTAAAAATCAATCAATCAACTATTCAAAAACTGTTCCTCTTTGCAATGCTAAAGGATTTCAGAGAAGGTGCTGAGCAAGGTATATTTGAGAAACCAGACATGGTTTCATGGCTCACCAAGGACCTGCCATAGGCTTTAGTGGTTGTGTTACCCACCAGGGTTCTTGGCCTTCCTTAATCAATACAAATTAATAAAAGGCCAGATAAAAAATCCAGGCAAGGCTTTATTGGGGTTCCTGCTGCAGCAGGGGGGAGCAAAAATAAGTAATATTTTCCCTTGCTTGTTCCTCGAGGTGGGGGCAAGCTGGTTTCTTATATGGGGTGAGGATAGGGGTGGGTCCAGGGGTGAGGCCAGAGGGACAGCTTAGGTGGTTTGCCCACCCCTTTGGTGGTGTTGTGTTCAGGGGGCATGTGCAGTACCCTGCTTTTGCTCCCCAAACCCTGATTTTGCTCCCAGCTCTTGAGAAGTGGCAGTTTGGTTTTTGGTCTTTTTGTATCTTGTTGTTCATAATTTGCCCCAACTCCTCATGCACCCAGTTATTTTTAGTCACTTATAGTTTCTTTGTATTTTGTTGCTCTAGAAGACATTTGTCCAGATGCAAGCACTACAGCAAATGGTCTCATGTCCCAGGTCCCAGCCTGTCTCAGTTGAGTAAAATATAGGAAGAGAAAGGAGGGCATCACAGAAGATTGCCCAAGAAAAAAATATTGATACAACCTCTATTCAGCATCAACAAAGAGGTTGTAGCCTATTTCACCATCACTACCTTAAATAAGTTGAGATAATGTCTATGAAATTGTTCAACCAAGAAATTGGCTCCATTTAGTAAAAGTGTTTCAATGTAAGGATGACCACACCTTTAAAAGGAAAGCTGACCATGACACTAAGTTATATGGCTTTGGAAAATCAGTTAAACTTTCTAGGCCTTGATTTCCTTATCTTTACGACTGAAATAGTGATGCTTGTCCTGTCTCTCTTAGGGTGAAGATGAAGGTCAGATGAGATAATATATGCGAAACACTGTGAAAAGAACTGGGGTAAATGTAAGAAGTTATTATCTAATTTGTCTGCTACATCAGAAGGGAACACAGCTGCTATCTAAAGATGTGTACGACACCCACGTGAGTCACTTGTTTTCAACCGTCTATCACCCAAGGCCAAAGCTGCTGTATGTAAAATCACCAGGTAGGTGTAATCAGGTTTGACAAAAGATGATTATCTTCCCCTTTCTTTCTCTTTCAATTTCCAGGATTTTGATCTAAGAAATGCTCAAAAGAATCAACTTGAAAATATCTACTCCAAGATACTCTGCCTCTCTTTTATGTTGGAAGAAGCATATTTTACTCATCATTGTTTCTCGATGTCTAATACAGAAAAAGCAGTTAATAAAATTCGATAAATGAATGAATGAAGTTGCAAACCAACAAAGACTTGGAATTTATTAATTAACTAATCTAGTAATTTATACCAAGAATGTATTCAGGTCATTTAGGAAATGACTCCTTTTTTCTTGTGATTTAGATCCACTAGTTAATTTGTTTGGTCAAATTTATTAATTTAATCAGCTTCAGTTGGTGGGAAATGTAAGGCAACCAGCCTGTGTGCACAGGGTTCCCTTGGGTTTGTTTGTTTGTTTGTTTGTTTGCTAGATTACCACCTGAGAGAAAGCCAGGCTGTGTCTGTCTACACAACACCCACGTGACTGGACTATTTAGGCTGTGTAGCCAAACAACTCATTGATTCAGTGACAAGTATAAATTGCTTGATTGAATTTCTGGTTATCTAATAGTTAATGAACTTCAGTTGGTTGATCCAATAATGCTGTGAAGACAGATTCTTTTATATTTTTACATGGAAAATATGTAGTTCTTTACTTGGAAAGATTAATGATTAGTTTTAATCACTTTCACACAAATAATCAGCTTAGACTGATATGAAAATACCCTAGTTTAACAGACAAACGATCTACAGTCTCATCTAGTACCTCTCCCTTTACCTAATTGCTTGACCTTAGGAAATGGATTTCAACCCCACACCCCACCTCTTCTCTCCACCATGTACTCAACCTCACCTCTTACTTCCAGCTCAATGTTATATAAATGTAAATGAAAAGTTTAAATCAGTAGACTTCAAATTTGGTCTTTATACCCATACTGGCCTTCCTCATACAGAATCCTTGCTTATATAGCCTTTACATATCTAACTACTTGAGACGCATCTCTATTATAGACACATAATATATTATGAGAGAGATTCTACTCAGAGAAATGAAGATAACAGGCAAGGTTTCCCAATGGAGTTGCCATGTAAGCTTCATATTAGACTATGGGTAGAAGTTAGACTGGTAAAGAAGTAGACAATAAAGGGGAAAGTTTCAGACAAAGGCAGAATTATGAGCAAAGGCATGGAGAATAAAAGAAATTTCAATGTTTCCTTCCATAGAAGTAGATGTTGCTCAATTTACCTTGAGCATAAACTGGGAGATGAGGCAAAATTTAGAATCAGATAATTAGTGCTTATGGTATGGTGGCTTTCATATTAATTCAACAAATGATAAGTTCTACAATTCTTCAAGACTTTAAGTAATGACAAATACTCTTACAATGGAGCTTACATTCATAAGCCTAGAAGTTTGATGGTTCCAGGACACAAAATTGGTGCCAATGTGCAATGTGGTTGGAAGGGGAAAGAGATTTGTGTTAAAGCATGAATACCAGCTGGAAAGCTGTCACAACAATCTAGGTGAGAAATGAGGACCTAAACTGAAAGACAGTGAGGTGGGTGTGGAAAAATAATTATTTTAGTTGGCGTGGTTATTACCTGAGAAATAATGGACAAGAGCTCTGCCCCCCATCATTTCCACAGGGCGGTGCAGTTCTCCTGTGTTAATTTAGAATTGTGGTAAGTTAGGGTATACTTTATTTTTTAAACTAACAATTACAAAAACATGTCATAGCTGCACACCAATTAATGAACCCCTGCAGGCTGGGCTGAGATTTTATTAGAGGCTATAGGAGATCTGTTGACATGGCAGTCAAAGAGAGATTTCTGTGCTCACAGAGGATTCCTCATCCATGTAGTGGCTGACATCACTGGCAAAGCTGCTTTCCTTGCTCCATAGCCACTATCACTGTAATGTGTTCTGGGAACTGTCAGAGCTGGGATCATTCCCCTGGCTTTTACCAGCCATCCATGTGTCTTCTCAAGAGAGAAAATATAATGTATACAACCCAGTGTAAAGCAAAGAGCAGATCTGAAGGGAGGCAACTTCTACTTGAGCCTCTCCTGCTCACTTATCATCTCTATGATTGTGGATGAATCCTGGACTCTTTCTACACCTCAGCCTCTTCATCTATAATATGGGTGAATATTATGCACATTTTATATAATATTTAAAACTTAAAACAGAACAGGAAACTCCCACAGCTACTCTAGAGAGTTGGAAAACAAGGTTGTCTGTGGATCCAGTGAAATAAGATTTTATGTGAAAAACCTGTGCCAACTATAAAACATTATATAAATGTTCACTCATAGTATTGCTATATAAATACTGTATGATGTTTTTGTTCTTTATTGTTGTGCAACAAACCATCCCAAAATTTAGACATGCAAACCAATACTTAGTACCACTCTCAATTCTGTGGGTTGTCAATCTGGATGGTTTTATTTTTGCTGGTCATAATCATCATATGGCTACAGTTTCTGATAGCTTGTCTGAAAGTTGGTGTTGGCTGTCATCTGTCATGCCTCCTTTGCAAGACTTCTCATCCTTCAATAGGATAGACTAGACCTCTTCAGAACATGGAGCTCTTAATGTTCCAAGAGTGAAAGCAAAAATTGTGAGGTCTCTTAAAATTTAGCCTTAGAGGTCACATAGCGTTACTGTGCCACATTCAATTTACTGGTCAAAGCAAATCATAAGATCAGTCCAGGCTCAAGGGAGAGGGAAAATATGCTCTACCTTCTGATTTGAGGAGTGGCAAAATCATGCTGCAAAGGCACATAGGAGGAATTTCTGCAGTTATCTTTGAAAATAATCTACCACATATAAATATAATAAACACAAAAACATGGTCCATCCTGGACCAGACACATGGCTTAGGATTATCAAGATCTAGGCCTAGCATCTCATTTTATGATTCCTCCTCCTACTCTTCATATCTACAAAAACCTGGACCCAATTTAGGATAATAAATTGGCATTATTTTTTTTTAATTTTATTTATTTATTTATGGCTGTGTTGGGTCTCTGTTTCTGTGCGAGGGCCCCCGCCAGTTGCAGCAAGTGGGGGCCACTGTTCATCACGGTGCGCGGGCCTCTCACTATCGCAGCCTCTCCCGTTGCGGAGCACAGGCTCCAGACGCGCAGGCTCAGCTAAATTGGCATTATTTATTTCATCTCTTACTCAGGAATTTTTAACCAAAATTTCAACCAAAGAACTGTTGGAACTAACCAATGAATTCAGTAAAGTTGCAGGATACAAAATTAACATATAAATATCAGTAGTGTCTCCATATACTAAGAACAAATTTTCTGAAAAAGAAATAAAGAAATTAATCTCATTTATAACATCATCAAAGAAAAAGGAAAAAATATAAACAAGGAATACATTTAAACAAGAAGGTGAAACTACAAGACATTGATGAAAACTACAAGACATTGATGAAAAAAATTGAAGAAGGCACAAATAAATAGAAAGGTATCCTGTGTTCATGGATTGGAAGAATACTGCTAAAATGTCAATAGTACCAAAAACCATCTATAGATTCAGTGCAACTCCTATCAAGATTCCAAGGTATTTTTTACAGAATTAGAAAAAAACACTCCTAAAATTTATATGGAACCACAAAATACCCCAAATAACCAAAGAAATCCTGAGAAAGAAGAACAACATGGGAGGTATTGTTTTTAAGCTATACTATAAAGCTATAGTAATTAAAATAGTATGGTACTGGAATAAAAATAAATAGAGCAATGGAACAGAATCAAGAACCCAAAAATAAACTCAAGCATATACAGTCAACTAATATTTGACAGCAGACCCAAGAATACTCAATGGAGAAAAGACAGTCTCTTCAGTAAATAGTGCTGGGAATATTGGATATTCACATGTACAATAATAAAACTTGATTCATATCTTATACCACTCACAAAAATTAACTCCAAATGAATTAATGAATGAATTAAGTGACTTAAACCTAAGATCTGAAAACATGAAACTTTGAGAAGAAAACATAGGAAAAAATCTCCTTGACATAGATCTTGGTAATGATTTTTTGGACATCACATCTGAAACAAAAGCAACAAAATCAAAAATAAACAAGTGGAACTATATAAGCCTAAAAAGTTTCTGCCCAGGAAAAGAAACCACCAACAAAGTGAAAAGACAACCTATAGACTGGGAAAAATATTTGTAAATCATATATCTGATAAGGGGTTAATATTCAAAATATATAAAGAATTCATATCACTCAATAGCAAAGTAACAAATAATCCAATTAAAATGAGCAAAGGACTTGAATAGACATTTTTCCAAAGAAGATGTATGAATGGCCAACATGTACATGAAAATATGCTCAATATCACTAGTCATCAGAGAAGTATAAATTAAAACCACAGTGAGGTATCACCTCATGCCTGTTAGAATGGCCATCATAACAAGAGATAACAAATGCTTGCATCAACTGGAGAAAAAGGAGTTCTTGTGCACTGTTGGTGGGATTGTAAATTGGTACAGCCACTGTGGAAAACAGTATGGAAGTTCCTCAAAAAACTAAAAATAGAACTACCGTATGATCCAGTGATTCCACTTCTGGGAATATATCCTAAGGAAATAAAAACACTAACTTGAAAAAATAGCTGCACCCCCTTGTTCATAGCAGCATTATTTACAATAGCTAAGACACAGAAACAACTAAGTGTCTACTGATGGATGACTGGATGAAGAAAATGTGGTATAATTACACAATGGAACACTATTCAGCCATTAAAAAAAAAAAAACAAAAAAAAAAAACAAGGAAATTCTACCATTTGCAACAACATGGATGGACCCTGAGGGCATTATATGCTAAGTGAAATAAGTCAGACAGAGGAAGACAAATACAATATGATCTCACTTATATGTGGAGTCTAAAACAAAACAAAATAAGAAGCAACCAAGCTCATAGATAAAGAGATTGGTTTTGTGGTTACCAGAGGCAGGGGTTTAGGGCGAGGGGAATTTGAAGGAAGGTGGTCAAAATGTACAAACTTCCAGTTGTAAGACAAATTAGTACTAAGGATATAACATACATCATAATGACTACAGTTAATATAAGAGAGTAAATCCTAAGAGTTCTCAGCACAGGGAGAAATTATTTGTTCCTTTTCTTTTTATTGTCTATATGAAATGATGGATGTTAACTGAGTACATTGTGGTAATCATTTTACAATATATGTAAATCAAGCCATTGTGCTGCACACCTTAAACTTATACAATGATGTATATCAATTATTTCTCAACAAAACTGAGGAAAATTTAATCTAAAAAATACCTCTTTGGGGGTGTGGGGGGAGGAAAGCAATTTAAATAGAAAAGAACATATACACAATGGTCTGTACCCTTAATTCATTTCCATTTCCGACACTGCTAAAAATTAAAATGACAACTAGTCAAAGGCATCAAACTTCCCCAAGCCTGAAGCTTCACGCAGAAAATTAAAACAATAATGCCAAAGTCAAAGAAGAATCTTTAAGTGGCAATGAGAATAAACTTCCCCTTCTGATCACCAGCCCCAGGAGAATCCTTGACATGCCTGTGAGACAACAAGTACTAAGCTGATTTCCCAAACTCTCCCTTAAGCCTACTTGCTCCATTTACTGAGAACTTCCACTCGATACCTCCCCACTATTCTCCCATGCACATACACTGCTGAGGCAGAGCTCTAGTCTAAATTCAGATGTTCTTGCAAGTCTTTTTAGCCCTAACCTCCCACACTTCAAAACCTCAGAAAAATGATATGGTTTGTGAATTTTCTTGTCCTTTTTCTTCCAGCCTCCTAGCTTTTTGACTTGTCTCCTGTCCCTGTCTGTAGTCAATCTAATAAACTAATCTAGATTAAGAAACTCCTGAACGATAATAGCCATAGAAAGCTAAACTCCTCCAATAGCAATTGCATTTTTCTTAGCAACCTTCAAAGATTTAAATCAAAGAATCATAGAAATAGAGATTTTGCAGGTGGGATGGGAGATATTTGGTGGAAGACACCTATGAAATTTGACTTGTACTCCTTAAGCACAACAAGGAATATATGATTTCTTTTTAATGATGAATGATTTCTATGAAAGAAAAGCATCTTGTCTAAAATAATAATTTTTTTGTAAAAACTAAGAAATTTCACTCTTAATATTGATATCAGTGAACCCCATTATAATGATAACTAAGGTAACTGAAGACTTCCATGCTCCAGATAAAGGGCCACTGAAGGACTTCAGACTCAATGCCACACAATTTCAGTCTGACTCCGGATTCCTTGCCATGGACTTAGGCATATATTAGCTCTCCAGATAAGCAACTGAATATTCTAAGAGCCACCCAGGCTTATCCACACAAGGAGTTTAATCTGTGATTCGGGGGTTGCCAAACGGGCCCCTAAGACTTCTTTCCCCAACTGCATGCCTCAAAGCCTGGAACCGCACTACTCAAGTTTAATTGTCTTGAATTTTAAAGCCCACCATTTCTCTATTAAGAGGGCCCAGGTGAAATCTGAAGCTATGTCTGTTCCATACCTTCAATAGACCATTTTCAATCTAAACCTTCAGATGGGAGCAGGGCTTTATGGTAGAATTTATAACTCAGGAACTCATGAACCCTTAGTAAGCTGATGATGAACTTTCAGGATCTATGAACTCTGGATGTAGAAGCAAAGCTTCCATTTCAACATCAGACTCCTTATTCTTGTTTCTTTGAGAAGTGATAGGAAACATTTAAATGCATGTAGGTGTACTTTTCTGAAGAAAAGCCCTCAGCTTTCATCACATGCTCGATTAGGTCATTGATACAAAAAACTTTAAAGTGATGAAAAGACCCAGGATAAGAAGAAGGGTGCTGCCTAACTCCCTAACACCATACACAAAAAAAACTCAAAATGGATTAAAGACCTAAATGTAAGGCCAGACACTATCAAACTCTTAGAGGAAAACATAGAACACTCTATGACATAAATCACAGCAACAACCTTTTTGACCCACCTCTTAGAGAAATGGAAATAAAAACAAAAATAAACAAATGGGACCTAATGAAACTTAAAAGCTTTTGCACAGCAAAGGAAACCATAGACTAGTGCTGCACTCCCTCTTGCGAGAGCACCAGAATCACAACTGGCTGCTGGACAATCATTGACAGGAAGACCCTGGACTTCACCAAGGAGGATACCCCACGTCCAAGGACAGAGGAGAAGCCACAGTGAGACAGTAGGAGGGGCGCAATCAGAGTAAAATCAAATCCCATAACTGCTGGGTGGGTGACTCACAGACTGACGAACACTTATACCACAGAAGACCACCCACTGGAGTGAAGGTTCTGAGCCCCACGTCAGGCTTCCCAAACTGGGGGTCCGGCAACGGGAGGAGGAATTCCTAGAGAATCAGACTTTGAAGCCTAGTGGGAATTGATTGCAGGACTTTGACAGGACTGGGGGAAACAGAGACCCCACTCTTGGAGGGCACACACAAAGTAATGTGTGCATTGGGACCCAGGGGAAGGAGCAGTGACCCTGGGGGAGACTGAACCAGACCTACCTGCTGGTGTTGGGGGGTCTCCTGCAGAGGCGAGTGGTGGCTCTGTTTCACCGTGGGGATAAGGACACTGGCAGCAGAGGTTCTGGGAAGTTCTCCTTGGCGTGAGCCCTCCCAGATTCTGCCATTAACCCCACCAAAGAGCACGGGTAGGCTCCAGTGTTGGGTTGCCTCAGGCAAAACAACCAACAGGGAGGGAACCCAGCCCCACCCATTAACAGTGAAGTGGATTAAGGTTTTACTGAGCTCTGACCGCCACAGCAACAGTCAGCTCTACCCACCACCAGAGCCTCCCATCAAGCCTCTTAGGTAGCCTCAGCCACCAGAGGGCAGACAACAGAAGCAAGAAAAACTATAATCCTGCAGCCTGTGGACCAAAAACCACAGTTACAGAAAGATAGAGAAGATGAAAACGCAGAGGGCTATGTACCAGATGAAGGAACAAGAAAAAACCCCAGAAAAACAACTAAATGAAGTGGAGATAGGCAACCTTCCAGAAAAAGAATTCAGAATAATGATAGTGAAGATGATCCAGGACCTCGGAATAAGAATGGAGGCAAAGATTGAGAAGATGCAAGAAATGATTAACAAAGACCTAGAAGAATTAAAGAACAAACAAACAGAGATGACCAATACAATAACTGGAATGAAAACTACACTAGAAGGAATCAATAGCAGAATAACTGAGGCAGAAGAATGGATAAGTGACCTGGAAGACAGAATGGTGGAATTCACTGCTGCAGAACAGACTAAAGAAAAAAGAATGAAAAGAAATAAAGACAGCCTAAGAGACCTCTGGGACAACATTAAATGCAACAACATTCGCATTATAGGGGTCCCAGAAGGAGAAGAGAGAGAGAAAGGACCAGAGAAAATATTTGAAGAGATTAGAGTCGAAAACTTCCCTAACATGGGAAAGGAAATAGCCACCCAAGTCCAGGAAGCGCAGAGAGTCCCATACAGAATAAACCCAAGGAGAAACACGCCGAGACACATAGTAATCAAAGTGGCAAAAATTAAAGACAAAGAAAAATTATTGAAAGCAGCAAGGGAAAAACGACAAATAACATACAAGGGAACTCCCATAAGGTTAACAGCTGATTTCTCAGCAGAAACTCTGCAAGCCAGAAGGGAGTGGCATGATATACTTAAAGTGATGAAAGGGAAGAACCTACAACCAAGATTACTCTACCCGGCAAGGATCTCATTTAGATTTGATGGAGAAATCAAAAGCTTTGCAGACAAGCAAAAGCTAAGAGAATTCAGCACCACCAAACCAGCTCTACAACAAATGCTAAAGGAACTTCTCTAAGTGGGAAACACAAGAGAAGAAAAGGACCTACAAAAACAAACCCAAAACAATTAAGAAAATGGTCATAGGAACATACATATCGATAATTACCTTAAACGTGAATGGATTAAATGCCCCAACCAAAAGACATAGACTGGCTGAATGGATACAAAAACAAGACCCATATATATGCTGTCTACAAGAGACCCACTTTAGACCTAGGGACACATACAGACTGAAAGTGAGGGGATGGAAAAAGATATTCCATGCAAATGGAAATCAAAAGAAAGCTGGAGTAGCTATACTCATATCAGATAAAATAGACTTTAAAATAAAGAATGTTACAAGAGACAAGGAAGGACACTACATAATGATCCAGGGATCAATCCAAGAAGAAGATATAACAATTATAAATATATATGCACCCAACATAGGAGCACCTCAATATATAAGGCAACTGCTAACAGCTATAAAAGAGGAAATCGACAGTAACACAATAATAGTGGGGGACCTTAACACCTCACTTACACCAATGGACAGATCATCCAAAATGAAAATAAATAAGGAAACAGAAGCTTTAAATGACACAATAGACCAGATAGATTTAATTGATATATATAGGACATTCCATCCAAAAACAGCAGATTACACGTTCTTCTCAAGTGTGCACGGAACATTCTCCAGGATAGATCACATCTTGGGTCACAAATCAAGCCTCAGTAAATTTAAGAAAATTGAAATCATATCAAGCACCTTTTCTGACCACAACGCTATGAGATTAGAAATGAATTACGGGAAAAAAACGTAAAAAGGACAAACACATGGAGGCTAAACAATACGTTACTAAATAACCAAGAGATCACTGAAGAAATCAAAGAGGAAATAAAAAAATACCTAGAGACAAATGACAATGAAAACACGATGACCCAAAACCTATGGGATGCAGCAAAAGCGGTTCTAAGAGGGAAGTTTATAGCTATACAAGCCTACCTAAAGAAACAAGAAATATCTCAAATAAACAATCTAACCTTACACCTAAAGAAACTAGAGAAAGAAGAACAAACAAAACCCAAAGTTAGCAGAAGGAAAGAAATCATAAAGATCAGAGCAGAAATAAATGAAATAGAAACAAAGAAAACAATAGCAAAGATCAATAAAACTAAAAGTTGGTTCTTTGAGAAGATAAACAAAATTGATAAGCCATTAGCCAGACTCATCAAGAAAAAGAGGGAGAGGACTCAAATCAATAAAATCAGGAATGAAAAAGGAGAAGTTACAACAGACACCGCAGAAATACAAAGCATCCTAAGAGACTACTACAAGCAACTTTATGCAAATAAAATGGACAACCTGGAAGAAATGGACAAATTCTTAGAAAGGTATAACCTTCCCAGACTGAATCAGGAAGAAACAGAAAATATGAACAGACCAATCACAAGTAATGAAATTGAAACTGTGATTAAAAATCTTCCAACAAACAAAAGTCCAGGACCAGATGGCTTCACAGGTGAATTCTATCAAACATTTAGAGAAGAGCTAACACCCATCCTTCTCAAACTCTTCCAAAATATTGCAGAGGGAGGAACACTCCCCAACTCATTCTACGAGGCCACCATCACCCTGATACCAAAACCAGACAAAGATGTCACAAAGAAAGAAAACTACAGGCCAATATCACTGATGAACATAGATGCAAAAATCCTCAACAAAATACTAGCAAACAGAATCCAGCAACACATTAAAAGGATCATACACCACGATCAAGTGGGATTTATCCCAGGGATGCAAGGATTCTTCAATATACAAAAATCAATCAATGTGATACACCATATTAACAAATTGAAGAATAAAAACCATATGATCATCTCAATAGATGCAGAAAAAGCTTTTGACAAAATTCAACACCCATTTCTGATAAAAACTCTCCAGAAAGTGGGCATAGAGGGAACCTACCTCAACATAATAAAGGCCATATATGACAAACCCACAGCAAACATCATTCTCAATGGTGAAAAACTGAAAGCATTTCCTCTAAGATCAGGAACGAGACAAGGATGTCCACTCTCACCACTATTATTCAACATAGTTTTGGAAGTCCTAGCCACGGCAATCAGAGAAGAAAAAGAAATAAAAGGAATACAAATTGGAAAAGAAGAAGTAAAACTCACTGTTTGCGGATGACATGATACTATACATAGAGAATCCTAAAACTGCCACCAGAAAACTGCTAGAGCTAATTAATGAATATGGTAAAGTTGCAGGATACAAAATTAATGCACAGAAATCTCTTGCATTCCTATACACTAATGATGAAAAATCTGAAAGAGAAATTATGGAAACACTCCCATTTACCATTGCAACAAAAAGAATAAAATACCTAGGAATAAACCTACCTAGGGAGACGAAAGACCTGTATGCAGAAAACTCTAAGACACTGATGAAAGAAATTAAAGATGATACCAACAGATGGAGAGATATACCATGTTCTTGGATTGGAAGAATCAACATTGTGAAAATGAGTATACTACCCAAAGCAATCTACAGATTCAATGCAATCCCTATCAAATTACCAATGGCATTTTTTACGGAGCTAGAACAAATCATCTTAAGATTTGTATGGAGACACAAAAGACCCCGAATAGCCAAAGCAGTCTTGAGGGAAAAAAATGGAGCTGGAGGAATCAGACTCCCTGACTTCAGACTATACTACAAAGCTACAGTAATCAAGACAATATGGTACTGGCACAAAAACAGAAACATAGATCAATGGAACAAGATAGAAAGCCCAGAGATTAACCCACGCACCTATGGTCAACTAATCTATGACAAAGGAGGCAAAGATATAAAATGGAGAAAAGACAGTCTCTTCAATAAGTGGTGCTGGGAAAACTGGACAGCTACATGTAAAAGAATGAAATTAGAATACTCCCTAACACCATACACAAAAATAAACTCAAAATGGATTAGAGACCTAAATATAAGACTGGACACTATAAAACTCTTAGAGGAAAACATAGGAAGAACACTCTTTGACATAAATCACAGCAAGATCTTTTTTGATCCACCTCCTAGAGTAATGGAAATAAAAACAAAAATAAACAAGTGGGACCTAATGAAACTTCAAAGCTTTTGCACAGCAAAGGAAACCATAAACAAGATGAAAAGACAACCCTCAGAATGGGAGAAAATATTTGCAAATGAATCAACGGACAAAGGATTAATCTCCAAAATATATAAACAGCTCATTCAGCTCAATATCAAAGAAACAAACACCCCAATCCAAAAATGGGCAGAAGACCTAAATAGACATTTCTCCAAAGAAGACATACAGACGGCCACAAAGCACATGAAAAGATGCTCAACATCACTAATTATTAGAGAAATGCAAATCAAAACTACAATGAGGTATCACCTCACTCCTGTTAGAATGTGCATCATCAGAAAATCTACAAACAACAAATGCTGGAGAGTGTGTGGAGAAAAGGGAAACTTCTTGCACTGTTGGTGGGAATGTAAATTGATACAGCCACTATGGAGAACAATATGGAGGTTCCTTAAAAAACTAAAAATAGAATTACCATATGACCCAGCAATCCCACTACTGGGCATATACCTAGAGAAAACCGTAATTCAAAAAGACACATGCACCCGAATGTTCATTGCAGCACTATTTACAATAGCCAGGTCATGGAAGCAACCTAAATGCCCATCAACAGACGAATGGATAAAGAAGTTGTGGTACATATATACAATGGAATATTACTCAGCCATAAAAAGGAACGAAATTGAGTCATTTGTTGAGACGTGGGTGGATCTAGAGACTGTCATACAGAGTGAAGTAAGTCAGAAAGAGAAAAACAAATATCGTATATTAATGCATGTATGCGGAACCTAGAAAAATGGTACAAATGAGCCAGTTTGCAGGGCAGAAGTTGAGACACAGATGTAGAGAATGGACATATGGACACCAAGGGGGGAAAACTGCGGTGAGGTGGGGATGGTGGTGTGCTGAATTGGGTGATTGGGATTGACATGTATACACTGATGTGTATAAAACTGATGCCTAATAAGAACCTGCAGTATAAAAAAACAAACAAAACAACTAATACTAAACTTTCATTGGGTTATTTGTATGGAAATATGTTAATATAAATGTTTCAGACATTACATGAAATTTCTAAAAATCAAAAAAAAAAAAAAAAAGGAAACCATAAACAAGATGAAAAGACAACTCTCAAAGTGGGAGAAAATATTTGCAAATGAAACAACTGACAAAAGATTAATCTCAAAAATTTACAAGCAGCTCATGAAGCTCAATATCAAAAAAACAAACAACCCAGTCCAAAAATGGGCAGAGACCTAAATAGACATTTCTCCAAAGATATACAGATTGCCAACAAACACATGAAAGTATGCTCAACATCATTACTCATTAGAGAAATGCAAATCAAAACTACAATGAGATATCATCTCACACCGGTCAGAATGGCCATCATCAAAAAATCTACAAACAATAAATGCTGGAGACAGTGTGGAGGAAAGGGAACCCTCTTGCACTGCTGGTAGGAATGTAAATTGATACAGCCACTATGGAGAACAGTATGGAGGTTCCTTAAAAAACTACAAATAGAACTACCATACGACCCAGCAATCCCACTACTGGGCATATACCCTGAGAAAACCATAACTCAAAAAGAGTCATGTACCACAATGTTCATTGCAGCTCTATTTACAATAGCCAGGACATGGAAGTAACCTAAGTGTCCACCAACAGATGAATGGATAAAGAAGATTTGGCACATATATACAATGAAATATTACTCAGCCATAAAAAGAAATGAAATTGAGTTATTTGTAGTGAGGTGGATGGACTTAGAGTCTGTCATACAGAGTGAAGTAAGTCAGAAAGAGAAAAACAAATACCATATGCTAACACATACATATGAAATCTAAAAACAAAAAACAAACAAAAAAATGGTCATGAAGAACCTAGGGGCAAGACAGGAATAAAGACGCAGACCTACTAAAGAATGGACTTGAGGACATGGGGAGGAGGAAGGGTAAGCTGGGACGAAGTGAGAGAGTGGCATGGACATATATACACTACGAAATGTAAAATAGATAGCTAGTGGGAAGCAGCCTCATAGCACAGGGAGATCAGCTCGGTGCTTTGTGACCACCTAGAGGGGTGGGATATGGAGGGTGGTAGGGAGGGAGATGCAAGAGGGAAGAGATATGGGGATATATGTATATGTAAAACTGATTCACTTTGTTATGAAGCAGAAACTAACACACCATTGTAAAGCAATTATACTCCAATAAAGATGTTAAAACAAAAAACTGAAAAAAATTAATTAATTAATTTTTTAAAAAAAATGAAGAAGGGTGCAAGGCAGTTCAGCAGTGGTTGGCAGGGTGAGAGGAAGGGAGCAAGTGTGAACAGGAAGGCAGAAAGCTCTTGAGACTAACTGCCCTGTGGTCACAGCCTGGCTCCACATTCACTGGCTTATAATCCCAATTCTTGCTCAATAGTGGTCCAGATCATGCCCCTACAGTCGCAGAAGCTCCTCTAACCTACCCTCGGAGCGCCCACCCCAGAAGAAACACTCTAGGCCCCTGCTCTTGTATCTTGCCACACAACTTTGCCATAACTGGTTTCCCCACGGTCTAGAATCTCTCCTAAAGGGCTGCATTTTACACTTGGGCAGGGAAACAACTTCATTCCTCACCTTTCCCTTCTTCTCTTTGGCCCCCAAATTTGGGACATATATAGCAAAGCCTTTCTTGCTGCAGCAAGGAGGAAGAAGAGCAGGGATCTAGTTCAGGCCTGGGGGAGCCCATAAACACAATGGTGTAACAACTCGGCTCTGGCAGAGACGGTCAGACCTAATGACCAGCCTCCCATAAAGAAATGTCAGCAGTACAGCTATGCCATTCATAGGTTCTCTGGGCAGGTGCAAAGAGTAACCTGTAGAAGAGCTTGAAACTCATCCAGAGTAGGTAATCAGGCACCCACCCATGTAGACAGAGGTAATACATGCAGCCAGAGTTATCTCAGCCTTATGCCTCACCCCAGTACCTCCACCCCCTCGTATACACATGTGCATACATAAAAACACAGTCTCAAAGCTTACCAAAACAAGATGGGGAGAAAAATGCTACTAAGCCTACTGTATAATATTTGTCATATCTAAATAGTAATATATATGCACTATGGAAAACATAGAAAGGTACAGAGAAGGGAATAAAAAGTATTCATATTCATGCCACCAGAAGTACCTCCAGGTGTATTTTTCTCCTGATAGTACACAAACTGTACACACCACAGATTTCTCCATTCTGCTTCATTTTCTTGGTTGTAGGGACAGCTCTCAGAAAGATGTTCAGAAGATAATAAAATAGCCCTGTCAGTGTTTCCTAAAGTCTGTTCATTGTGATCTATGATGTATATCTTCCTTGGAATATTTATTAATAGGTGCTTCATGTTAATAGTGTTATGTGGTCAAAAAGTTTGAGAAATGCTGGGTTTAACAAAATTAAGTTTCTTTACCACTGACTCTTTAATATACAATATACATTATGTAATCACAAGAGAAAGATAGACTGTGAAACATTTGTTAAATGTATTTTGACCATAGAACCCTTCTCACACAGAGCATTTCATTTCACTAATGTGTTATGAATATGTTAGAAAATGCTGAAACAAAAATTCAGGGAAAAGAAATCCTGTGATCAGTTCTGGCATTGATATTTGACTTTAATCATCTATTGCTGTGTAACAAATTATTTCAACAGTTAGAGACTTAAAACAACATTTATCATCTCACAGTTCCTGTGTGGGTCAGAAATTCAGGAGTGGCTTAGTTGGAAGTTAAGGGTTTGGGTCAGGGTCTCTCAGAAGGCTGCAAGTTGTTAATCAGGATCTCAGTCATCTGAAGGTTACCCCAGGGGAGAATCTGCTTCCATGTTCACTCACAGTACCATTGGCAGAATTCAGTTCTCTTCGGGTTGTCACACTGAAGGCCTCAGTTTCTCACTGGCTATTGACCAAATGCTGTCCCCAGGTCTTCACCATGTGGGTCTCTGCAACTTGCTTCATTATAACAAGTACATGAGAAGAGCCAAAGAGAGAGAACAAGCAAGAGGGAAGTCACAGTAGTTATAACCTAATCTAGGAAAGAGCATCCTCTTGCCTTTGGTGTATTCTATTTGCTAGAAGTGAGTCACTAAGTCCAGCTCACACACAAGGGAAGCAGATTATAGAAGAATGTGAATATCAGGAGGCCAGGATCATGGGAGACTGTTTAAGAAGAAGTTAATTACAGCTATTAAAATAGATAATAGGATCCTCAACCTAGAAGTATTCTAAGAGATTATTTGATTTCCATATTAGAAGATAAGAGAACTAAGGTTCTGTAGGCTTAAATGTGTTTCCCCAGATCACATGGCACCAGGTGGTAAAATTTTTTTAATAGAGACTCAGCAGCCTGTGCCTACATCTGTAAAATGGAAGTAATGATTCCTGGGTTGTCTTTCTCTTCTGTTACCGAACTCAGGTCCAGCTGCTCACCACTTGAAAATCAATACCCAAGAGAGAGGCAAGTGTTGGTAGAAAGGAAAGTTTCTTTTAATCAGAATGTCAGCAATCTGGAGAGGTGGTGGACTTGGTGTCCCCAAAATTCAACTCCGAATATTCTGCTTGACCATGAAAGTTTTTAAAGGTAAAAGGAAAGTAATTTCAGTTAATCATTGAGTTAGGGGATCAGACTCGTCCCTGTCTCCCACTGCATGCAGGCTTGTCGCCTTCTTGTGACATTTCTTTAGGTGCTATCTTGTTCACCAGTTTTATCACACAGTTTGTTTGCCAGATTACTGAAGGGGAAGCTAAGGAAGAGATCTGGTCATCTGTTAATTACTTATTCTTCATTTCTACTTCTTTAATCTACGGAAAGAACCAACAGGTTAGGCAAGATATTGTTTGATCAAAAGATTTGAAAAGTATGCTAGGGTCGAAAATGAGTAGAGCATGCAGGCACCTGATTTAAAAGTGAGTTACAATGTAGCTTTGCTAAATTGACAAGAAAAGAGATTTTCTGCTAAGGACGGCTTCCTGCAAAGAATTGCTTACAACTGCCCCCCCCCGAGCCCCCTGTCAGACATCATTTCATTTCTATGGGATTAGGGACAAAGGTCCACCTTCTGTAACTTCATGTTGAGAAAGAGCATTGAGATCTTAGAGTGAGCAATATCGACATGGGTTTGAAGCATCTCTCTGTCGACAGCTTCAGTTGCTCATTTACATATAAGGGCAGAACAAGCTACAATTATTTTGATGCCCACAAATATGTAGGTTATTATGAGCAATAGTGTTAATCCCATTCTCTCAAGGCCAGTTCTTGGAATTGTGCTAGCCATATATTCAGTGCTGCTCAAGATGGCAGCTTATGTCATGGTTGCAGTCTGGTCATCATGCAGTTAGCTTTTCCCCTCTGGTGCCCTTTATAGTACCTGTAAAGTACTCAGAAATGTGCATCAGATACTGAATCTGTGACTTTATTGCCTTAATCATTAACTACTTGAACCTGCTATTTTGGGACGGCTGGGAGACTTCAGCTTTTCTACAAACAAGAGGCAGAGGACCTGGAGGAACATTTGTATTTGGTGGGGGGGGGGGGGTGGCAGAGAGTTCTGTTCAGTTCCACCTCAACAGAAATCTGTGAGAAACTAGAGCAATCCAGAGAGTGAAAATTCTTTAAAGGGATAAAATGATAGCTATTCAAAGTTATATTGTTATAATTATTACTTCTATTAATAATAATGATAGTGGGGCTTAGGCTTAGGACCAATAAATTTGTGAGATAAAATTTCTTTTTACTCCTCCTTTTCCTTTCTTTAATGATGCTCCTAGAAGCTTTGGGGAGATTAATGCATGTACTTCCTGTTGAGGAAGCCCAAAGAGCTAGACATCCTGTCCCTTCCCACTGGCATGTTTCCAGTGACACTTACTAGGCTTTTCTGTTCCCATTGCACTTCTTCAGAGACTACCAATCTTGAGTTCCATTCCGAGAAGTTCTTCTCTCTCATTATTGGCAAAGCCTATTCAACCTAAACGAAGTATGTTTCCTTCCTAAATAGCCCATGTGTGAAAAGAATGGGTCTGGGATACCGCAGAGAAACAAACATGCTGCCATCACACCTATCCATATTCTAACTGTCACACGAGATGAAGGAAGAGATCCACCACCTCTGTGGAGTCCCCACCACTGGAGTGTTTTCATACATACCTGAAACCTTACCTCACTTATCCTCTCTGAAGATCCACTTTGTGTTGGACACTTTTTTACACACTTCATAGGATCATCTGATTTTCAAACACGCACACTCAAGTGAAGAGATGAGATGAACGAGGCTAGAGAAGGTTAAATCTCTTGGCCAACTTCAAAACCAACAGAAGAACAGGGAATCAGCCCCAGGTGAGTCTGATTCCAAAGCACAAACTTGTGTTTTTTTCCCACATTACCATGAATTTCAGGTTCTTCATTGTATTCTCCAGTAGATTCTAGGCAGCAAGAAGAAATGAGTTTACCTGATTTGTAACTTCAGTGACTGGCATGGTGTTGGAATTAGTATCAGTTAATAATTAACATGCATTGCCCATTTCAGATATATTTATCATTTTGTCATCCTTTCTAAGATCTTGAGGGCAATATCTTGCCTTATACTCCCCTCAGCAGCCAGACTGCTCCAATATATTACAGATGTGTTGTTTATTTCTCCTCACCTTAACTGTCACCTGACGAGTGACAGGCAAAATCATGAGTTCAGTGACTGTATGTAGAAAAGATTATTTTGCCAGAGATTAAACACCTAACCCCAGTCAGCCAATAAATATCTGACAATGGATGGCTCCATATCATACTATTCTGAAAAATGAGTGAAGTGGGTGTCCCAATGAATGTTGTTCTTTGCATACAAGGGATGGTACCTCATACTGAGGGCTTCCCTTCAATTTGTTCTAAATAATTTCCTTCACACATCAAACAAGGCAGCCTCTTCTTTTATGTTTCTTGTTGAAAGCCAGTTTATCCGCACATGTGAGGAAAGAAGAGGAAGTCAGGAGTTTCTGGATGGTGTTTACATTTTCTCCTGACATATTTTGTTCCAAAATATTTGTTCTTCCAAGAGTCTGACATAGTATCTTGTTAGTACCCTCAGGCTGTCCACATTTTAACCTTATCCCAGCCTTAAACATCAGCTTCGCTCAATTGTGTATGCAGTTAAAGTGTTTGTTTAGAGAGTTTTCCATCACAAGCACAAAATAATAACCAGGTATCATTTTGTGAGTCTGTGTTGCCAGCAAAACTCTTCTTGATATTTTCCCAAATTTGCCTCACATTCACTCACCTTGTTTCTACTTCTTGACTCCTTGTCCCCTTCCTTCCTGAAGTATTGAGAACATGAATCTCCCTGTCAAGTTAATTCCTCACTCTTTTGCCAAATGTTCTTTATTTCACTTATTTATTGGGCTCATGCATATCCCCAGAGCTTACAATAATCCAGAGATTCACTGAATTCCGGTTTAGTATTTTCTTTGCCACTGAATTCATCTCTTTATTACCGTTCAAGCTTTAACAGTATGCTTTAGTGCCAGAAAATACAACATTTATCTCACAGCTGAGTGCAAATAGGATATTCCTCCAAATATCTTGCCCTTTATCCAGGAGCTATAAAATATATATATATATATATATATATATATATATATATATATATATATTCTTTGTAACTTATGTCAGCATCCTAGCTCCAGCTGTGCTGTCTACAATTACAATAACAACCATCATCTGTACAACTTAAGCCTGGTCAAATGTTTACTAAATGCACACAATGTTGTGGTAATACCTCAATTCTCTTTGTGTAAATTTTCAAGAGTATTAAATCATTTGGGTTAAAATATGAAAAGTGGTTTTACATCTGTCGACACTAACATTAAGGAAACCTCACTCACCGGAAATTACTCAAATACATGGAAAATAGAAGTCAGATCACACAAACTCCAAGATGAGTCAGTCAAAAACCAAGATCAGAACCCAACACAGCAGAGCTGGTAGCCTCTGTGTCCCTCCTGGGTGCCTTGGACTCTTGGCTCTAAGGCAGCTCAGTCAGCCCAGTGTCCTATTCCACAAGTAAAGAGCCTCCCTGCCCCCAATACCCAACAAGGCACCTTCATATCTGTGTCTGACAGCGACATACTCTGAGTTAAGTTTTGGTCAAGAGCTAGACCACTGCATCCTCATAACAGAAACATAATGTTTCACCCCTGGGTCAGATTCTCCCAGCTCGGCTTTTGATCAAGAAGCATGTTCAAACAGTTGCTAAGCATCTTATATATAAAACATGCATAAAATTTGTTGAAAATTGTAAGGATGTAGAGTAAAACTTTTAAAACCTTGAAAGCTGTGAAGAAAATTAAAAACAAGCAATTGTTTTTATTTTTATATGTCTTCTAGATATAAAGCCAGTTGATTAGTTTAGAAATGTAGGATTGATTTAAAATACTTATAAAATTCTCAATTTTGGTACAGTGAATTACACAAATGCTCCCCAGATAGCTTTAGGAAACTGAAGTTATTTTTCAAAGGTAATAGAGAATATTGAGTCTTAGATATATATTAAAAAAAAAGAAGACTAAATATTCTTTGGGTGACTTTTATAATTTTATATTTTATTTCTAAGCTTTTATGTCTCCACAAACAACATTCCGTTGGGTCCTACAAAAGGCAATTTAACTAGACATAAAACAATTTCAGCAAAAAGTCTTCCTTTGTACTCATTATCTAGTAAACTTTCATATTTCAGGAGGTGTTTGGGAAAACTGGTACTGATTCATACAGCAAATAACTGAAGAATAGAGAAAAAATTCTTGACCCATAGTATTGTGTTCTGCTACCAATTGTACAACCTATTAACAGTGTGATTTAAGGAAAACACCTCAAGCTCTTTGAGTGGCAATTTTTTATCTGAAAAGGAGAATAGAGACAGTCATACAGAGTGCAGTAAGTCAAAAAGAGAAAAACAAATATCGTATATTAATGCATATATATGGAATCTAGAAAAATGGTACAGATGAACCAGTTTGCAAAGCAGAAATAGAGACACAGATGTAGAGAACAAACGTATGGACACCAAGGAGGGAAAGCAGAGGGGGTGGGGTGGTGGTAGTGGGATGAATTGGGAGATTAGGATTGACATATATACACTAATATGTATAAAATAGATAACTAATAAGAACCTGCTGTATAAAAAACAAATAAATAAAATTCAAAAAAAGGAGAATAGCAGTATTTTTCTTATCCACCTTATAAGGTTTCTATGAGACTCAAATAAGACAGTGGTCCCCAACCTTTTTGGGACCAGGCACCAGTTTAATGGAAGACAATTTTTCCATGGATGGGGGTGGGGGGATGGTTCAGGCAGTAATGTGAGTGATGGGGAGTGATGGGGATCGGCAGATGAAGCTTTGCTCACTTGCCTGCCACTCACCTCCTGCTGTGAAGCCCGGTTCCTCACAGGCTACGGGCTGGGGTTTGGGGACCCCTGAAATAAGATGCCTTGGAATAACTTCCTAGTAAATAATACAACCTATTATTTAAATTATTCATATTCAGGTATCTCCACTACAATGCTGCTTCTTTATTCATGCTGTCCAAAGTAATCAGTGAAGATAGATTCTGTTGAATGCAACAAGTTTTGAGCACCTTGGTCTGTCAATATTTGCTCACATGTTTTAATTCTAGGTCTAAGTTGTGGAGAGAGCTTTTAATCACAGTTCCCAATAGCCAGAGGGCTATAGCACTAGCAGAGTTCCAGCAGAGCAGATGATAATTCAATCATTATATTAAACATACAACACCATGGCATCTGCAAATAAAGACAGTTTCATATCTTCTTTTCCAGTCTTCACACCTTTATTTTTTTTCTTTCCTTATCACCCTGGCTAGAACTGTCAGCAAAATGTTGAATCAAAATTGTTAATAGAAGAAATCTTTATCTCCTGATATCTCACTAGTCTTTGTTTTTTCATCATGCTTTTGAAGATTGCAGAACTAAACACCTGCAATTTGGGTTTTCTGAGGTTTCTTCTTGATTAAATTTTTGTTATGCTTTTTGGCAGGAATACTCCAGAAGTGATATTGTGTTCTTTTCAGTACATAATATTGTGCAGTCAAAGATGTTACTAGTGAGTTCAATTTCAATCATCACTTGCCTAAGGCGTTGTCTGCCAGATTTTGCCACTGTAAAGTTATCTTTCCATTTGTTAATTAATAAATATAGTAATGAATTTTGAACTATTGGGGAATCCTGTGAATCCTCAATATTTAACCAACTATTTTACTCATTTGTCAATGATTCTGGCCTCAATCAATTTTATGATGATGGTTGCCAAATAGTGATTTTCTACTTCTATCTTTTCTTCTATATTTAATTATTGGCCTTCTACAGTGAAGAAGAACGTCATCATTTTATTTGTTTGTTTTTTACAGCAGTGTGGACTTACAGAATCTTTTTTTTTTTATGATTTTTTTTTATTGGAGTAAAATTGCTTTGCAATGTTGTGTTAGTTTCTGTTGCACAGTGAAGTGAATCAGCTATATGTATACCTATATCTCCTCCCTCTTGGACCTCCCTTCCAACCCCCCATCCCACCCCTGGTCATCATAGAGCACTGAACTGATCTCCCTGTGTTATACAGCAGGTTCCCAATAGCTATCTATTTTACACATGGTAGTGTATTTATGTCAAACCTAATCTCCCAATTAGTCTCACCCTCCCCTTCCCCCACGGTGCCCACATGTACATTCTCTACATCTACATCTCTATTCCTGCCTTACAAATGGGTTCATCTGTACCATTTTTCTAGATTCCACATATATGCGTTAATATACGATATTTGTTCTTCTCTTTCTGGTTGACTTCACTCTGTATGACAGACTCTAGGTCCATCCACATCTCTACAAATAACCCAATTTCATTATTTCATTCAATTGGTTATAGTTCACCATCGTTATTAATTTTGAGCTTAAATTGTCCCAGATTTGACCAGTAGGATCTCCTCAAGTTGGCTCTGTGTCCACTTGATATGTCACCATTATTTCTTAAGCACTTCTTTACTTTCTTACACAGCAAGATGTTTCAGGTTTATCATACTTTCCTTCCCTGGTCGTGGGATCAGCCATTTTCCCAAAGCGTCCTGGTTCCCTTCAGTAGAGAATGGGACTGGAAGCCATAATTTGCTGCTAGGTATTGTTGTTGTTACTTATAGGTTTTTTACACTAATTTGTTTTTAATCTAGTCTGCAAGTCTTAATCTTTTGTTGGAATATTTATTCTATTTACATTAAATATAACTATAGACATCTCAATTTGTTCCATTTTAATAATAAATAAAATAATTTAGTGGTTATCCTAGGTATTAAAACATGCACCACTCCCTGCTTAGTGTATTTAAAAGTGTATAATATGTTAAAAACTTACAAGATATTAACTAAATATACTCTTCTCCCTCTCCTGTGTTAATGTTTTCATGAATTTTCCAGTCATATATATTTCAAACCTCATAACATATTATTTTAAACACTAAATATTTATTAGAATTACCCACATATTTACCCTTTCCAATGTTCTTTCTTTCTCTGTACAAGCATTTTCCTCTGTTTCAAAACCCTGTTTAATATTTCTTTTCATACCAATCTGCTAGTAATAGATGTCTCAGGCCTTATTTGTCTAAAAGAATTTTTATTTCACATTTATTTTTGAAGGGTTTTTGATGGGTTTAAAGATTTAAGTTGAGAGTTATTTTCTTTCTGATGTCATTCCACTGTTTTTCTGAGGATGGCTTCTGTCTTATTCTTACTACTTTGAAAGTAATCTGTGTTAATCTCTGGCTGCTTTGAAATTTTTCTCTTGTCTTTAGTTTTCTGCAGTTTTACTATTATATATCAAGTATTATGGGTTGAATTGTATCCCCCAATAAAGATATGCTCAAGGCCTAATCCCTAATACCTCAGAACGTGATTTCATTTGGGTACAGTCTTTACTTTATTTTACATTTCCTAAAATGAGATCTTTAGGGTCCTAATCCAATATGACTGGTGTCCTTACAAAAAGAGGAGATTTGAGCACAGAGACAGACACACAGAGGGTGGGTGATGTGAAGACACATAGGGAGAACTCCACGTGAAGAAGGAGTGTTAGAAAAATGCATCTACCTGCCAAAGAGTACCTGAAGCTACCAGAAGACTGGAGAGAGGCATGAAACAGATCCTTCCCTTCCAACACCTTGATTTCAGACTTATGGCTCCCAGAACTGTAAGATAGTAAGTTTCCATTGTCTTAAGCCACTCCGTTTGTGGTACTGTGTTACAGCAGCCCTTGGAAACTAATACACAAGGTATGGTTTTCTCTACATTTTTCTTGCCTATTATGCTGGTCTGAAATGTCAATGCACCATTAGCACAAAGCAGTTATCCTACCTGAGGACTAGAGCACTTTGGAATGTAGGATTTGATGTCTTTAGCAAATTTGGAGAAATTTTTGGACATTATCTCTTCACATATTCCTTCTATCCTACTCTCTTTTCTCTCCTTCTGAAATAACAGTATATGTTAGACCTCTTCACCATAGCACATATGTCTCTTACAATACTTTCTGTATTTTATTTTCTTTTCTTCTCTGTGTGCTTCCGTCTAGGTTTGTTCTAATATCTATTTCTTGTTCACTAATTCTCTAGTCTGTTTCCCTGTTAGTAAAACACATCAATTTATTAAATTCTTAAATCTAGTTATTGTACTTTTCACTTCTAATTTTCATTTCATTCTGTTTTATAGATCCCAATTCTTTGATTACATTATCTATAGTTTTATCTTACATGTATTAATTATAATTATTTTAAAGACCATATCTGATCTTTCTAAATTGTGAATATCTATTTTCCATTTATGCTTTTGGTTTTCAGTCATTCAGCCTTGTTTCTTGGCTTACTTGGTAACTTTTGATTGAATACTGGGTATTTCTTATTTTTTTTATTTTTTTATTGCATTTTTATTTATTTATTTATTTATTTTTTATATTTATTTTTGGCTGTGTTGGGTCTTCGTTTCTGTGCGAGGGCTTTCTCTAGTTGTGGCAAGTGGGGGCCACTCTTCATCGCAGTGCGCGGGCCTCTCACTATCGCGGCCTCTCTTGTTGTGGAGCACAGGCTCCAGACGCACAGGCTCAGTAGTTGTGGCACACGGGCCCAGTTGCTCCACGGCATGTGGGATCTTCCCAGACCAGGGCTCGAACCCATGTCTCCTGCATTGGCAGGCAGATTCTCAACCACTGCACCACAAGGGAAGCCCCCAAATACTGGGTATTTCTTATAAAAAAATTATAGTGACTCTATATGATGCTGTCTTTCTTCAAATAGACAGTGTTGGCTATAAGCTTGATCCAGTTGGGGCTTTCCTATTTCAGATTAACCTTTACTTCTTGGGTGTAACACTTCAATATATCTCATCACAAAGCCTGGGGTGTTCATAAGGATGGGTCTTCCTTGATTGGCTCTGAATGCTAAACCTTGACACCCTAGTACCATGAGACTGCAAAATCTCTGCTAAATTTTTGACCTCTTAGCAGCAGATTTTTGCATAATTTTTGAGAGTGTTGCCCCCTACAAGCACTATTTTGGAGAAAACAAATGTCTTGGAAAATTTTCCAGAAAAGATTCAGGTTCACCTCTGTTATTTCCTTTTCTATGAGATCTTTCCCTTCAAATAATGACTGTCTTGATTGCTCTGAACTCTGTCTCTCTAACCCTGTGAGGCTGCCAAAAGTGCTAGACTGCCATTTTCTGTTTGGCTTTGGTGCCATAATCTGTGAATCAGCAAAGGCCCTGAGGAGGAAAATGCAGCCATAAATGCCAAACTCACTTCAATGAAATTCATTTCTCCTCAGGATCTTGGACCTTAATGCCTGGTTGCCTTAGATGCTTTCTAATGTTTTCAAAGAACTGCTTTTCTTCTCCCAACCCCCAAATCTAACTCATAAATTTCTTGGTGGAAGGTTCTTTTGGTACCATCTATACCATCATAGGCAGAAGTAGAAGTGTTTCCTACTTTTTGAATCCTATAACAAAGAAAATGATAATTTTTGCCTTGCTGCCCTAAGGAATATTTGAAGTTAATTTAACCTGGAGAAATGGAAAGTAATAGGAAAGGAAAATTATTAATTATTTTAGTAACTTACTCACCAAATCTTCACTGAGTACACAGTTTGTATGAGGCATTGTTCAGAAAGAAAGAAAGAGAAAGAAAGAATGAAAGAAAGAAAGAAAAGAAAGAAAGAAAAGAAAGAAAGAAAGAGACGAAGGAAGGAAGGAAGAAAGAAAGAAGGAAGGAAGGAAGGAAAGAAAGAGAGAAAGAGAGAAAGGGGGAGGGAGGAAGGGAAGGAGGGAAGTGGGAAGGAACTCCCTATTCACATGGAGTTTTTATTCTAATGAATTTAAATGGATTGATATGTAAGTAAAAATTTATCAGATAATGATAACTGCCTTTGTAAGCAGACCATTTAGGGGGATCCCCAGAGAAAGAGAACCAGGAATGGCTTTCTTGACATAAGAGAACCCATTTTAACCTAAGCCATTTTGTGACCTAAGCCTGGCCACAATGCTTGCCCTTGAACAGGTCTCACTAATTAATGATTTAAAGGAGGGGATGCAGAAACAAGGGAGGAGCAGTTAAGAAACAATAGTGCAGCTTTGGGGCAGGGTCCTGGTTCCTCAAGGATCATACATAATAATATATCTTTGAGTTCTTCAGGAACTAAGGCCCACACCCAGGTGGAGGATGGAATTATGATGTTGACCCTTCTGACTTCAGTCAACTACAGCTTGGACTCCGTTGACTTTTGCCCCAATTCTATGCTGAAATCCCCTCTGCTCAAGTCCTCTCATGAATGTGCAAATACCCTTAGCTTAAAGCTTCCCCAGTTTTGTTGTTCAGGAAGACACTGCTTTGGGAAAGATCCCAGTGTTCTCCTTACTTGCTACAAGTAACAATAAATCCTTCCTTCTCCCACGTTTTGGCTTGGTTGTGTCTATTGGCTCAACACCCACCAAGAGGTGAACCCAGTTTTTGGGTAACACCTTGCAGAGATTAAAATAAGATAAAAAATGACTGAGTACCCAGAAGAAGATGGCAGAAGAGTAAGACGCGGAGATCACCTTCCTCCCCACAGATACAGCAGAAATACATCTACACGTGGAACTGCTCCTATAGAACACCCACTGAACACTGCCAGAAGACCTCAGACCTCCCAAAAGGCAAGAAACTCCCCACGTACCTGGGTAGGGCAAAAGAAAAAAGAAAAAACAGAGACAAAAGAATAGGGACAGGACCTGCGCCAGTGAGAGGGAGCTGTGAAAGAGGAAAGGCTTCCACATACTAGGAAACCCCTTCACAGGCGGAGACTGCGGGTGGCGGAGAGGGGAAGCTTTGCCTCCACAGAGGAGAGTGCAGCAACAGGGGTGCAGAGGGCAAAGCAGAGAGATTCCCACACAGAGGATGAGTGCTGACCAGCACTCACCAGCCTGAGAAGCTTGTCTGCTCACCCGCTGGGGTGGGCTGCGGCTGGGAGCTGAGGCTCCGGCTTCGGTCGGATTGCAGGGAGAGGACTGGGGTTGGCGGCGTGAACACAGCCTGAAGGGGTTAGCACACCACAGCTAGACAGGAGGGAGTCCGGGAAAAGGTCTGGAGCTGCCAAACAGGCAAGAGACTTTTTCTTGCCTCTTTGTTTCCTGCTGCGCTAGGAGAGGGGATTCAGAGTGCCACCTAAACGAGCTCTAGAGACGGGCGCGAGCCGCAGCTATCAGCGCAGACCCCAGAGATGGGCATGAGATGCTAAGGCTGCTGCTGCTGCCACCAAGAATCCTGTGTGCGAGCACAGGTCACTATCCACACCTCCCCTCCTGGGAGCCTGTGCAGCCCGCCACTGCCAGGGTCCCGTGATCCAGGGACAACTTCCCCGGGAGAACACACGGCGCGCCTCAGGCTGCTGCAACGTCATGCCGACCTCTACCACCGCAGGCTCTCCACGCATCTATACCCCTCTCTCCCCCCGCCTGAGTGAGCCTGAGCCCTGAATCAGCTGCTCCATTAACCCCGTCCTGTCTGAGCGAAGAACAGATGCCCTCAGGCGACCTACATGCAGAGGCGGGTCCAAATCCAAAGCTGAAACCCGGGACCTGTGCGAACAAAGAAGAGAAAGGGAAATTTCTCCCAGCAGCCTCAGAAGCAGCAGATTAAAACTCCACAATCAACTTGATGTACCCTGCATCTGTGGAATACCTGAATAGACAACGAATCATCACAAATTGAGGAGGTGGACTTTGGGAGGAATGATATATTATTTTTTCCCCTTTTCCTCTTTTTGTGAGTGTGTATGTGTATGCTTCTGTGTAAGATTTTGTCTGTATAGCTTTGCTTTCACCATTTGTCTTATGGTTCTGTCTGTCCGGTTTTTTTTGTTGTTGTTGTTTTTTACTTAAAAAAATTGTTTTTTCTTAATAATTATTTTTAATTTTAATAACTTTATTTTATTTTATCTTACTTTATTTTATTTTATCCTCTTTCTTTCTTTCTTTCCATTTTATCTCCCTTTTATTCTGAGCCATGTGGATGAAAGGCTTTTGGTGCTCCAGCCAGGCATCAGGGCTGAGCCTCTGAGGTGGGAGAACCAACTTCAGGACACTGGTCCACAAGAGACCTCCCAGCTCCATGTAATACCAAATGGCAAAAATCTCCCAGAGATCTCCATCTCAACACCAAGACCCAGCTTTACTCAACGACCAGCAAGCTACAGTTCTGGACACCCTATGCCAAACAACTAGCAAGACAGGAACACAATCCCATCCATTAGCAGAGAGACTGCCTAAAATCATGATAAGGCCACAGACACCCCAAAACACACCACCAGACGTGGACCTGCCCACCACAAAGACAAGATCCAGCCTCATCCACCAGAACACAGGCACTAGTCCCCTCCACCAGGAAGCCTACACAAGCCACTGAACCAACCTTAGCCACTGGGGACAGGCACCAAAAACAATGGGAACTACAAACTTGTAGCCTGTGAAAAGGAGACCCAAAACACAGTAAGTTAAGCAAAATTAGAAGACAGAAAAACACACAGCAGATGAAGGAGCAAGGTAAAAACTGACCAGACCTAACAAATGAAGGGGAAATAGGCAGTCTACCTGAAAAAGAATTCAGAATACTGATAGTAAAGATGATCCGAAATCTTGGAAATAGAATAGACAAAATGCAAGAAACATTTAACACGGACCTAGAAGAACTAAAGAGTAACCAAGCAATGATGAACAACACAATAAATGAAATTAAAAATACTCTAGAAGGGATCAATAGCAGAATAACTGAGACAGAAGAACGGATAAGTGACCTGGAAGATAAAATAGTGGAAATAACTACTGCAGAGCAGAATAAAGAAAAAAGAATGAAAAGAACTGAGGACAGTCTCAGAGACCTATGGTACAACATTAAACGCACCAACATTCGAATTATAGGGGTCCCAGAAGAAGAAGAGAAAAAGAAAGGGACTGAGAAAATAGTTGAAGAGATTATAGTTGAAAACTTCCCTAATATGAGAAAGGAAATAGTTAACCAAGTCCTGGAAGCACAGAGAGTCCCATACAGGATAAATTCAAGGAGAAACACACCAAGACACATATTAATCAAACTATCAAAAATTAAATCTAAAGAAAACATATTAAAAGCAGCAAGGGATAAACAACAAATAACACACAAGGGAATCCCCATAAGGTTAACAGCTGATCTTTCAACAGAAACTCTGCAAGCCAGAAGGGAGTGGCAGGACATATTTAAAGTGATGAAGGAGAAAAACCTACAACCAAGATTAATCTACCCAGCAAGGATCTCATTCAGATTTGATGGAGAAATTAAAACCTTTACAGACAAGCAAAAGCTGAGAGAGTTCAGCACCACCAAACCAGCTTTACAACAAATGCTAAAGGAACTTCTCTAGGCAAGAAACACAAGAAAAGGAAAACACCTACAATAACAAACCCAAAACATTTAAGAAAATGGGAATAGGAACATATATATCAATAATTACCTTAAATGTAAATGGATTAAACACTCCAAACAAAAGACACAGACTGGCTGAATGGATACAAGAACAAGACCTGTATATATGCTGTCTAGAAGAGACCCACTTCAGACCTAGGGACACATACAGACTGAACCTGATGGGATGGAAAATTATATTGCATGCAAATGGAAATCAAAAGAAAGCTGGAGTAGCAATTCTCATATCAGACAAAATAGACTTTAAAATAAAGACTATTACAAGAGACAAAGAAGGACACTACATAATGATCAAGGGATCAATCTGAGAAGAAGATATAACACTTGGAAATATCTATGCACCCAACATAGGAGCACCTCAATACATAAGGCAAATACTAACAACCATAAAAGGGAAATCAACAGTAACACAATCATAATAGGGGAGGTTAACTCCCCACTTTCACCAATGGACAGATCATCAAAAGTGAAAATAAATAAGGAAACACAAGCTTTAAATGATACATTAAACAAGATGGACTTAATTGATATTTATAGGACATTCCACCCAAAAACAACAGAATACACATTTTTTTCAAGTGCTCATGGAACATTCTCCAGGATATCTTGGGTCACAAATTAAGCCTTGGTAAATTTAAGACAATTGAAATCGTATCAAGTATCTTTTCCGACCACAACGCTATGAGACTAGATATCAATGACAGGAAAAGATCTGTAAAAAATACAACACATGGAGGCTACACAATACACTACTTAATAACGAAGTGATCACTGAAGAAATCAAAGGGGAAATCAAAAAATGCCTAGAAACAAATGACAATGGAGACACAACGACCCAAAACCTATGGGATGTGGCAAAAGTAGTTCTAAGAGGGAAGTTTATAGCAATACAATCCTACCTTAAGAAACAGGAAACATCTCCAATAAACAACCTAACCTTGCACCTAAAGCAATTAGAGAATGAAGAACAAAAAAAACCCAAAGTTAGCAGAAAGAAAGAAATCATAAAGATCAGATCAGAAATAAATGAAAAAGAAAGGAAGGAAACGATAGCAAAGATCAATAAAACTAAAAGCTGGTTCTTTGAGAAGACAAACAAAATTGATAAACCATTAGCCAGACTCATCAAGAAAAAAAGGGAGAAGTCTCAAATCAATAGAATTAGTAATGAAAAAGGAGAAGTAACCACTGACACTGCAGAAATACAAACGATCATGAGAGATTACTACAAGCAACTCTATGCCAATAAAATGGACAACCTGGAAGAAATGGAAAAATTCTTAGAAATGCACAACCTGCCGGGACTGAACCAGGAAGAAATAGAAAATATGAACAGACCAATCACAAGCACTGAAACTGAAACTGTGATGAAAAATCTTCCAACAAACAAAAGCCCAGGACCAGATGGCTTCACAGGCGAATTCTATCAAACATTTAGAGAAGAGCTAACACCTATCCTTCTCAAACTCTTCCAAAATTTTGCAGATGGAGGAACACTCCTCAACTCATTCTACGAGGCCACCATCTCCCTGATACCAAAACCAGACAAAGATGTCACAAAGAAAGAAAACTACAGGCCAATACCACTGATGAACATAGATGCAAAAATCCTCAGCAAAATAGTAGCAAACAGAATCCAACAGCACATTAAAAGGATCATACGCCATGATCAAGTGGGGTTTGTTCCAGGAATGCAAGAATTTTTCAAAATACGCAAATCAATCAACGTGATACACCATATTAACAAATTGAAGGAGAAAAACCATATGATCATCACAATAGATGCAGAGAAAGCTTTCGACAAAATTCAACACCCATTTATGATAAAAGCCCTGCAGAAAGTAGGCATAGAGGGAACTTTCCTCAACATAATAAAGGCCATATATGACAAACACACAGCCAACATTGTTCTCAATGGTGAAAAACTAAAACCATTTCCTCTAAGATCAGGAAGAAGACAAGGTTGCCCAGTCTCACCACTATTATTCAGCATAGTTTTGGAAGTTTTAGCCACAGCAATCAAAGAAGAAAAAGAAATAAAAGGAATCCAAATCGGAAAAGAAGTAAAGCTGTCACTGTTTGCAGACAACATGATTGTATACAAAGAGAATCCTAAAGATGCTACCAGAAAACTACTAGAACTAATCAATGAACTTGGTAAAGTAGCAGGATACAAAATTAATGCACAGAAATCTCTTGCATTTCTATACACAAATGATGAAAAATCTGAAAGTGAAATTAAGAAAACACTCCCATTTACCACTGCAACAAAAATAATAAAATATCTAGGAATAAACCTACCTAAGGAGACAAAAGACCTGTACGCAGAAAATTATAGGACACTGATGAAAGAAATTAAAGATGATACAAATAGATGGAGAGATATACCATGTTCTTGGATTGGAAGAATCAACACTGTGAAAAGGACTCTACTACCCAAAGCAATGTACAGATTCAATGCAATCCCTATCAAACTACCACTGGCATTTTTCACAGAACTAGAACAAAAACTTTCACAATTTGTATGGAAACACAAAAGACCCCGAATAGCCAAAGCAATCTTGAGAAAGAAAAATGGAGCTGGAGTAATCAGGCTCCCTGACTTCAGACTATACTACAAAGCTATAGTAATCAAGACAGTTTGGTACAGGCACAGAAACAGAAACATAGATCAATGGAACAGGATAGAAAGCCCAGAGATAAACCCACGCACATTTGATCACCTTATCTTTGATAAAGGAGGCAAGCATATACAGTGGAGAAAAGGTAGCCTCTTCAATAATTGGTGCTGGGAAAACCAGACAGGTACATGTAAAAGTATGAAATTAGAACACTCCCTGACACCATGCACAAAAATAAACTCAAAATGGATTAAAGACCTAAATGTAAGGCCAGACACTATCAAACTCTTAGAGGAAAACATAGGCAGAACACTCTATGACATAAATCACAGCAAGATCCTTTTTGACCCAGCTCCTAGAGAAATGGAAATAAAAACAAAAATAAACAAATGGGACCTAATGAAACTTAAAAGCTTTTGCACAGCAAAGGAAACCATAAACAAGACCAAAAGACAACCCTCAGAATGGGAGAAAATATTTGCAAATGAAGCAACTGACAAAGCATTAATCTCAAAAATTTACAAGCTGCTCATGCAGCTCAATAACAAAACAACAAACAGCCCAATCCAAAAATGGGCAGAAGACTTAAATACACATTTCTCCAAAGAAGATATATAGATTGCCAACAAACACATGAAAGAATGCTCAACATCATTAGTCATTAGAGAAATGCAAATCAAAACTACAATGAGATATCATCTCACACCAGTCAGAATGGCCATTATCAAAAAATCTAGAAACAATAAATGCTGGAGAGGGTGTGGAGAAAAGGGAACACTCTTGCACTGTTAGTGGGAATGTAAATTGATACAGCCATTATGGAGAACAGTATGGAGGTTCCTTAAAATACTAAAAATAGAACTACCATACGACTCAGCAATCCCACTACTGAGCTTATACCCTGAGAAAACCATAATTCAAAAAGTGTCATGTACCAAAAGGTTCATTGCAGCTCTATTTACAATAGCCAGGACATGGAAGCAACCTAAGTGTCCATCATCGGATGAATAGATAAAGAAGATGTGGCACATATATACAATGAAATATTACTCAGCCATAAAAAGAAACGAAATTGAGTTATTTATAGTGAGGTGGATGGAGTTAGAGTCTGTCATACAGAGTGAAGTAAGTCAGAAAGAGAAAAACAAATACAGTATGCTAACACATATATATGTAATCTAAGGGAAAAAAAAAAAAGTCATGAAGAACCTAGTGGCAAGATGGGAATAAAGACACAGACCTACTAGAGAATGGACTTGAGGATATGGGGAGGGGAAGGGTAAGCTGTGACAAAGTGAGAGAGTGACATGGACATATATACACTACTAAACGTAAAATAGATAGCTAGTTGGAAGCAACCGCATAGCACAGGGAGATCAGCTCTGTGCTTTGTGACCACCTAGAGGGGTGGGATAGGGAGGGTGGGAGGGAGGGAGATGCAAGAGGGAAGAGATATGGGAACAATGTATATGTATAACTGATTCACTTTGTTATAAAGCAGAAACTAACACACCATTGTAAAGCAATTATACTCCAATAAAGACGTTAAAAAAAAAATGACTACTTTTTTTTTAAATGCTTAGGAAAGTTTTAAAAAATATTTTATTTATCTATTTATTTTAATCTCAGAGCTCTGTATAGTCCTGAAAATATTGGAAACAATATAAATGGTCAGCAATAGATAAATAGTAATATAAAATCAAGCTTATTTATTATATGGAAAATTATACAGCCAATAAAATGTTTAGAACATTTCATGGCAGAGAATATACTGGCATTACAATTTTGAGTGAAAAAGTCACAAGAGAAATTTTTATATACACCATGTTACAACTGTGAAAAATATTCAGAGACAAAAAGTTGAAAGAAATATTAATGCTGACTTCTTGTGTAAAGAGAAATATTTTTCTACTTGTTCTTTGAAATTTAATTTTTTTTATTGAATGAAAGGTTCTTGTAAATTCTATAGTGCTTTATAATTTTCAAAAGTTTCACACAGGTGATTTCATATAATCCCATGATAACACTTTTTTTTCTCCCCTACCCATATATTGCCCCCCGCTTCCTTGTCCCCACTACTAGTAACTATTAGTTTTTTTTCTATATCTGAGAGTCTGCTTCTTTCTAAACTAGTAACTACTAGTTTTTTTTTCTATATCTGAGAGTCTGCTTCTTTTTGTTTGTTTGTTTTATTCACTAGTTTGTGTATTTCTTAGATTCCACGTATAAGTGATATACAGTATTTGTCTTTCTCTGTCTGACTTATTTCACTTAGCATAGTGCCATCTAAGTCCATCCATGTTGCTGCAATAGGAAAATTTTCATTTTTTTAATGGCTGAGTAGTATTCCACTGTGTGTGTGTGTGTGTGTGTGTGTATGTGTGTGTATCACATCTTCTTTACCCACTCATCTGTTGACAGACACTTAGGTTGCTTTCATACCTTGGCAATTGAAAATAATTCTGTATGAACATTGAGGTGCATATATCTTGTCAAATTAGTGTTTTGTTTTGTTTTGTTTTCAGATATATACTCAGGAGTGGAATTGCTGGTCATATGGTAGTTCTATTTTTAGCTTTTTGAGAAATCTCTATACTGTTTTGCACAGTGGAGGCGCTAATTTACAACCCCATCAAGAGTGTACAAGGGTTCCCTTTTCTTCACTTCCTCACAAACATTTGTTATTTGTGTTCCTTTATTCACATAGATCAATGGAACAGAATAGAGATCTCAGAATTAAATCTGCACACTTAGTCAATTAATCTATGACAAAGGAGGCAAGAACATAAAATGGAGAAAAATCTCTTCAATAAGTGGTGCTGGGAAAACTGGAAAGCTAGATGTAAAAGAATGAAATTTGAACATTCTCTAACACCATATAGAAAAATAAACTCAAAGTGGATTGAAGACCTAAATGTAAGACCAGATACTATAAAACTCCTAGAGAAAAACATAGGCAGAACACTCTGACATAAATCGCTGCGATATATATTTTTTTGGATCTGTCTCCTAAAGCAAAGGAAATAAAAGCAAAACTAAACAAAAGGGATCTAATTAAGCTTAAAAGCTTTTGCACAGCAAAGTAAACCATCAACAAAATGAAAAGACATCCTGCTGAATGGGAGAAGATAATTTGCAAAGGGTATGACCGATAAGGAGTTACTATCCAACATATGTAAATAGCTCATACACCTCAACATCAAAAAAACAAACAACTCAATTAAAAGCTGGGCAGAAGAACTGAATAACCATTTTTCCAAAGAGGAAATGCAGGTGGCCAACAGGCTGATGAAAAGATGCTCAATATTGCTAATCATCAGGGAAAATGCAAATCAAAACCACAATGAGATATCACCTCACAGAGGTCAGAATGTCTGTCATCAAAAAGAATGACTATTTTGGATTAAGGGATCAAGCAAAGGTTTTCTGAGGGGATGATACTGAAACTGAGATCTGAATGACAAGAAGATAGCAACCATCTGAAGACTGAAGGGACTAATAATCCAAACCAAGGGAATAGCTAATGCAAAGGTAAGCCCCAAGACAGAAATGAATAAGGTAAACAGAAATATTAATGCCAACAACTGTTCTATGAAACTTTTCTATTTCTCTACATTTTGATCTCCCCACCAGTCCCTCCTATTGGAAAACCTAATAGGAACCTGGCTAGCAATGGAGATCGGGAAATGTGGTTTGCAGACTCTTAGCCCTAATAGTACATTGCAGAATATAGAAGGGTAAATTTTGACTGAGAAACAGCAGTTTAAAAACTAGCACAGTCCATCCTTTTTGGTTACTCATACACTTCTACACATATTTAATCTTCTAAATAGTGACAATAACATCATATTTACACCATACAGGATGCAACCATCCTTTATACAAATCACGATATTCTCACCATCTCAAAAAAAGGTTGACACAAAACTCTGAAATTTACTGTTCTTATCTTCAGGTGATGTTAATTCTATTTATAGTTAAATCACAATTCTAAGTTTTGCAACCTACAGTCTAAATTTAAAACTTAACCACAATCAATGATTCCTATGTAAAATAGTGAGATGGGAGAAGGGAAAATATTTAATGTATTGTTGTCATGTAACAGTGTTAAGGAACAAGCGGGTAAGAGATTATGTTTAACTGTAACTAGTCATGCAGCCATACTTGATATTACAACTTCCATTAATCATTACTATTTCCTGTTTTTCTTAGCCTCAACCAGCCCCACAATTCATGGGGATCCTTTATTTGGGGGTAAACCAAGCTGTCATTCCTGAGTGATCTGAATCTAACTATATTTGGTTGTTGAGGTCTCCATTAACATTTGACTTGAAAACATTAAGAGATCCCTGAGTTTCAGATAGATTCTGTTCCGTCCTATTGTAGGGAAGCAATTATTTTTCCTCTTCGTAATCAGGATCAATCAAATTAACCAGTAAAATAAGCTTTGTTCTTTGTTTGTTCTGTGCCAAAAATGTGTCAGCCTCAACTTCCAGTTCAATCAAATTATTGATTCCCCTGGTGAAAGCATCCCTCTGTTGAGAACCAAGGACTCTAAATCAGTAGAGTCCAAAGTTATATGGCCAGTAAGTAAAAGTTTTACATCATACACTATCTGAACACACGTCCTCCACTAACTACGTGCTCAGGAGGGTCCAGAGGAGACATAGAGTAATGTATAAGAAAGGGGACACTGCCACTCTGAAAAAGTTATGTGATATTTGTCCTTTGAAGGCCAGGGATGATGATGAGATATGTTGCGATTGACACAGGCTCCCTAATTTCACTTGGAATGATGGTATCTCAGAAAGACAGGTTCCACATGGCAGCCCTTAACCAACAGAGACAAAGTGGGCACAATTATCACAGTGAACAACAGAAATAGAGTTGTACCTGGAATGTGGCACACAGAATTTATGGAGGATCCTTGGAAGTGACTAATTGAACATGCTTTCCTTAAAAATAGATGGATGTCTTATGCTAACAGTGGTTAATCTATATGTTACAGTGCTTAAAAACACTTCCTGAACTCCAAATGGGAAGACGCTATTTTTAAAATGGTGTAAGGAAACCTGGAGTGGAAAGAAATTAGCAAGGATGGCTGAGTTTTGTTATGTTATTTATTTATTTATTTATTTATTTATTTATTTATTTATTTATGGCTGCGTTGGGTCTTCGTTGTTGCACGCAGGCTTTCTCTAGTTGTGGCAAGCGGGGGCTACTCTTTGTTGTGATGCGCAATGCGGTAGCTTCTCTTGTTGTGGATCACGGGCTCTAGGCACACGGGCTTCAGTAGTTGTGGCACGTGGGCTCAGTAGTTGTGGTGCACGGGCTTAGTTGCTCTGAGGCATGTGGAATCTTCCTAGACCAGGGCTCGAACCCATGTCTTCTGCATTGGCAAGTGGATTCTTAACCACTGCACCACCAGGGAAGTCCTAGGATGGCTAAGTTTTAACTGAGACTGCATTATTGAATCTGGCATGATCATGGGAAAGAGATCATTTGGGATCTCATCTTTTATCATTTTAAAATAAGAAAAATAAAATGACTTAAAATGATAATAATAGCTAGTACATATGGAACACCTACAATGTACTATACTGTTCTAACACTTAACATGTATTATCTCATCCATTCCTTTTATGAGATTGGTCATATTGTTAAACCCATCTTGCAGATAAGGCAACTGAAACACAGAGAGGTGAATAATCTATCCAAGTCTCAACATCTAGTAAGTAGCAGTCCAGAGTTTTAAATCTAGTTTAATACCACTAAATCATGGGCGAAACCCCTTGAACCCTGGTTTCAGTGTAAGTGGTTTTCTTTTCCATGTCTGCTGTATGATCTCACAATGGCCCAAGGTAATTCCCAGGAGTGACAAATTTTAGGGAAACAGAAACCAGCTTTCTGCAATTTGGCTGAGTGTGTAACTTAACTGAGGTGGACTAAATTGGCTGTAAATTCTTTGACTAGGCATCAATGCCCCACAGACTTCCGGGCACTAGAACAAAAATAGCTAAGTGCAATCACCACAGGGACAATTGCCCTAACATATCCATGTGCCAGATCACACGGGAAAGGAAGAGAAATAATTTCCTATCAACATCCGCAATCATTCTGGGAGATTACTTCATGATTGCCAAAGTAGAAACAGGGTGATGAGTAGGTGGGAAGGCTGGGAATAATAGGACATCATAAAACAGCTTGGCATCATGAGTTTAGGCATGGGACACTTGTGCTCTAGTCCTGCCTTGGACTCTAAACTGCTGTACAATGTTGAACTTGTGATCATCATGGAATATTAGAGCTAAAGGGACCATCATCATGTTCAAACTGCTTATTTTAGAGATAAGAATATGAAAGTCCAAAGAAGTACAGCAAAACCAGTGCTCAACCATTCTGAATCCCCAGATTTTCCTACTGTTCACACTGCACCCCACTGTAGGCCCAGGCCCTCCATCATTATGAGCATCAATTTCCTCATCTAGAGAATGGAAATAGCCTTAGATACTCTACCTACCTACTATAGATTACTTTATAAGATCAAATGAGATAACGTATGGGAAAGTGTTTTTGAAAGTATATACCATGGAAATACCACTTGTTCTGGGGTTTGAGTATGTAACATTTCCTTCTCACTGTGTCACCATTTCGACAGTCTTCAGCAAGAGTGCCCAAAAATGACTCCAGAAACAGACCTGGAATTTAAAGAGAGACACACATCATTTAAGGTCAATCAACAGGTTAGAACTAAGAAGAATGGAAAGAAGTATGGGAAATTTTAAGTAGGTGGTGGGGGGTGTACTTTTAAAGAGTTATTTTGTAAACCACAAAATATTCTCTGCAGGGACATATTTACTACTCTACTGCTTACATCACTTAAGTTCACACCAGAGAGAGCACTTATTAATGCAGCACATGGGGTGATCTACCAGCAGCATGGAAAGCAAGCAAAGGTGTTCTTGGTGGGCTTTGTCTGTTGGTTTGTCTTATCTGCCCTTTAGCTTGGGCACAATTGTTCCTATAGGGCCTAGTCATCCCTGATGTCTTCAGTCAGCCAAGTTTTAAATAACAGTGTGTTTTGCCCAAGTGTTCGCATTTACTATACAGCCATTTTTCTCTCAGCTTTCATTCAACACTTATTATGAGCCAGAGACTTCACACTGTGCTTTTTGTGTATTACCTAATTTAACTCTCTCAACAGCATGATAAAGTAGGTGCTATTGTAATCCTCACTGAATAGGTTAAAAACCTGAGGCTGGGGGAGGAGCCAGCACGTGGAGGAGCAAAGATTAAAATCAAGACTAGAGCCTGAACTTTTAACACCCTGCCATATTGCTTTCCTGTGTTTTGCCAGATTGTTTCATTGTCTTAAGCTACAATTTCAACCCACCTTGAATGAATGAATCACTCAAGGAATGAATCACTCAAGTTACTTTCCAAGTGCACAATACTATTTTTACAAATATTTAATAAACCCTTGTGTTGAGAAATCAAGCTTACTCTTCTGCATGGCTTTACCAGGAAAAAACAGGCTCAATGGCTGAAAAATATCAAGAGCCAGATTTTAGCTTAATGTGGGAAAGAATTTTGTATTCATTGGAGTGGTCCAGTGAGTGGAACTAGCTATTTTATGAGTATAGCAAGCAGAAGTTATTGTTCAAACAGAGGTTGTGATGCCAAAAACATGGCCTCTGTGTACTGGTGGCAAATCGAATCTCGGAGACAGAGTTTTGGGTAAAGCAGAAAATAAGAATTTTATTGCTTGGCCAGGCAAACGGGGACACAGCAGGCTCATGAACTCAAAAACTGTGTCTCCAATCTAGGGGATTTGGTGAGGAGATTTACAGCAAGGTTTCAAGGGCAGGGTTGCTGATAAGGATCAGAATGTGTCAGGGCCTGCATTTCTTTAATCTGGCCTCAGGTGGTCTCCTGATGAGATTTTGTGGTTTTCAGGGTTATCAAACTGTGACCTTCTCTCTGGAATGAAGAATGCTTCATCAAGTAGTTAACATCTTCCATTTGTTGGGGGATTTAGTTCTACAGAAGAGCTCAACAATATTGTTATGTGTATCCCTTGAGGTGGAACCAGGACCCTGCCTCAAGGCTGCACTATTCTTTCTTGGCTGCTCCTTCCTTGTTTCTATATCACCTCCCTTCCCTGATTAGCAACTGTTTGAACCTGCCCTTTGGAACTCAGGGAAGTTCATGGAGGCTGAAGCCTATTTCCTAAAAACAAGAAACAGGGGACACAGAAAGGCTTCTGTGCTTTCTGAAGTCTTTTCTTGATTATTTTTGTTCTGAATGGTCACTGACTCTTCTGCAATTGGGTAGTTCTTATATAGTGTGTACCTTGCAACTAGGACTGTATTAATTTTCAGAGAGGAGAGTATTGCGTGAGTTTAAGGCCAGAGTCTGGTTTGGTTTCAAGGGGCTTTTCTGTCCTGAAGCCCCTAACGTCATTGCTATTCTGAAATTTTAAAATTTGATGACCAACAGATCTGAGTAAAGGACAAGTGAGTACATCCTTTGACAAGCATGGCCTTCCATGGTGACTCCACACTGTAACCTAACCAGTTTCCTAAAATAATAATTTAGAAACAAAACGGACTACCATAACTTGAAGAAAGGATTTCCTTTCTTGGGCTTACTCTCTTTCTTTCTCCATGCTAGCCCCTGTCTGAAATCTTTACTCAATCTCAGTTATCAAGTTCAATTGTCCCTTCCTCATGGCCCATCTCAAGTCTCACCTCCTCCACAAAGCTTCTCCAGGCTGTCCCAGGCCTTGACACTCTTCATGCCTTAAACTCTGGCAATACTTTCCTCTCTGAAAATTAATACAGTCCTAGTTGCAAGGTACACACTATATAAGAACTACCCAATGGCAGAAGAGTCAGTGACCATTCAGAACAAAAATAATCAAGAAAAGACTTCAGAAAGGAAAATGTGGCCTGAGCTAAATCCTAAATATTGACTTTCAGCCCAGGAGGGTAGGAAATATGGACATCTGATCTGATGGAACCCTGGTAGTTAGCACAGAGGCTGTCACATTGCAGATGCTCAAAAACATTTAAAAAGAAAGGAAGGAGGGAGGAAAGGAGAAAAGGAAGAAAGGAAGCAAGCAAAAGTGAGCCAGGCATGTTTGCGGAATGGTGAAGAGACCTGACTAATGAGAACAATGTGCATCTGTGTTGAGCAGAGGGTATTAGAACAAATGAGCAGTGTTGGCTCAAACTATGAAGAGCCCAGAAAGCCAGGCTGAGAACTTGAGCCTGGCTGTGGAGACATTTATAATATTCTGAATAACATTAACAATTTTTGTAGCTTCTTTATGAGACTGCAAGTCATGTGAGAGTATAGTTCTCAGCTTATTCTTCTTGATATCCTCAGCTGATTTAGCTCAGTGTGTGCCTTAACTGTGTGAAGAATAATTAAGCAAATGAATAAACCATTTTCTGCTTCATTCATTCCAGAGGTGAATTGATCTTTTGCACCTTGCTGACACCCTGGTGTTAGCCACAAGTTGGCCTCTCTCTCATGTACAGGATCCAAGGTAATGTGAACATTTCTCCAACATGACACTACAAAGTTAAATTTAATGAACTTTCCCCTCCTGAGGATATTTATCATTAGATCAACCTCACCTCTCTAGTGCTATTCCAAAATCCCCATTCCAAGGCTATATTGGTAGCCAATTACTGAGTCATGTTCTTAGACGTGTACTGAAGTGGAATGGAAAGCTTAATAATCACAGAATTTTAAAATATACCCAGTCCCTGACAAATTATTTTATTAACAATCTTTCATTCCCTTTTTTCTAACTAGAATATCCTTAAATCAATTATAATGCATCCTTCAGAAGATGCACATGCTGAATTTGAGTTTTGTAAAAGAATAGGAAGGGGCAAGAATGCCTGATCTCAGACACTGTCTCTGTCACTTACTGACCCTGAAATTTTGGACAAATTACATTCTCTAAGTCCCAGTTTCTTCATCTGTAAAATTGTAATAACACTGCCTACTCTACATTTTGTACATTGTAGTGGCAACATTTTTATACATCAATTTTGGCTATATATGTATGTATTTTTAACCTAAGTATTAATAGGCTTTCATCTAAAATAACGGCTCAGTTTTTTCCCTAGGAAAACAGACCTGTCTTCCCCAAGAAAGTCTCTTGCCCTAAACCTTTTTAATTCCATTCTTCTATTATAAGGTAACTTTCTCCTTTGCCATCCCCATAGGGTCCAGTATTTAGCTAGTAAGATAACTTTTCAGACTAGTGTTTTAATAGAACACTCCTTTGTGATTAAATATTTCCATGTTAAACTAGCAAATTCTGGATATCTTACCCTTAAGAGTATATTTAATCTTAATATTCTTAAAAGTTATAAAACTGGTGAATATAGGCTGCTGGAAAGCCAGTAGGAGAGAAAGTTTGTTTTTAAAAGCATCTTGGGTAGCTTTAAGTTTCTTAAAATTTACTCTGCATAGGTGGCTAACTGTAGGGTGGGCTCATAGTGACCTTGTCACTGGGGCCAAAGCCAACAAGATGCATTTCAGCAGAATAAAGTCATACACTTAAGATCAAAACACCAATTTTACAAACAATATGGTGCTTGTTTTGGTAATACTCACCTGCAAAAGATGTGACAGTATTATCTGACCACAAGCTGAAGGTGTTTAAAAAGCTAACACAAAATTAGGTCAGTCACGTTTACATGTCTATGAAGCCAAAATCATGAGACAATCTAAACTGACTACTGTGATGACTGGGCATATCTGGAGTAAGGGTAGAGTTCAGGATGCCTTGTTTTAATTGCCCAAGCAAGACAACAAAATGTCTAAAAATCTTGTCAAATGAGACCCGCCTTATACAAAGAGGGATTTCTAGACTGGAGGATAGAAATAATAAAATGGGTCTTGTAAAGAAGAGAAAAAAAGAGATGTTGTCTGTGACTCCGAATGACCTAAGTTCACTTGTTAGAAACTGTGGACATACCCATTTTGCTGCATATAAGAAAGAACTTTCTAATACATGGGGCTATACAAATTAAAGTGGTTGATTTCATGAAGAAATGACTTATTTCTGCAACTTCAAGGTCTAGCATTGTTCTTGACACATGGTAATGGAAGGAAGGAAGGAAGGAAGGAAGGAAGGGAGGGAGGGAGGAAGAAGGGAGTTGTTCTCTTAGCTGGCAAATGGAGCAAGTCTTTTCTAATCTAAATTGATCAGGATTTCTCATCAAAGCCACATTATTTGTACTTTTTTACAGAAAGTTCACCACCTGCCCCACTTGTTTTAAACAGACTCTTTCACAATAAAATTCCATTTAGAATTTAACCTATGTCAGAAGAATCAGGCCATCACAAAATTGTGCATTCTCCTAACTGGTAAAAAAAAACTTGAATTTTTTCTTGTATATTATATGTCACATTTATTTCTAATAATAAATTAGACCTTGCACAGTTTCAGTTTCTGCTAGCAAAAAAGTATACATACTATTGTCCTGTAAAATGTGGCCAAAATAAGAAAAGGTGGAGGCATGAAACATAAGGATTTTTAATAGAAACATATTTTCTAAAACCTTAAATTCCACTTAGTTTCCGATATTCAACAGAAGTTAAGTGAGAGGCTGAATTTATTTGAGCTTTGAGTTTTCATATAATATAGCTCTGAGTCTAGTCAGAAATTCCTGTTACATTTAAAAGAGTTTCATGCTATTAACCTATTTTTTAAATTTTAAGAGTCAAAACACAAATTTGCCATTCTATAACAGTCTCTTAATTCAACTTAGAAAGTAATTTGCCTTATTATTCATTGTCCCCTTTTGATGGACCTGATTGATTGGTTTTTCGGTTGATCTCTGTTTGCCTTACCTAGCTATTGGTCTCAGAACAACCTGAGAGCTGGAGTCAGGAAATCTGGGTCTGAGTCCCAGACCCACTGACTTATAAAGGTGTGACCTTGGGCAATTCACACAGCTCCTCTGAGCCTCAGTTTGCCCATATCTAAAATGGGATAAAGTTGTTACTCCCGCCTACCCTTCTGGCTTATTGCAAAATTACCTGAGATATCCTACATTAACATGCTTAGTGACCTGTAAATATTTCTACATAAGCATGAGGCATTATTATCCTTGCACAACTTTATGAGCAAACAAAAATATCCATATTCCATTTTTAAGGAGCAACCTGGGATTGGGTTCCTTCTCAAATTCACAAGGATTCTAAAGAGGCAGTCACCACTGCGACTGCTGAGTGGCCAGGGGCATCATAGAGCTATGGCAGTGGGACCAAGCTCCATCCTTTTGTCGAGTGACTAAAGCAGTAGTCATTTATGAATTGAAGCAAGTCCCAATTTGCAATAATATATTTCATAAACTCTGTTTTCTATATTTTAATTACTATGCATAATTTGAAATACAATTTGTTAATATTGTTCCTATGTGTGCTTCATACACCCTGGAAGTCTGAGAAAACCCTGAACTACAAGGTCACTCTTATGTTACCATGCATTATGGAATTATGGATGAAGCAATGGCATGGGGGTATGCCAGTCTAAATTCTAATCACACTGGAAAGCTGTGGTAAGCTGAATAATGATTCCCTAAAGATGCTCACATTCTAATCCCCAGAACCTGTGAGTGTGTTACCTTACACGTAAACTAAATTTTGCACAGGTGATAACACTGAGAATTTTGAGATAGGGAGATTATCCTGGATTATCCAGGTGGTCCCAAGGTAATCATTAAGGTCTTTATAAGAGGAAAGCAGGAGAGCCAGAGATGTGAAGGAGATGATGACAGAAGTGGAAGTCAGAGTGATACAGGGCTATGAGGCAAGGATTGTGCACAGCCTCTAGAAGCTGGAAAAGACAAAGGAACAGATTTTTCCCTAGAGCCTCCAGAACAGACATAGCCAGTCCTGCTGACACCTTGATTTTAGCCTACTGAATCTAATTTTGGACTTCTGACCTCCAGAACTCTAAGAAAATTAATTTGTGTTGTTTTTAAACCACTAAGGTTGTGGTAAAACAAACCACACTCCTATTCCTCATTACAGCAGGAATAGGACACTAATGTACTAATGTTTATATCTTTAAAATAAAGTAATTGTTTCAGATGTTCTCAAAGGTCCCTTTCAGTTCTGACATCCTATAGAAAGATACTGTCTTACACTTGGGGAAATCCAGCTTCTTATAGCAATATAAATAGCAGTTACATAGATAATTAGTGCTATGCTGCTTCTAGAAATGGGTTTGTTTAGTTTTTTATATTGTCTGTGTTTTGCCTTTAGTTTCTGTTGTATTTATTTGTGGAAGAAAAATTATATGCTTACATTTTATTCTGGAACAAGATAGGGATGGAAAAAATGAATAAATGCAATGAAAAGAGTATTGACTTCCAAGTCAGAGACTCAGTCTACTGTCCTGCCTTTGCCTAAGAGTAGGAGTAGGCTATTTACAATAACCAGGACATGGAGGCAACCTAAATGTCCATCATCGGATGAATGGATAAAGAAGATGTGGTACATATATACAATGGAATATTACTCAGCCATAAAAAGAAATGAAATGGAGGTATTTGTAGTGAGGTGGATGGAGTTAGAGTCTGTCATACAGAGTGAAGTAAGTCAGAAAGAGAAAAACAAATACAGTATGCTAACACATATATATGGAATCCAAGGAAAAAAAAAAAAAGGTCATGAAGAACCTAGTGGCAAGATGGGAATAAAGACACAGACCTACTACCTACTAGAGAATGGACTTGAGGATATGGGGAGGGGGAGGGGTAAGATGTGACAAAGTGAGAGAGTGGCATGGACATATATACACTACCAAATGTAAAATAGATAGCTAGTGGGAAGCAGCCGCATAGCACAGGGAGATTAGCTCGGTGCTTTGTGACCACCTAGAAGGGTGGGATAGGGAGGGTGGGAGGGAGGGAGATGCAAGAGGGAAGAGATATGGGAACATATGTATATGTATAACTGATTCACTTTGTTATAAAGCAGAAACTAACACAGCATTGTAAGGCAATTATACTCCAATAAAGATGTTAAAAAAAAAAAAAGAGTAGGAGTAGGCCACTTCTCTCTCTCTCTTTGCCTCTCTCTCTTTCTGGCTGCTTCTGCCTTTCCCTTTCCCCCCTCTCTCTATTAGTTTAATAGGACTGCCATATCAAATTACCACAAACTGTGTATCTTCAAATGATAAAAATTTATTATCTCACAGTTCAGGATGGCAGAAGTCCAAAATCAAGGTGTCAGCAATGTTAGCTCCTTCTGGAACCTTGGAAGGGGAATATTCTGCATGACTCTTCACAGCCTCTGGTGGTTGTCAGCAATCCTTTGCTATCCTTGTCTTGTTGATGTACCATTTCAGTCTCTGCTTCTGTCATTACATGGCCTTTTCCTGTTTGTTTCTTCTGTGTCTCTATTTTCTCTTCTTATAAGGATACCAGTTGTTCAATTTAGGACCCACCTTAATCCACCGTGACCTCTGTACTACTCAGGGTTCTCCAGAGAAATAGAACCAGTGGATACATATAAGTGCAGAAAGATTTATTATAAGGAATTGGCTGATATGATTATGGAGGCTGACAAGTTTCAAGATCCGGACCCCGGAAAGCTGATGCTTAGTTCTAAGTCCAAATGCCAGCATGCTGTAGATCCAGGAAAAACCAACCTCTCAGTTTGAGTCTGAGGCAGGAGAAAACAATGCCCCAGGTTGAAGGCAGTCAGGTATCAAGAATTCCCCCTTATTTGAGGAAGGGCGAGTCTTTTTGTTCTATTCAAGGTATTCAACTGATTGGATGAGGCCCAGCCTGCTTTACTCTATCAATTTAAATGTTAAACCCATCCAAAAACACCCTCATCGAAACACGCAGACTGACGTTTGATGAAATATCTGGGCACTCCATGGCCCAGTCAAGTTGACACCTAAAATAAACTATCACAGCTTCATCTTAACCTATTACATCTGCAAAGACCTTACTTCCAAATAAGATTACATTCTGACATTCCAGGTAGACATGAGTTTTGGGAGGACACTGTTTAGCCCGCTATAGCCTCTTCATGTCCCAGTCTGCAAAATGAGGGCCTGGATGCTAAGCAGTACTTCTCATGCTACAGTTCTGTTGGAGAATTTTTCTGGAGGTTGGAGGCAGGTCATCTAAGGCAAGGGGCTCTGGGTGCTGATAAGATTGGGAAATGCTGCTTTGAACAAAACTTGACAGGTAATTCTTGCTGAGGCTTTATTTCATGAAAGAGCGCTGTGAGTCTTCAGGAGAGGTGATAGCAACTATTCTTTTCCAGGGCTTATTGATCACAGAAACTTCCATCCTTTGTTTTTCTTGGCTTACCTATGAACACCTCCCAAACCAGAGTTCCCTGGAACTCAGTCTCAGAAACACTGGACAATGATCTCTAAGGAGTACTCAATTTCCAATAATCTGTGGTTTTATCAATCATTAGTTCTCTAACCTCCTTTTAAAGAATAAATTCCTCTTGGATTCCTAGTGTTAGTTTAAATTATATTTATTATATTGTTACTTAAATATGAATAAACATAAAACTACCTATAAATCCCTTATACCTCTGACTCTTAGCAAACTATAAAACCCAAACAAATGTGCAAACTAATTTCAAAGAAAACTAATAAATTTAAAATTAACATTAATTTAAATGTAATTATTTTGCTGGAATTATATCACTGCTCAAAATGCATATATGGTATGTTCTGTTCTGGGGTAGTTCAACAAATCTAGCACAATGTGCCACAGGTGATTTGATTCTCCCACCAGTTTTTTCTATTCAAATTCCAGGAATGTTTTATTTGCACAGCTCTCAGTGATGCTTTCTCATGACAGGAACACACCATTTATATATTTCTTATATCTCTGCTATTTTCTTATTCCTGGTAAGCATTAGATAGTTCTCCTTTGTATCAATGCCATAATAAACACAAATAGACAAAACTATGACAATTGAGGGTAGGTTATTAAGTAGCCATTCAAAAGATCCAGAGTGTTTGTCTTTTCTTTAGATTATCATTATCATTAGACTAAAATAGAAAAATATATATATATATATACTTATGTAATGTAAACAAATACAATAAAGAACCTGCAAATGCCAGAGATCGTCTGCAGATCTCTTTAATTCCTTGGAGTCCTTTTAAAAAGTGCTAACTGTAGATGCTCCTGGTTCTCTCACAATAACCTAAAACTTCTTCAGCAGAGATCTACCCTGCTCTTTCCTTTCATTCTCTTCCTAGGGATCAAGGAGTCAAAAATATGTATGAATGTGATGCTCAGTCATAGATCTTAACTACTTGTCTCCATTCAGAAGATCATGGCCATGAATTTTCCCTTTATGTAACTATGTAGAAATCTGTGTACAGCTAAAAGTATTATGTGACCACTGCAAACTCACAATTTAACCTTCAGAAAGAAAGCAATGAAGTCTAATGATCTCCCCAGAATGACTTTCTGAGGTTGCCCTCACCATAAACAAATTTCATTAATTCAAACTAACTGGGCTATGAAGAGGCCAGTATGAATTAGAGAAGTCCGAATTAAATTTTCTGTTTACTACCTAGTAAACATAACAACTCAAAGTAGCATAACAAAGTGTTAAGAGGCAGAGGTCTTTAATGAGCTGCTTTAATGAACAGGTAAAAACAGTTTAAAATTAGCACAATGATTGTTTTCTTGCAAATTCACTCTCTACTATTTTATAAAGCATTTTAATTCTCTGCAATCTTGTTTACCCCAGTAATTTGCTTAGAAAACCCTTTCTTTCATAACTAGAGTAGAAGCAACACTTAGCTCAGGCCAGTCCAAATGAGCCAAGAGTTTAAAATAGTAGCATCTGATTTGATTAGGTTTTACTAACAGCAAGTCAGGAAAATGCATTAACTCCCTTAGCCCACTAGGGGTTCCCTTTGTGTGCTGACATTAATTGCTGCCATTTACTTCATTGCCTGTTGCTTCCCTCCTGCCTTCTTACTGACAACACTGTGGATGGAGAACTTTTCTACAAACCTCCCTCAAACCAGCATTCTCAGCTCAGCAGATGTTACCTGAATGTTGATTTAGCTATCAGTCTGTTTGATGAGATTAGAGGGTCACCAAAAGGCCACTCTGACCAAAATCACAGAGACCTTTTTGTACATACCTGCAGCAAGTTCTGAAGGAGCCATCAAATAGACATAACCACCATTAAAATTACTTCTTGAGGACTTTGAGAGATTTGCACACTTTTGATAAAATCATAGTATCACTTTTCCTCTCATCTGGCTATTAATCACACATTGATGTACATTATAGCATGGCATTTACTATAGTTTCTATTAATTTAAATTTCTTATAGGTATGCTTTGTCTTTGCAACTAGAGAAACTTTGAGGACAGAGATTACTTTTCTCATATTTTTGCTCAACCCCCACTTTCACCCCAAGCCCCTGGCACAATGCTGTGCAAATAATAATAAATACTAAAAATCCCTTGATGAAAAGGCATTAACGCTTTAAACAATTAAAACTTAAGCAAGTAAAACTGTCTGAATTGTTCATTCTCAGTTTTTGTCACCTAAAAGTCACCAAGGTTCTAAAGGAATTGGACCTAGGACAGGGAAATTTTGTGTTTTTGTTTTTTTAATATGGGTATTTTGATAGGGATTGCATTAAATCTATAGATTGCTTTGGGTAGTATGTATATTTTAGCAATAGTAATTCCTCCAACCCATGACCATGGGATACCTTTCCATTCTTCATATCTTTAATTTCCTTCATCAGTGTTTTATAGTTTTCAGAGTATAACTCTTTCACCTTGGTTAAAGTTTATTCCTAGGTATTTTATTCTTTTTGATGCAATTTTAAACGGGATTTTTTTTTTTTTTGCTTTCTCTTTCTGATAGTTCATTATTAGTATACAGAAAAGCAGCAGATTTCTATATATTAATCTTGTATCCTGCCACTTTACTGAATTCTTTTATTAGTTCTAATAGTTTTTTGGTGGAGACTTTAGGGTTTTCTATATATATTATCATGTCATCTACAAATAGTGACACTTTTACTACTTCCCTTCCAATTTGGAGTCATTTTATTTCTTTTTCTTGTCAGATTGCTGTGGCTAGGACTTCCAATATTATGTTAAATAGAAGTAGCAAGAGTGGGCATCCTTGTCTTGTTCCTGAATTTAGAGGAAAGGCTTTCAGCTTTTCACCATTGAGTATGATGTTAGCTGTGGGTTTGTCATAAATGGACTTACCCTATGAGAACTTTGATGAGAGTTTTTATCATGAGTGGATGTTGAATTTTTTCAAATGTTTTTTATATCTCTATTGAAATGATCATGTGATTTTTATCCTTCCTTTTGTTAATGTCATGTATCACATTTTTTGATTTGTGGACTTGAGCCATCCTTGCATCCTTGGGGGATAAATCCCAGTTGATCATGGTGTATGATCATTTTTATATGTTGTTAGATTTGGTTTACTAATATTTGTGGGCTTTTTTGTTTTTTGTTTTTTGCTTTTTTAAATATCTTTATTAGAGTGTAATTTCTTTACAATGTTGTGTTAGTTTCTGCTGTACAACAAAGTGAATCATCTATAAGTATACATATATCCCCATATCCCCTCCCTCTTGAGCCTCCCTCCTACCCTCCCTATCCCACCCCTCTAGGTCATCACAAAACATCGAGCTGATCTCCCTGTGCTATGCAGCAGCTTCCCACTCGCCATCTATTTTACATTGAGTAGTGTGTATATGTTAATGCCTCTCACTTCGTCCCAACTTCCCCTTCCCTGCCCAGTGTCCTCAAGTCCATTCTCTATGTCTGCGTCTTTATTCCTGCCCTGCCACTAGGTTCATCAGTACCGTTATTTTAGATTCCATATATGTGCATTAGCATACAGTATTTGTTTTTCTCTTTCTGACTTACTTCACTCTGTATGACAGACTCTAGGTCCATCCACCTCATTACAAATAACTCAGTTTCATTCCTTTTTATGGCTGAGTAATATTTGTTGAGAATTTTTGCATCTATATTCATCAGACATATTGGCCTATAATTTTATATCTTTGTAGTGTCTTTCTCTGGTTTCAGTATCAGGATAATGGTGGCCTCATTGAGTGAATTTGGGAGCATTTCCTCCTCTTCAATTTTTCGGAAGAGTTTGGGAAGGATGGGTATCAGCTCTTATTTATATGTTTGATAGAATTACCCTGTGAAACTGTCTGCTCCTGGACTTTTGTATCCTGGGAGTTTTTAAATTACTTATTCAATTTCACTACTAGATATTGGTCTGTTCAGATTATCTTATTTCTTCCAGATTCAATCTTGGAACATTGTATGTTTCTAGAAATTTATGCATTTCTTCTAGGTTGTCCAATTTGTTTTCATAAAACTGTAGTATTCCTTTATGATTTTTTTTGTATCTCTGTGATATTAGTTGTAGTTTCTCCTCTTTCATTTCTTATTTTGTTTATTTGGGTCTCCCCTCTTTTTTTCTTCATGAGCCTGTCTAAAGCTTATCACTTTTGCTTATCTTTAAATAAAAAACAAAACAGCTCTTGATTTCATTGATTTTTCTTCTGTTTTTTTGTCTCTATTTTATTTATTTCCTCTCTGATCTAAATTATTTCCTTCCTTCTACTGTCTTTGGGCTTTGTTTGTTCTTCTTTGTCTAACTCTTTTAGATGGTAGTTTAGGTTGCTTATTTGAGATATTTCTTGTTTCTTGAGGAAGGCCTGTATCTCTGTAAATTTCCCTCTTAGAACTGCTTTTGCTGTGTCCCAGTTATTTTGGAAAGTTGTGTTTTTTATTTTCATTTGTCTTGAGGTATTTTCTGATTTCCTCTTTGATTTCTTCATTGACTCATTGGTTTTTTAGTAGCATGTTGATATGTCTCCATGTGTTTGTGGTTTTTTCCCATTTTTCTTCCTGTAATTGATGGTCAGAAAAAATGCTTGATATAATTTCTGTCCTTTTAAATTTGTTGAAACTTGTTTTGTGGCCTAGCATTTGTTCTATCCTGGATAATGTTTCATGTGTACTTGAAAAGAATGTGTATTTGTGATGGACTCTCCTGTAGCTATCTATTAAGTCCAACTGGTCTTTTGTGTCATTTAAGAACACTATTCCCTTATTGATTTTCTGTCTGAATGATCTGTCCATTGTTGTAAGTCCATTGTCCATTGATGTAACTGGGGTGTTAAAATCCCATACTGTTATTGTATTATTGTCAATTTCCCTTTATGTCTGTTAGTATATGCTTTATATATTTAGGTATTCCTGTATTAGGTGGATATATATTAAAGAATGTTACATCCTCTTCTTGTATTGATCCCTTTGTCATTATATACTGCTCTCCTGTGTCTTTTGTTACAGACTTTATGTGATATAAGTATAGTTACCCCAGCTTTCTATGGGTTTTCATTTTCATGAAATATATTTTTCCATCCCCTTACTTTCAGTCTTTGTGTGTTTTTAGCTCTGAAGTGAATCTCTTGTAGTCAGCATATGAATGAGTTTTTTTTTTTTTTATCCAATCAGTCACTCTATGTCTTTTAATTGGAGCATTTAGTCCATTGACTTTAAGTGATTATTGATAGGTATGTATTTATTGTAATTTTGTTACTAGTTTTCAGGTTGTTTTTGTAGTTTTTCTCTGTTCTTTTTTTCTTCTCTTAGTGTCATCCCTTGTGGTTTGATAATTTTCTTTAGTTGTATGCTTGTTTTCCTTTCTCTTTAGTTTTTTGGTGTTGATTGTAGGTTTTTTATTTGTGGTTACCATAGGGTTCATATATGTTGACCTATAACTATATGAATTTGTTTTAAACTGATATCATTTAAGTTCAAACACATTCTAAAAGATCTATCTTTTTTACTCTCCCCCACATTTTGTGTTTTTGAGGTCATATTTTACTTCTTCATGTCATGGGACAGGGAAGTTTTGATGAGATTTAAAGTTTTCTGGAATATGAATGGAAAAAGCAATGGGAGCTTGACAAGAAAGAATAACATTACCCTAATTCCCATTTTGCTTCTGGCTAGGACTACTTAGATACCATGGCTTATCAGACCAAGGCAAAAATGTCTCAATAAAGTCAACTTTTGCTATGTTTTTTAACCACAGATTACTCTGTGGTATTTTTCTAGTTTAAAAGAAACTTTCACAATATTCAGGCCTAGGCATGAGGCAAAACACATCAAGTAACATGGGATTAAGCCCAGGAGGTGATTTCCACAAAGGAAACCAGCAGAATATCTGTTTGATGAGAAATGATTGTCCTGAGGTGCACTAATCATTCTTTTTCCCTAACTCAATAATTAAATGTTCAAGGAAGCACTATCAATAGTGTAATAGTATAATAGTTATCAACAAGCCTTCCCCACACATTTTTGTAGAGAAGAAAATGATCTCCCACTTGGAATTATTTGATCAAGTTAATTGAGGAACATTTTAATAATGAGTCTATTTCCTACTAGAAACAAAAGTTTAAGAACTTAAGAATCACCCTAAGCTTTTGTTTTGACCACTGATACCTCAGAGCATGGAGGAATAACTGAGACAATGGGAAGAAGGTGAACAGGTGTCAGAGTCTCTAGAAACATGAAGGGGATCTTCCCCCCCAAGCCCATTCCCTTTGATTGGATGTCCATTAGCCAAAAAAGAAGGTAAAACAGGGGAAGACTTCTCTCCCTCAGGAGGTTCTGAATTGTGTTATTGGGAGCCTGGGTGTGGTGAGTGGAAGCCCTGAATCCTCAGCCTTTACTTGTCTAAATACTACAGGAGTGATTTTGGGAGAGATATTTAACCTGTTATGTGGTGAATGTTCATATCTCCCCAAAGCCATATGCTGAGGCTCTGACCACCAACATGATTGATAGTATTTGAAGGTGGCACATTTGGTAGATATTTAGGTTTATGAAGTCATGAGAATGGAACACTCATGATGGAATTAGTGCTCTTATGAGAAGACAAAAAGACACCAGAGTTCTCCTTCTCCCTGCACATACACCAAGGAAAGACCATGTGAGCACACATCAAGAAGGCAGCTGTCATTAACTTCCATTATCAGTACATACATTTTCTGATTATCCACTCACTCTACAAGCATGCCTTATGCTCCTACTGGATTCCAGGTACTCTACTACATGGGTGGTGATGTAAACATGAAGAAAAATATTCCTACTCTCAAGCAACTTTCAGTTAGCAAAACTAGGGCCTGTAGCTATTATAAAGTGAGCTCATCAAATTCATGCTTCTAATCTCTAAGAAATCTTTTTTAAAAAAGAGGGAGATCATGAATAAAAATGATGTACAATATCATCTTGGAGGAAATTAGCATTATTAGAAAAATTTATATTTAGGAGAAGAAAACCAATCACCAGAAAAGCTTTTATTCTGCTGAACATAATATTAATAATCTTTACTAGACCTAAAATAGTGTTTGTTATATTCTTCTCTGTTTCTAAAAATACACAGTGGTCTGAAAGCCAAAATCTAATTTGTAATTTTCACAGCTGAATCACATCCATTTCCTTCCAAATTGTATACTAGTGGGCACTGCCACCAATACCCAAACAGCAGCCCAACTCAAAACCCAGCAGTTCCCCTAGGGAGGACCAGGTGGGTTAGGTTCCATTTATAGAATCCTGGAAAAGAGTACCTCTGAAGTAGAAGATATTCAGTCAACGGAAAGTTGGAGTAGAAGACCTTTAAGCCTTTTTCCAAACCGAGATTCCATCATTCTGAGAGACTTTGGCTTATGAAATGTGAGGGACACCCTAACTAGGCTGTGAATGGAAACCAAGTGTTCTCATTTCAACTTGTGATTTTGTAAAGCAGGCTATGATGTGTCTGGTCTATAGCTAAAGATGTAAAATAGTACTGTCTTTTAGTTAAGGGGAATAGTTTATAGGACAAACAAATATGCAGATTAGCAAATCATTTTACCCAAACCTCATCTAAGCCTCAGTTTATGGGATACAGATAGCTAAACACAAAGGTATAGAGGCAGTCACAGCTGGCAAGCTCATAACAAGCCCTTAAGAGAAGATTAGGCTCTTTGGGAGACATCACCCCCTTCTGATTAGGGGGCATAGGAAAAGAGTGTCAGCAACAGCCTCCCTTGACCTTCCTTTTGGGTGCTGTAGAAACTGAATAATGACTGGGAGCAATTTTAAAGTTGACCAGATGATGGCCTTTCTGTGGCTAGGATGTTCACTGTAGGAAAATTTGGGGGGAAAAAAGGGGGGCAGAGTGGTATGGTAATCTAAGAGCCTATATGTCAAGAGTTATTCTAAATTGTGATGATACAAAGGATAGGTGTAAGTTCAAAGGACAAATTTTCCACCATTAAGAACATTCTGGTTCAAAAGAACAAAATCTCTTCAGCTAATCTCTGACTGGAACAAGAACCAAGGAATATGCTGCTTATGGCTATGATTTCTAAAGATTCATAGATTCTCATAGGGGAATCTTTATTACATGGAGGTTAAGAGCATGAGACTTGGAGTCAAAACTGAATTTAAATCCCAGCTTACCCCCATACTAGCTGTGTGACCTTGTGCCTGTCACTTATTCTCTCTGAGGCTTAGTTTTCTCATTTTTATAATGAGATAATTAATACAATCTTCAGAATATTGTTGTAAGATTAAGTGAGAGAATATATGTAAAACTCTTAACATAAATTAGGTACTTAATAGTATAAATTCAGATCTGAAAATTAGATTAATTTGGAATAATAATAACAATAATAATTTAGAAAATAATTATACTTAATTCATACCTCTTATATTATACATGAGTAAACCATAATTCAAAGAGGGGATAACTTGCTCAAGAATACACAACTAAGAAGTCTCAGAGACAAGACTATAAGTCTTCTGATTTCAGACTATTATTCTCTCTTTGGCATCATGCTCACATACGTTAGGGTACATACACATACTAAGCATCTCTGATTTCTCTATAGATTTATTCCACATAGCTTGTTCCTACACAAGGGAAAAACGTTCCCAAATTCTGCTACCCACTCTATAAAATAAGATTTCCATGAAGAGTAAGTTCTCATTTCCCAATACCCTATCATCTGATGCTTAATCTATTTAATCATTTGACTCAGGATAAGATGGGTGTGTTCTAGATTATGCTTTCCTTTATTTCCCATAGGCAATCACTGGTCATTCAGCAATGCTTTGGATGAGTTATTTGATATTTACTTATTGGTGTATTATCCCTTATAGTATTAACAATGAGGTTTTTAAATCTCTAATCCCATCAGGCTCACCACTGTGAAATGATGGAACCATGTGGAGATAGCCCTGTGTATCCCCTATCACACACCCAGGACATATATCAATGGGTTAATCAGTCCATGACCCTGGATGAGTCAATAGAAGTTCTTGGGTTAGAATCCAAAGGGTTAGGAATCTTAAATGGAGGAAGCCCCCAGAGAAATTAGGCCTCTGTCCCTCCACTGTTCATTTTCATGGGATCAGATGACTGAGGTGCCAAGAATTATATGCCCTGAGCCAAGCTGAGGAGCTGACAGGCAGAGGAAAGAGAACACTCTTTCCTCACTCTCAGAGGAAAGAACGGTTCCTTAGGCACCTTTGATAGTTCCTTAGGATCTTTGATAATTTAATCCCTGGGAACATATAATTGGGTTCTTTGGTCCCAATTATTTGCCAATTTATTATCCCACTGAAGTCCTAAAACTATATTGAATACATACAAGGAGGACTGTCTCTTCTGCTTCAAGCTTCAAGATAGGACCCTTTGCTCCAATGTGGGGAACTGTCTCAAATAGGAATAAGATCAAGCCATTTGAATTCTGAATTACTTATCCAATGCCATAAAGATAAACTTGCCATCCAAACTACCCATAGGAAAAAAATACAGTTTTTCAGTATACCTGAGTTTGTGAGCTTGAGAAGTCCTTCTCACTGTCCTCATTGATACCAAACTTTATAGAGATTAGCATATAGTTCAGTGACTCTAAAGATAAGATTCACACAATTCATTGCATCTCTATATGAACCAGAGATATATGAGCCTATGCTTATAATGATCAATTTTATATAAACTACACCTAATTTCTATGTGAACATCTCCCAATCCGCACCTTCAGCCCCGGGTCCTCCTCAGCACAAATGTCACATTTCAAACTGTGTATTAGGCATTTGAGGATAATTTTCTGCCACCTAAAACTAATATATTTAACATTAAATTTACATTTTTTCAAAGTACTCTATATCTTACAATAGGCACGATACAAATACTTTTTGGCTAAATCCTAAAATTCTTCCTGATCCTGATATTAACATTCGTCACTACATCATTCCCCCAGTTCACAAGCCTCATGCAAGTCGTTTTCTTTGACTCTGCCCTCACCATGAACCCTCAAGTCTAATCAGTCACCAGTTTGTCAAATATTTCTTTGAGACATATCCACCCTTGTCAACAACCAGATTCAGAGATCTTATTATTTTATTCATCTTTATTGAACTTTCTACTGAGTTTCTCCATCATTCCAATCTATCTTTAATCCATTTTTTTATCTTTTTAATCTACAGTTGCCAGCCATGGTTTTGACAGCAGACTTCCCATTTCCACAATATTTAAGTGTGCTAGACAGTGCTTTAAATTCCTAGAATTCTGATTTTTATTAAATTATTGCCAAGAGCCATGGCAGTTCCATTGAGAGAGGTAGTGGGAAGCCAAGTGGAAAGGTTTTCAGGTCCTCTCATCCCTTCTTCCACCAAAGATAATCCTGTCTTTTCTTTCTATTTTACATATTTGGGATCTATACAGATTTGCTTTCAAATTGTCTCCATTGGCAAAAACAAGTTTGGGTATCAATGGCTCATGTGCAAAAGGCAAAACTCCTTACCCTGATTTAAGACTCCCAATCTAGCTCCAAGCACTTTTGCAATTATAGCTCATTTTATTTCTCTTCAAGTTGAGTTTTCTCATTGACTGTCTCAATAGGTCTTAGGTGCTCCCTCCTTCCCCTCTCATCTCCCTTGATTAAATGCTGTCTATCTGTGGTAGTAATTAGTGCTGTTATTCACCAAATATTTCTATTTCTCTACTCTTCCAATGAAACACAGAATTACTCTTCCTAGGATCATGTTCTATCTGAAGCCATTTGAATATGTTACTTATGTCACTCACAGAGAAGGACATTAATTGATAGTTTTAGACCCCACAAAATTATTCTGTCTTTCTCTCTGAGATTGCAATTGGCTATATTTCAGATAGTGGTTGCCCCATCAGCCTGGGTCCCAGAGTAAGGGTAAGGTTGAGCAGATGCTTCAGCAATGCCAAGTGAGTGATGACTAAACATTAGCTGTTTTAAGCCACAAAGAGTTGAGGGTGTGTTGTGTTGTTGTCATCTTTCCTAAGCATCTATCCTTCTTCAGGGATGAGCTAATCCTTTTCAAGGTGATTTAAAAACAAAACTAAGCCATTTTATTATGTCCTCTTATTTCTCTACTTCCACCAAGAAAAACTGCTTCTCAATGAATGATATCAGTTGTATATCAAGTAGCCACTCTGTGGAATTACAAAAGAACATATAATAACCTGCACTCATTTGGCATTTAAAGTGTTAGGCTTCCCCACATTGTTTAGCTACATATATATGTGCATAACTGTCCCTATAAAAACCAAAAATTCTTCGACTTAAATATTCCCTAGTATATCTCAGGGTAGGGAGGAGTATTTTACTCTGTGCTTCTCCCCCAGTCCCACCCTAACCCCAGTGTATTTATTCCAGATGAAATTTGGTTAAACTAATATCAAGAAAAGGTAACCTCGGGCTTCCCTGGTGGCACAGTGGTTGAGAATCTGCCTGCCAATGCAGGGCACACGGGTTCAAGCCCTGGTCTGGGAGGATCCCACATGCCGCGGAGCAACTGGGCCCGTGAGCCACGATTGCTGAGCCTGCGCGTCTGGAGCCTGTGCTCCACAACGGGAGAGGCCGCGACGGTGAGAGGCCTGCGCACCGCAATGAAGAGTGGCCCCCGCTTGCCACAACTAGAGAAAGCCCTTGCACAGAAACGAAGACCCAACACAGCCTAATTAATTAATTAATTAATTAATTAATTTTTTAAAAAAAGATATAATCAATAATACACTTTCACTTCAGAGCCTTTCATCCCACATATTTACAAATGTGATAACAACTCCCCTAGCATTTGTTTCCCACCAAAGTAGGCCAGGCTATCCCTGGGTAGAGCTTCATGGGAATGTCCTGCTGCTGTTAAACAGGATAAAAACCAGGCCTAATATAATTCTCCAGAGAGGGAGAGAGGATACTGGCCTGACCTGCGATACTTCCTTTTAGAGCATAAGCAATTGCCAGGATGGAAAAGACAGACCGTGTGGCAAGCCTGGGCTCTGGAATCCTGTTAGGAGATACTCCCAGGTTGCTGTGTCATCCAGCTGTTACCACAGTGTGTCAGAGTTTCACTTCTCAGAACATCTATAGGAGGTAAACCAGAAGTGAAAAGCCCAATACTTAGACAGGTGGGTTGCTCATGAAAATGTGAAGATGGCAACCTTCCAGAGGCTGTCCTGGAGAGGGATAGAGGAAGAGAAAGCCACTTCCTTTTCATCAGAAGAACCCAGCTTAGAAGCTTACTTCTTCTTCTGCATTGGCTGCCAGGAAGGCCTGTGAGAGTTTTTCTGAATGTTGAATGGTAGCCCTATTGGCCAACTTGGGCAATGTGAAGCAGGAAAAAATTAAATATTTTTGCAGTGCTTTGACATAATATTTGTACTGTGAGTTTAACTATATCATCATTGTAAAAAATTTTTAAATATATAAAAATAAAAATATCTCTATTACTGAGTTATAACTTAACTTTTTCAATTACCATTCCATATTAATTTTTCCAACTATCATATTTCTACATAATATTTTACATATGATTATGATACTTATTTAGCCTTTCCCTCCTCCCATGCTTAAATAATTATATTGCCTTTAATTTCTTAAAATTGCTAGTCAGAGGTAAATGTATCTGAACATAAATCTCTATCATCATTTCTGCCTACTTGCTTAGCATAGATTTCCAGCAGAAAAATTGGAGTCAAATAGTATGAGTATCTTAAGAGAGTTGATATATATATATTTATTTTTCAGGAAGAAATTTTATACTTCCACAATTGAATGTGAAAGAGCCTAGCTCTTTCAAGCCTCCTAGCCTTAATGATTCATATATACATACATGCACACATACATACATATATACATACATATAGATAGGTTGTTGACTTAATATATTTTTTAAAATCTTAAGCTAAATTTAAAAGTAGTGGAAGACCCATCCATGTGAAACAACATCATTCATGACAAGATATCAAAGCTTTAAACAGACTCTAAGCCATATTGGAATTGAGAGGAATAGGAAATCAGTGAAACTGAGAATTGTCAAGGAAGCAGCTAGTCTTAAGCTGAACCTAGAAGCATTAGCATTGGTTAGCATTTATCGAGATAGATAGGAAAAATATACATATATCTGGAGAGGGGGAAAAGCTGGGACAAAGATAAGAAACCAAAATGAGCACGAAAAATTGGGGGAATGGTTTGTCCTAACCAATATTTATTTCCACATTTATTCATTCCAGCAAAATTTATGCGGTACATATTAGGTACCTGGTAATGTGCTAGGTGCTAAAACTACAAAGATGAATAAAACACCATTGGTTTCTAAATTAAATTGCTTCCCAACTGGCCTCCCTGCCTCCAAGCTCAATCCATCCCAATCCATCACTAACACTGCCATCAAATCATCCTCCAAACTATAAACCTGTTTAATATTGGGTTGGCCAAAAAGTTCATTCGGGTTTTTCCATAAGATGGTACAGAAACACCCAAACAAAGTTTTTGGCCAACCCAATATTACACCCTGGTTTTAATCCCCAGATCATTTTTACAGGATTGGGAAACTTCAGTAGCTTAGCCATGTTTTAAAATAAAATCCAAAGACCTTAATAGGGTTTTCATGGCTTTTCTCCATCTGGAGGTTCCTACCTCCCCTAACATCTAGTCTCTCTTCCCTCTCTTTCCAGAAATAATAAGCTTCTTTCAGTCAGTTCCTTGAACTGGTCAAATGCAAACTCTTCGCACAATGTCTAGACTTCTGGAATTCACACATGCTATTTCCTCTTCTGAAATACCTACCCTACCGCTGCCCCTGCCCCCACCTCCCCATGCTCCTGCCCCACCACATTTCACCTAGTTAATTTCTGTTCATCTTCTACCTGTCAGCTTCAGGGAGGCTTCCCTCGGCCCTGAGTCTGGGTTAAATTTCCCTGCTACATATTCCCAAAGCACCTTCTACTTACCTTGGTGTAACTCTCATCACATTTTATTTGTATATTTATTTTCTCATATCCCCCTAAATACTATAGGCTCTATAAATACCAAAATTTTATCCCTCATATTTACCTCTAAGTTCATAGCATTGTCTATTGCACATAGTCGTTTTTCAATAAATATTTGAAGATATATTTTGAAGTGAATCTAGTTGCAAAGGGTGGGGTTGATGCTGTCAACTCAAAGGAGTCAAACAGAATCAGCACAGGTTCTGAGTAGGTTCATGAAACTAAATGATGGCATGCCAATATAATAATAATCTACTCAGTTTGAGCAGTTCAGTTATCTTAAAATAAGTAAATTCCTATTGTATTATCATGGATTAGGGTTCAGGAGACAAGATCCAAACTGGGAGGCTGCAGAATAAGATAAATTTGTTTTAGCCTATCTCCACTACTTTCTAGATGTGTGAGCCTGGGCAAATTATTTAGCCTTTCTGAGCCTCTTCTGTAAATGGAAATGCCAATGCCTCTCTCCCAAGTCCATGAAACCAACTGTATAGAGCACTGAATACAGCTCCCATTAAACTCTCACATTCACTAAAAATTCATTCCTTCTCCCTCTCAGCTCTTCCTCTTACCCCTGTGGAAACTTGGACAAATCACTTTTTCCTGGGCTTTCAGGTTCTCTGTTATAAAACTAACAGATTGGGAAAAAGCCGTGTTCGCTGAAACTAGTCAAATCCAAGCAGCATCAAGAGAGCTTTGGCTGAAAATCTCCAAGGGTGGACTTGAAAGTCAGTTTCTTTATAAAGTTCTCCAGGTGATCCTGCAGCAGCCAGCCCAGCTCAGAACTGCAGTTCAGTATCTTGGAAACACTAGCCTTTTCCAGCTTGAACAGGCAATAGTTTCATTTTTTTTTTTTCTCTGCTTCTCACATGGAAAATGTTTATTCAATAAATCAGAATATGACTCACCTGGCTGGCAGTTTTTATTCCACAAGACCCAAACTATGCCATAATTAGCAACAAAGGCCAGCTCTACGTGTGTGTGCATGTGTGTATGTGTGTGTATTGGGAGAAACAGAAGCAGCATAAGAAATGTCTTGTCTACTTCTCACTCTTCCTTTGCTGACTGGCATGAGCTAGAACTCCCAACAATGTAGCCACAGCAGGATCAAGCGGTGAACAGCCTACAGAAGTCTGCTCTTAAGTGAAGGAATACTTTAGTTTTCTACTATTATTACATCAATATCAATCACATTGATAGGTTGGCCAGTGGTCATTGCTCTATTAAGCCAATACCAGAATTTGTGGTCATTATGGAGTCTCAGAATCGAGAGGTTTAGTAAAGACAAAATCGAGACAAGTGAAGAGGTTTGCTGTTAGTTTAACAGAGAGCACGAATAGAATCAAATCCTGTGAGGAAAAAAAGGGGGGGAGTTAGATATCCACCTGATATAATAACAGAAAATACAAAAACTGAATGGGGCATGCAAGAGATTCATGGAAAAATCTGAACTCACAGCCTGCAGGATTGTATGAAAAATTCTATAAACATTTCTTAAGCTCCTTCCATAGACCAGATGTTGTATTATAAATTCAGGATAAAAATCTATTTAAGACATAGTTCATCCCTTTGAAGGAACTTCAGTCTATGGATAAAGAAACTGGAAAAGAATGGTAATTAAGAAAACACTCTGTGATAGCTGAACTTCATATCTTATTTAATCTTCTTAACAATCCTGCATTGTGGATATCATCAGATAGATTCAGCAGCTTACCCAATATTAAGAGCCTATATTAGGAAAGGTGGACTATCTCTTTATTATTCAGTAATAATATATGTACTGTTCAGAAACATCATATATCATACAGAAAATATCTCTAAATATTTCTTTCTAGTGAATAATCATAGTTCAAAGTGACAGCCCAGAAACATAATGGTAACTAGAGTTTTAAGGTCAAAGATTTTGTTTCTTGAAATGTCATTGTCATTTAGTTATTAACCCTAATATTAGTCCTTGCCAGTCATGCAAAGCTGTTCTTCCCTTTTCACTAAGCCAGAATGAACAAAGAAATTTGCCCTTATTTACACCCATGTAAATGACAGTCCAAACTCCAAAGAGCCATATGGAATGCTAGCTGGGCATTAGTGGGCAAAGGACCATGCCAAAAGGGCGGGAGCACCAGAGACAAAATTCACCCAGTGGTGAACAAAAATCCACATATTTTCTTTCTTCCTTTACCACCAAAAAAAACCATCCCCAAACTAACTGTCTATCTAGGCTAATAATTGAAAAACCAAGTATTCATTACTCCCCCAAACCCTTTTAAAAAGTCTTTCTAGAGTTGAAAGAAGTAGAAATAATCTTTGTGTCTGATTGAAAACAGGTTTCCTGATTCTCTTGGGTTTCCACTTTTAACAGCTCATTCCAAAAAAACAATCTCTCTTCTCTCTGCTTAGCCTAGAAAGTTTCTGACTTTATTGGCTCATTTTAACACACAGATTGTCCCCCTTGAATGTGACCTGTCATCACTGAACTTTGAATATACAAATCCCAACCACCCCTTCCCCCAAATTAGCTGAACACTTCTCTCTGTTTTGACTCGCATTAGCTGGTTGCTACTGAACTTGAAAAAGTTGCGTCTCACTTCCTGGCATCGTTGGACAGGTTGCAGATCATAACCACACTAATTAGCACATGGATTTCTGGATTTTAAGTATGTCAGGCAAAGGGAGATGTAAGGTAGGGGAGAGGTGGGAGAGGAAAGGGTCACTCGGGAGAAAATGGAAGGGAGAGAACATGGGCAAAAGGAATTTGAATGACCTTATTTTATCCTCTGAAGCAGATACTCCCAGAGGATTAACTTCAGGAAAAATCCTTCAGTTTTAGCCTTACTTATTTGTTACACAGGAGTAAACCTTCCTATTCTTACTAGATCTCTTTACCTCTTCTTTTGAATCATGGAAACACAACAGGTTCCGGGAGGTACTGAATTAAATTATCTCTGACTTTGCTGTCAACTGCAGTCAAGTCGACTGTAATCCTATCCATTATATAGATGAACTAGAGAAAATAGGTCTTTGTTTGAAAAGTTTCTGAGCTAAGTTTTGTTCTCATAGCAAAAATGGATAGCTATCATCTTTTTTAAAAAGTATACATGTGCACACAATTTTGTGTAAGTATGTGTGTGTGTATAGAGAGATATATACACACAAATTCACATAAATATGTATGTATACATAAATATACATATGCATAGATATATATATATATATACAGAGAGAGAGAGAGAGATAATAGATAGATAGATAGATAGATAGATAGATAGATAGATAGATAGATAGATAGATAGACAGACAGGAAGGGGTGGATAGAGAGGCAGCTAGAAAGAGAAATAGAGATATGAAATGCTTCTGGTCTACCAACCAATAAAGGGGACTTTGTTGGGAAAAAAATTTCTTCTCAGAACTTCCCATCCCACAGAAGTTCTTAAAAATGGAGACTTTCTTGTGTCATCCTCCTGTTTCCCTAAAGGCTCAGGCTAATGCACAGCCATTCTCTAATTAGGAATGTATTTGAGACATATCATAAGAAGTAGATTGTATGTCTTGTTTTCAAACTTTGTCTCTTTGTTTTCTCTCTCCTCCTCCCCTTTCCCCCTCCTCCAGCCCTTCAAATAGCCCTGTCCTAAATGAATCTTCCAGGCCAGTCTGATGTTAAAAGAGAAATGTTTATCTTGGAGTATAGAGATAATTGACAATTAGAAAAGAGGACACTTTTAGCTCTTGGTCAGGGCACTGTGCTCCTGGACAAAGTGCTCTTTTCTTTGAAGCAGGGTGGAGTGCTGAGTGACTCAGGCAGGGATCTATGTGTGTTTATGCTTAGGGCCTACCAGAGTCAAGGACTGGAGTTTTCTGGGACAGATTTTCCTACCAACAGGTCCCACACAATATCAATAACTCATAAAAGACAAGATTGAATGATTCCACCTCCTCCTGGTGAGAATTTCTAGCTTTTCCTCCCTGATGTGCTTGTTTACAGGAATTGACTGATAGAGTTGAACTGAGATCTGCCCGTGGTTTTTGTTTTCATTATCCACCAAAAAATATGCTATGGGAAAAACTGGCTTTCTCCCTGATTCCAATTTGAAAAGTCAGGTAATTTATGGCATTTTGTTTTCAAAAATTATCATTATACTATTATCTCAAATGTGGCTTGCTCTATTATAAACCCATTGTTATTTTATGCATTTTGGATTTTTTACAATTTTCCTTTCAAAATCCTCAACTATTATTCTCTCAACAAGGGTAATTCTTCCAATGTGTTTAATGAGTTTCTTTTGTTTTTATGTATTCTTAAAGTTAGGTATATTTTATATAAGTACATGTCTTTCTACGCACGTTATCAAATTATATATCTCACTCTGTTTCTTGCTTTTTCCTCACTCTATTTTTAAGATACCTTCATGACACTGTGAGCAGCTAATCTATTATTTCTATTGTGTCCATCTACCACTTCTTACCTCTCCAATGCTCTCTGTTGCTCCCTAAGTCCAGGAATGATTGAATCAACCTTTTTAAAAGAACACTAAAGGATGGGGATTTACACTATTATATATTAAGACATACTACAAAGCCATAAAATAAAAACAGTACATTTAAGGGTCAAGAACAGAAAAATAGATCAATAGAAATCCGATAGACAGATCCCTGCATATAAACAGATGTAATATACCATAAGGAAAGTGTTGTAAAGATTGAAGAAAGGGGAGATTGTTTAACAAGTGGACGTGGGAAACCTACCTCAGCATATAGAGAGAAGTAACTAGGTATCTAACACCACATTCAAAGATAGACCATAGGGCTTCTCTGGTGGCACAGTGGTTGAGAGTCTGCCTGCTAATGCAGGGGACACGGGTTCGAGCCCTGGTCTGGGAAGATCCCATGTGCCGCGGAGCAACTGGGCCCGTGAGCCACAACTACTGAGCCTGAGCGTCTGGAGCCTGTGCCCCACAACGGGAGGGGCCGCGATAGTGAAAGGCCTGCACACCGCGATGAAGAGTGGCCCCCGCACCACGATGAAGAGGGGCCCCCGCTTGCCACAACTAGAGAAAGCCCTCACACGAAACGAAGACCCAACACAGCCAAAAAAAAATTAAAATTAATTAATTAATTAATTAATTAATTAATTTAAAAAAAAAGATAGACCATAGATAAATTAAAGACCTACTTGTGAAAGATAAAATGTAAGGTTATAACAAAGAAATACGAACAAGTAACATTGTAACCCAGGAAACACTTTTCAAAGAAAACCTGAAAGCATCAAAAAAGGGATGATTTGTAAATAATTAAGAGATTCTGTTCAGTGAAAACTACCAGTGACAAAGTAATTTTTTCTACTTACCATTGGGTAATGAGTAAAAAATTATTATCACTTCTTTTCACTTGATCTACTCCAAATTCCAAAGAACACACATTCATTTTTCTATTCAAAATTGATGAACAAATAAGCCTTAATTCTCTCCAAGCTCTTCATAGTTTTCTAGATGTTGACTGGAAACACCTTATCTTTTTAATCTGGCCCAAACTAGTAGGCCCAAAACGGAAAAGGGAGTCTTGGAGAGTATCTTGACGCATTAAGCAAGAATGTGTGCATGGAGATATTTCACTTGTTTCAAAGCATCAGAACATATAAGCTCATTTCTTCCCCTTCTGTCTCAGGCCTGATACTAAACATGCATGGAATTCCTTAGATAGTTCCTCTGAAAGAATTTTGAGCTTGCAGAACTAACAGAGGTTGGGAGTGTGGTGGTAAGGGAGAGGTGGCTGAATTCAAGACCAGGTTTGTCCTCACTTTCAAAACAAGGATCCAGAAAAATGACTATTTTCTATTTAAGGTAGTAAATTCCTTCCAAGCTTCCTTAGCAGTATGATGAAATAAGAATGCATTTAATCACAGACACTGAAAGCAAGAAGAAACCACAAGGGATGAACAAATCCCGACATCCTCCATTATGGCAAGAAAGCTGTAGTGGAGAATTCTTACATGACCAGCCCAGGGTCAGAGGTAGTTAAGTGAGCTAGAGTCATAAATCAGATAGTTGACTCTGCTCTGTTCTCATGGTTCCCTAACTGTATTAGCTAAGGTGCATCAAAGTGCCACAGTGATCTCACAGGTTTGTTGTAAGATATTTTTAATTTTTAAGGGAAACAATAGTTGACATTGGTCAGAAACCACACAAACTACTAGCTCAAGGTGGTTCACAATTTCAAAATTAGATTGTGTTGCATTCCTTTTGATGATATCACATCGAAGTGAAGCTTGGTTTTCATCTATTCCTGTGATTAAAAGCAAATGCCACACAAAAGTCACTGTGAAACAGGAAATGAAGATGATGGCATCTAATCTGAATCCAAGATTTCAGTATTTGTACAGGGCCCAACAAGCATACCTATTCCATCAGCAAGTAATTGTAGTTGGTTGAGAAAGAAATTAAAATATAATTTTTCTCCAACATATATACTACCTATTCAAATGGCTACTAAATTGTTAGGACATAAGTACTTATAAGCTGCGTGGACCCAGCTACTGAATATGGAATGTTTAGCTGTTTCCTTTGGCCTAGAAGCTCCATGAAAAAAATTGCTGACATTAAAAGGCCACCAAGAATCAAAAATATTGGGGAGCTTTTGCCCTATTCTCTAGTCAGTCAGAAGGGTAACCTTCTCCATAGTTGTAATAGTGTCTCTTTAGAGCTTCTGAGACTTGGGGTGAGAACACCCATCTCAGCTTCAACAAAGCACGTTCTTATTTACCTGTTTTACATTTTGTACATTTATATAGCCTTTCATTTGGGGAAAAGGTTGAGAAGCTGGGGATGAATTAATTGAATTCACTGGTATGGTAGACAGACTAGATTGGGATTAGAAGATGATAAAATTTCTCTTATTAAAAATGTCAGGGTAAAGCATGATAAATTTACTCCTGATCAAGTAGATGATGCTAAAAATATAAAATCAAGGAGTACCAGAGAGATTTAAAAATATCCAGAGAAGCTCAAGTGGTAACATTCCCAGGCCTAGCCTCAACTTCCAATTTAATCTAAGTTTCAAAGTATCTTTAGTTTTATCTTAAATCCTAAAATGATTTAAATTCAGACTCATTCTTACTGATCCACAGTGTTATTCATTTCTGTTGCTAATATTACCATGTTCCAAATCATCTAGACTTGAAACTTATAATTATTTTTGCCTTCTCCCTCTGTCTTACTCTCCACAGTCACTTCAGGCACCAAATCTTAGACATTTTACCTGAACAAGGTCTCTGACATCCAGCCTCTCCTTTCCATGGTGATATAACTAGTTGAAGTAAGGATGTGGTGTTGGTTTAGCCAAGTGAAATGATGGCTTTCCTGAAGGCATGTAGGTAGTTATAGGAATAGAATAAAGGAGGAAGGTATTGGTGTCATTTACATGGAAGAGATATTTGAAGCACAAAAGAGAAGGTCAAAAAGAAAACTCTGGAGAACATGTTAAACAGCAGCATGAGAAAGAGTGACTCTATCAGAAGGGACAGGAAACCAGTCACCCAGACAGAATTATCATCCAGTTCAGGATCACAGTGATCAAATGATGAAAGAGGGCAGGAAGCAAAGGGTTGACTACCAAGTATCAAACTGTGTTCACATATTATAGTGTCCAAGGAGAAAATAAAAATTTTAAAATAAAATTTCTGGCGCTAAAAAAGCTATTATAGGGACTTCCCTGGAGGTCCAGTGGGTAAGACTCTGCACTCCTTATGCAGGGCCCCAAGTTCAATCCCTGATTGGGGAACTAGATGCTGCATGCCTGTCACAACTAGGAATCCGCATGCAGCAACTAAGAAGTCCACATACAGCAACTAAAAGATCCCATGTGCTGCAACTAAGACCCAGTGCAACCAAAATAAATAAATAAATACTAAAAAAAAAATTTAAAAATTAAATAAGCTATTATACAGTGGAGGATAGAACACATTCACAGAACAGTTTAAGAGTAATGCAGGAGGGGGGAGACATTCAAGATGGCGGAGGAGTAAGACATGGAGATCACCTTCCTCCCCACAAATACATCAGAAATACACCTACTTGTGGAACAGCTCCTACAGAACACCTACTGAATGCTGGCAGAAGACCTCAGACTTCCCAAAGGGCAAGAAACTCCCTGCGTACCTGGGTAGGGCAAAAGAAAAAAGAAAAAACAGAGACAAAAGAATAGGGATGGGACCTGCACCTCTGGGAGGGAGCTGTGAAGGAGGAAAAGTTTCCAAAAACTAGGAATCCCCTTCACTGACAGAGACGGGGGAAACTTTGGAGTCACGTAGGAGAGCGCAGAAACAGGGGTTCACAGGGCAATGGGGAGAAATTCCCGCACAGATGATCGGTGCCAACCTGCACTCACCAGCCTGAGAGGCTTGTCTGCTCACCTGTGGGGGTGGGTGGGGGCTGAGAGCTGAGACTCAGGCTTCGGAGGTCACACCCCAGGGAGAGGACTGAGGTTAGCTGTGTAAACACAGGCTGAAGGGGGCTAGTGCACCACAGCTAGTTGGGAGGGAGTCTGAGAAAAATCCAGGAACTGCCTAAGAGGCAAGAGACCATTGTTTTTGGGTGCACAAAGAGAGGGGATTCAGAGGACCCCCTAAATGAGCTCCAGAGATGGGCGCCAGCTGCAGCTATTAGCGTGGGCGCCAGCTGCAGCTATTAGCGTGGACCCCAGAGACGGGCATGAAATATTAAGTCTCCTGCTGCAGCCAACAAGAATCCTGTGTGCAAACACAGGTCACTATCCACACCTCCCTTCCCAGGAGCCTGTGAAGCCCACCACTGCAGGGGTCCAGTGATCCAGGGACAACTTCCCCAGGAGAACACAGGACATGACCCAGGCTGTTTCAATGTCACACCAGCCTCTACCACTGCAGGCTCACCCCACATGCCATACCCCTCCATCCCCTCGGCCTGAGTGAGCCAGAGCCCCCTAATCAGCTGCTACTTTAACCCTGTCCTGTCTGAGTGAAGAACAGATGCCCTCAGGCAACCTACACACAGAGGTGGGGCCAAATCCAAAGCTGAACCCCAGGAGCTGTGCAAACAAAGAAGAGAAAGGGAAATTTCTCCCAGCAGCCTCAGGAGGACTGAATAAATCTCCACAATTAACTAGATGTACCCTGAATCTCTGGAATACATGACTAGACAATGAATCATCCCAAAATTGAAGTGGTGGAATTTGGGAGCAAATGTAGACTTCGGATTTGCTTCCTGAATTTAATTTGTTTCTGGTTTTATGTTTATCTCAGTTTAGTATTTAGAGCTTATTAACATTGGTAGATTTGTTTATTGATTTGATTGTTCTGTACTTTTTTAATTTATTAATGTTTTCTTTTCGCTTTTTCTCTTTTTGTGAGTGTGTATGTGTATGCTTCTTTGTGTGATTTTGTCTGTATAGCTTTGGTATTACCATTTGTTCTAGGGTTCTGTCTGTCCTTTTTTTCTTTTTTAGTATAGTTTTTAGTGCTTGTTATCATTGGATTTCGTTTTTGGCTTGGCTGCTCTCTTCTTTCTTTCTTTCTTTTTCTTATTGCATTTTTTTAATTTTTAATAATTTTTTATTTTAATAAATTTATTTTGTTTTATTCTTTCTTTCTTTCTTTCTTTCTTTCTTTCTTTCTTTCTTTCTTTCTTTCTTTCTTTCTTTATTTCTTTTCTCCCTTTTCTTCTGAGCCAGTGGCAAACAGGGCATTGGTGCTATGGCCAGGTGTGATGCCTGAGCCTCTGAGGTGGGAGAGCTGAGTTTAGGACATTGGTCCACCAGAGACCTCCCAGATCTGCCCACAAGAAAAACAAGATCCAACCTCATCCACCAGAACACAGGCACAAGTCCCCTCCACTAGGAAGCCTACAACCAACTGAACCGACCTTACCCACTGGGGGCAGACACCAAAAACAATGAGAACTACAGCTGCAGCCTGTGAAAAGGAGAACCCAACACAGTAACTTAAGCAAAATGAGGAGAGAGAGAAATATGCAGCAGATGAAGGAGCAAGGCAAAAACCCACCAGACCAAACAAAGGAAGACTAAATAGGCGGTCCACCAGAAAAATAATTCAGAATAATGATAGTAATGATGATCCAAAACCTTGAAAATAGAATGGAGAATACAAGAAACATTTAACAAGGACCTACAAGAACTAAAGAGCAAACAAACAATGATGAACAACACAATAAATGATATTAAAAATATTCTAGAAAGCACCAATAGCAGAATAATTGAGGCAGGGAAAGGATAAGTGACCTGGAAGATAAAATAGTGGAAATAACTGTCACAGAGCAGAATAAAGAAAAAAGAATGAAAAGAATTGAGAACAGTCTCAGAGACATGTGAGACAACATTGAAAACAACAACATTTCAAATATAGAGGTCCCAGAAGAAGAAGAGAAAAAGAAAGGGTCTGAGAAAATATTTTAAGAGATTATACTTGGAAACTTCCCTAACATGGGAAAGGAAATACTCAATCAAGTCAAGGAAACACAGAGAATCCCATACAGGATAAATCCAAGGAGAAACACGCCAAGACACATATTAACCAAACTATCAAAATTTAAATACAAAGAAAAAATATTAAAAGCAGCAAGGGAAAAGCAACAAATAACATACAACAGAATCCCCATAAGGTAAACAGCTGACCTTTCAGCAGAAACTCTGTGAGACAGAGGTAGTGACAGGACATATTTAAAGTCATGAAAGGGAAAATTTTTAAACCAATATTACCATAACCAGCAAGGATCTCATTCAGATTTGAAGGAGAAACTAAAACCGTTACAGAAAAGCAAAAGTTAAGACGATTCAGCACCACCAAATCAGCTTTACAACAAATGCTAAAGGAACTTCTCTAGGCAGGAAACACAAGAGAAGGAAAAGACCTACAAAAACAAACCCAAAAAAATTAAGAAAATGGTAATTGGAACATACATATTAATAATTACCTTAAATGTAAATGGATTAAATGCTCCAAACAAAAGACATAGACGGGCTGAATGGATACAAAAACAAGACCTGTATATATACTGTCTAAAAGAGACCCACTTCAGACCTAGGGACACATACAGACTGAAAGTGAGGGGATGCAAAAATATATTCCATGCAAATGGAAATCAAAAGATAGCTGGAGTAGCAATTCTCATATCAGACAAAATAGAGTTTAAAATAAAGACTATTACAAGAGACAAAGAAGGACACTACATAATTACCAATGGATCAAACCAAGAAGAAGATATAACAATTGTAAATATTTATACACCCAACAGAGGAGCACCTCAATACAAAAGGCATATGCTAACAGCCATAAAAGGGGAAATCAACAGTAACACAATAGTAGGAGACTTTAACACCCCACTTTCACCAACAGGCAGACACCCAAATTGAAAATAAATAAGGAAACACAAGTTTTAAATGACACATTAAACAAGACGAACTTAACTGATATTTGTAGGACATTACATCCCAAAACAACAGAATACACTTTCTTCTCAAGTGCTCATGAAACATACTCCAGGATAGATCATATCTTGGATCCCAAATCAAGCCTTGGTAAATTTAAGAAAATTGAAATTGTATCACGTATCTTTTCTGACCAAAACACTATGAGACTAGATATCAATTACAGGGAAAAAAAACTGTAAAAAGTCAAACACATGGAGGGTAAACAATATGTCACTCAATAACCAAGAGATCACAGAAGAAAACAAAGAGGAAATCAAAAAAAAAACCTAGAAACAAATGACAAGGAAAACACAATGTCCCAAAACCTATGGAACGTCACAAAAGCTGGTCTAAGAGAGAAGGTTATAGCAATAAAATCCTACCTCAGGAAACAAGAAAAATCTCAAATAAACAACCTAACCTTACACCTAAAGCAATTAGAGAAAGAAGAAGAACAACAACAAAAAAACCCCAAAGTTAGCAGAAGGAAAGAAATCATAAAGATCAGATCAGAAATAAATGAAAAAGAAATGAAGAAAACAATAGCAAAGATCAGTAAAACTAAAAGTTGGTTCCTTGAGAAGATAAAAAGAAAATTGATAAACCATAAGCCAGACTCATCAAGAAAAAGAGGGAGAAAGCTCAAATCAATAGAAATAGAAATGAAAGAGGAGAAGTAACAACTGACACTGCAGAAAGACAAAGGATCATGAGAGATTACTACAAGCAACTATATGCCAATAAAAGGGACAACCTGGAAGAAATGGACAAATTTGTAGAAAAGCACAACATTCTGAGACTGAACCAGGAACAAACAGAAAATATGAACAGACCAATCACAAGCACTGAAATTGAAACTGTTATTAAAAATCGTCCAACAAACAGAAGCCCAGGAGTAGACAGCTTCACACGTGAATTCTATCAAACATTTAGGGAAGAGATAACACCTATCCTTCTCCAACTATTTCAAAATATAGCAGATGAAGGAACACTCCCAAACTCATTCTATGAGTCCACTATCACCCTGATACTAAAACCAGACAAAGATGTCACAAAAAAAGAAAACCACAGGCCAATATCACTGATGAACATAGATGCAATAGTCCTCAACAAAATACTAGCAAAAAGAATCCAAAAGCACATTAAAAGTTTCATACACCATGATCAAGTGGAGTTTATCCCAGGAAGGCAAGCATTCTTCAATATACGCAAATCAATCAATTCGATACACCTTATTAAAAAACTGAAGCAGAAAAACCATATGATCATCTCAATAGATGCAGAAAAAGTTTTTGACAGTATTCAACTCATATTTACGATAAAAACTCTCCAGAAAGTAGGCATAGAGGGAACTTACCTCAACATAATAAAGGCCATATATGACAAACCCAGAGCCAACATTGTTCTCAATGGTGAAAAACTGAAACCATTTCCACTAAGAACAGGAGCAATGTTGTTCACTCTCACCACTATTATTCAACATAGTTTTCAAAATTGTAGCCTCAGTAATCAGAGAAGAATAAGAAATAAAAGGAATCCAAATCAGAAAAGAAGAAATAAAACTTTCACTGTTTGCAGATGACATGATACTATACATGGAGAATCCTAAAGAGGTTACCAGAAAACTATTAGAGGTAAACAATGAATTTGGTAAAGTAGCAGAATGCAAAATTAATGCAGAGAAATCTCTTGCATTCCTATACACTAATGATGAAAAATCTGAGAGAGAAATTAAGGAAACACTCCCATTTACCATTGCAACAAACAGAATAAAAGACCTATGAATAAACCTACCTAGGAGACAAAAGAACTATATGCAGAAAACTAAAAGATACTGATGAAAGAAATTAAAAATGATACAAACAGATGGAGAGATATACCATGTTCGTGGATTGGAAGAATCAACATGTGAAAATGACTATACTACCCAAAGCAATCTACAGATTCAATGCAATCCCTATCAAACTACCAATGGCATTTTCACCGAACTAGAACAAAAAATTTCACAATTTGTATGGAAAAAGAAAAAACCTTGAATAGCCAAAGCAACCTTGGGAAAGGAAAATGGAGCTGGAGGAATCAGGCTCCCTGACTTCAGACTATACTACAAAGCTACAGTAGTCAAGACAGTATGGTACTGGCACAAAAACAGTAATATGGATCAATGGAACAGGAGAGAAAGCCCAGAAATAAACCCATGCACATATGGTCACCTTATCTTTGATAAAGAAGGCAAGAATATACAATGGAGAAAACACAGCCTTTTTAATGAGAGGTGCTAGGAAAATTGGACAGCTATATGTAAAAGCATGAAATTAGAACACTCCCTAACACCATGCACAAAAGTAAACTCAAAATTGATTAAAGACCTAAATGTAAGGCCAGACATTATAAAACTCTTAGAGGAAAACCTAGGCAGAACACTATGACATAAATCACACCAAGATCATTTTTGGCTCACCTCCTAGGGAAATGGAAATAAAAACAAACAGTTGGGACCTAATGAAACTTAAAAGCTTTTGCACAGCAAAAGAAACCATAAACAGGATGAAAAGACAGCCCTCAGAATGGGAGAAAATATTTGCAAACAAAGCAACTGACAAAGGATTCATCTCCAAAGTTTACAAGCAGCTCATACAGTCAATATCAGAAAATAAACAATCCAAAAATGGGCAGACCTATATAGACATTTCTCCAAAGAAGATATACAGATTGCCAACAAACACATGAAAGGATGCTCAAAATCACTAATCATTAGAGATATGCAAATCAAAACTACAATGAGGTATCACCTCACACCAGTCAGAATGGCCATTATCAAAAATCTACAAACAATAAATGCTGGAGAGGGTGTGGAGAGAAGGGATCCCTCTTGCACTTTTGGTGGGAATGTAAATTGGTAAAGCCACTATGGAGAACAGTATGGAGGTTCCTGAAAAACCTAAAAATAGCACTACCATATTACCCAGGAATCCCACTACTGGGCATATACCCTGAGAAAACCATAATTCAAAAAGTGTCATGTACCAGAATGTTCATTGCAGCTCTATTTACAATATCCAGGACATGGAAGCAACCTAAGTGTCCATCAACAGATGAATGGATAAAGAAGAGTTGGCACATATATACAATGAAATATTACTCAGCCATAAAAAGAAATGAAATTGAGTTATTTGTAGTGAGGTGGATGGACGTAGAGTCTGTCATACAGAGTGAAGTAAGTCAGAAAGAGAAAAACAAATACCGTATGCTAACACTTATTTATGGAATCTAAGAAAAAAAAATCGTTCTGAAGAACCTAAGGGCAGGACAGGAATAAAGACGCAGATGTAGAGAATGGACTTGAGTACACGGGTAAGGGGAAGGGTAAGCTGTGATGAAGTGAGAGAGTGGCGTAGACATATATACACTACCAAATGTAAAATAGATAGCTAGTAGGAAGCAGCCACATAGCACTGGGAGATCAGCTCAGTGCTTTGTGTCCACCTAGAGGGGTGGGATAGGGAGGGTGGGAGGGAGATGCAAGAGGTGGAGAAATGGGAATAAATGTATATGTATAGCTGATTCACTTTGTTATACAGCAGAAACTAACACCCCATTGTAAAGCAGTTATACTGCAATAAAGATGTTTAAAAATAAATAAATAAATAAAATTTAAAAAATAATAAAAATGAATTATTGATACATGTCAAAAAAAATAAAGAAAAGAAGGAAAGAAAATGAGATAGATAAAAGAAGAATGAGGTCAGCTTCCAAGCTCTATCTGTAGAGGATCACAGAAGAAGGGGGACAGACAAGAGGTGACTTTAAACAATAAATATAGTATTAAAATCAAATACCTGACAAAACTAATTGATAGTGACCAAAAGCATACCTGTGGTTGCCTGTGGCCAGGAGTGTGGAGGCAGTTGACTGCAAAGAGGCATAAGGGAACTTTCTGGAGTGAGGGAAATATTTTGTATTTTGATTGCAGTGGTTACATGGGTGGCTACGTGTCTCAAAACTCATTCAACCATTACAATGAGTACATTTCATTGTATGCAAATTGTATCTCAATTAAACAGATTTTTTAAAAATTAAGAAAAGAAAAGAGTAATGCAGGGGCAGTGTCATCTTAAAGGCAAAATAACTATTCATTGGAGCCAACAGAATAGAACAAAAAATAATAATATATTTCTATTTTTTCTACATTCTTTTAAGACCTATTACTTGAGTTACTTTGAAGCTATTTACAAAGTGTTTAAGTTATATATTTTGATGATGATGATCTCTATGGACACTTACCATACATTTACTGAATTACAAAAATGACATGGAATGATAATAGTCACCAGTTCCCCCATTCAGAAATTGCAAACTGATAGATAATAAGCTACTTCTAGGCTACAGGCATCATTCCTTGGCACAAATATCACTTGTTTTTTAAAATTTTTAATATGAAACTCTCACCAACAATTAAAAACAATTAAAAATTAATAAAATCTCTATATGTAACTTCCCTTAAACAATCAGAAGTTGTCTCTGTCATGGACCAGCATTCTGGTGTGGCAGCAATCAGCTGCAGCTGACTCATAGTTGTCCCCTTGAAGAAGGCTCAACCTGGCCTGATTACTCGTTGGCATTACAGACCTAGTCCTGTAGGTATAATGATTTGCAAGCCTGCTACAGTGTAATGTGCATGTTTTACAGATGAAGAGCATCCTGGGACCCAGAGTGACAAAAGAGACTTGCTCAAAACCCATGGGTTACTAGAAACAGAAATGGCCTTGGCCTCTAATCCCTCTACCAGATCACCCACTCTGCAATTTATGGAAGTAGGACATTGTACAATGTGGCATGCTAGAAAAGGTCCTAAAAGAGAAATAAATCTATTCTCGGGTCTACTGCTTATCTTTGGGTGGCCTTTGGCAAGTCTGCCCAATTTTTCTTTTTTCTTTTTTTTCAAGATGTGAAGGAAAACGTTATTCAAGATGATTGCCATAGGGGAAAAAGGTTGAATTCAACTCCATGAAACAAAAGGCTGGAGACATTTGGAGTTCTGGGTGAGCCAATGGGAAAGTACTAGAGGACATTAGGGAGTAAGCTGGTCAACGTGATTAGGCTTTCAGGGTTTGCTAATTTGAGTTTAACAAAGTTAGGTCCCTACTCTCCCACAGAGACTGGGAGATAGAGGCACTGTCTTTCTTTCTTTCTTTCTATTTTTATTAACATCTTTATTGGAGTATAATTGCTTTACAACGGTGTGTTAGTTTCTGCTTTATAACACAGTGAATCAGCTATACATATACATATATCCTCATATCTCTTCCCTCATGCATCTCCATCCCTTCCACCCTCCCTAACCACCCCTCTAGGTGGTCACCAAGCACTGAGCTGATCTCCCTGTGCTATGCGACTGCTTCCCACTAGCAATCTATTTTACATTTGGTAGTGTATATATGTAGATGCCACTCTCTCACTTTATCCCAGCTTACCCTTCCCCCTCCCCATGTCCTCAAGCCCATTCTCTAGTAGATCTGCATCTTTATTCCCGTCCTGCCCCTAGGTTATTCATGACTTTTTTTTTTTTTAGATTCCATATATTTCTGTTAGTATATGGTATTTGTTTTTCTCTTTCTGCCTTACTTCACTGTGTATGACAGACTCTGGGTCCATCCACCTCACTACAAATAATTCAATTTCGTTTCTTTTTATGGTTGAGTAATATTCCATTGTAAATATGTGCCACATCTTCTTTATCCGTTCATCTGTTGATGGACACTTAGGTTGCTTCCATATCCTGGCTATTGTAAATAGAGCTGCAATGAACATTCCGGTGAATTATGGTTTTCTCAGGATATATGCCCAGTAGTGGGATTGCTGGATAATATGGTAGTTCTATTTTGAAAACCTTGTTAACAAACGAGGTTTTAAACGAACCTTGTTACTATTCTCCACAGTGGCTGTATCAATTTACATTTCCACCAAAAGTGCAAGAGGGATCCCTTTTCTCCACACCCTCTCCAGCATTTATTGTTTGTAGATTTTTTGATGATGGTCATTCTGTCTGGTGTGAGGTGATACCTCATTATAGTTTTGATTTGCATTTCTCTAATGATTACTGATGTTGAGCATTCTTTCCTGTGTTTGATTGCAATCTGTATATCTTCTTTGGAGAAATGTCTATGTAGGTCTTTTGCCCATTTTTGGATTGGGTTGTTTGTTTTCATGATATTGAGCTGCATGAACTGTTGTAAATTTTGGAGATTAATCCTTTGTCAGTTGCTTCATTTGCAAATATTTTCTCCCATTCTGAGGAATGTCTTTTTGTCTTGTTTATGGTTTCCTTTGCTATGCAAAAGCTTTTGAGTTTCATTAGGTCCCATTTGTTTATTTTTGTTTTTATTTCCATTTCTCTGAGGTGGGTCACAAAGGATCTTGCTGTGATTTATGGCATAGTGTTCTATGTTTTCCTCGAAGAGTTTGATAGTGTCTGGCCTTACATTTAGGTCTTTAATCCATTTTGAGTTTATTTTTGTGTATGGTGTCAGGGAGTGTTCTAATTTCATTCTTTTACACGTAGCTATCCAGTTTTCCCAGCACCGTGTATTGAAGAGGCTGTCTTTTCTCCATTGTATATTCTTGCCTCCTTTATCAAAGATAAGGTAACGATATGTGTGTGGATTTATCTCTGGGCTTTCTATCCTGTTCCATTGATCTATATTTCTATTTTTGTGCCAATACCATACTCTCTTGCTTACTGTAGCTTTGTAGTATAGTCTAAAGTCAGGGACCCTGATTCCTCCTGCTCCGTTTTTCTTTCTCAAGATTGCTTTGGCTATTCAGGGTCTTTTGTGTTTCCATACAAAAAAGTTTGTGTTCTAGTTCTGTGAAAAATGCCATTGGTAGTTTGGTAGGGATTGCATTGAATCTGTAGATTGCTTTGGGTAGTATAGTCATTTTCACAATGTTGATTCTTACAATCGAAGAACATGGTATATCTCTCCATCTGCTTGTATCGTCTTTAATTTCTTGCATCAGTGTCTTATAGTTTTCTGCATTCAGATGTTTTGTCTCCTTAGGTAGGTTTATTCCTAGGTATTTTATTCTTTTTGTTGCAATGGTAAAGGGGAGTGTTTCCTTAATTTCTCTTTCAGATTTTTCATCATTAGTGTATAGGAATGCAAGAGATTTCTGTGCATTAATTTTGTATCCTGCTACTTTACCAAATTCGTGATTAACTCTACTAGTTTTCTGGTAGCCTCTTTAGGATTCTCTATGTATAGTATCATGTCATCTGCAAACAGTGACAGCTTTACTTCTTCTTTTCCAATTTGGATTCCTTTTAATTCTTTTTCTTCTCTGATTGCTGTGGCTAAAACTTCCATAACAATGTGGAATAGTAGTGGTGAGAGTGGGAAACTTTGTCTTGCTCCTGATCTTACTGGAAATGGTTTCAGTTTATCACCACTGAGAACGATGTTGGCTGTGGTTTTGTCATATATGGCCTTTATTAGGTTGAGGTACGTTCCCTCTATGCCTACTTTCTGGAGAGTTTTTATCATAAATGTGTGTTGAGTTTTGTAAAAAGATTTTTCTGCATCTGTTGAGATTATCATATGGATTTTATCCTTCAATTTTTTAATATGGTGTATCACATTGATTAATTTGTGTATAATTAAGAACCCTTGCATTCCTGGGATAAATCCCACCTGACCATGGTGTATGATCCTTTTAATGCACCGTTGGATTCTGTGTCAGTTGTTACTTCTCCTTTTACATTTCTAATTCTATTGATTTGAGTCTTATCTCTTTTTATCTTTATGAGTCTGGCTAATGGTTTATCAATTTTACTTATCTTCTCAAAGAACCATCTTTTAGTTTTATTGATCTTTGCTATTGTTTCCTTCATTTTTTTTCATTTATTTCTGATCTGATCTTTATGATTTCTTTCCTTCTGGTAACTCTGGGGTTTTTTGTTCTTTTTCTAATTGCTTTAGGTCTAAGTTTAGGTTGTTTATTTTAGATGTTTCTTGTTTCTTAAGTTAGGATTATATTGCTATAAACTTCCATCTTAGAACTACCTTTACTGCATCCCATATATTTTGGGTCATCGTGTCTTAATTGTCATTTGTTTCTAGGTATTTTCTGATTTCTTCTGTAATTTCTTCAGTGACCTCTTGGTTATTAAGTAGTGTATTGTTTAGCCTCCATGTGTTTGTAATTTTTACAGATTTCTTCCAGTAATTGATATCTATTCTCATAGCGTTGAGGTCGGAAAAGATACTTGATACAATTTCAATTTTCTTAAATTTACCAAAGCTTGTTTTGTGACCCAAGGTATGATCTATCCTGGAGAATGTTCCATGAGCACTTGAGAAGAAAGTGTATTCTGTTGTTTTTGGATGGAGTGTCCTATAAATATCAATTAAGTCCATCTTGTTTAATGTACCATTTAGAGCTTGTGTTTCCGTATTAATTTTAATTTTAAATGATCTGTTCATTGGTGAAAGTGGGGTGTTAAAGTCCCCTACTATGATTGTGTTACTGTCAATTTCCCCTTTTATGGCTGTTAGCATTTGCCTTTTGTATTTAGGTGCTCCTCTGTTGGGTACATAAATATTTACAACTGTTATATCTTCTTCTTGGATTGATCCCTTGATCATTATGTAGTGTCCTTCTTTGTCTCTTGTAGTAGTCTTTGTTTTGAACTCTGTTTTGTCTGATATGAGAATTGCTACTCCAGCTATCTTTTGATTTCCGTTTGCATGGAATATCTTTTTCCATCCAATCACTTTCAGTCTGTATGTGTCCCTAGGTCTGAAGTGGGTCTCTTTTAGACAGTATATATACAGGTCTTGCTTTTGTATCCATTCAGCCCATCTATGTCTTTTGGTTGGAGCATTTAAGCCATTTACATTTAAGATTCATATACATGTTCCTATTACCATTTTCTTAATTGTTTTGGGTATGTTATTGTAGGTCTTTTCCTTCTTTTGTGTTTCCTGCCTAGAGAAGTTCCTTTAGCATTTGTTGTAAAGCTGGCCTGGTGGTGCTGAATTCTCTTAGCTTTTGCTTGTCTGTAAAGGTTTTACTTTCTCTGTCAAATCTGAATGAGATCCTTGCTGAGTAGAGTAATCTTAGTTGTAGGGTTTTCCTTTTCATCACTTTAAATATGTCCTGCCACTCCCCTCTGGCTTGCAGAGTTTCTGCTGAAAGATCAGCTCTTACCCTTATGGGGATTCCCTTGTATGTTATTTGTTGTTTTTCCCTTGCTGCTTTTAATATTTTTTCTTTGTATTTAGTATTTGATAGTTTGATTAATATGTTTCTTGGCCTGTTTCTCCTTGGATATATCCTATATGGAACTCTCTGAACTTCCTGGACTTGTTTAACTATTTCCTTTCCCATATTAGGCAAATTTTCAAGTATAATGTCTTCAAATATTTTCTCATTCCCTTTCTTTTCCTCTTCTTCTACTTGGACCCCTATAATTCGAATGTTCGTGCATTTAATGTTGTCTCAGAGGTCTCTGAGACTGTCCTCAATTCTTTTCATTCTTTTTTCTTTTTTCTGCTCTGCACTATTTATTTCCACTATTTTATCCTCCAGGTCACTTATCCATTCTTCTGCCTCAGTTATTCTGCTATTGATTCCTTCTAGAGAATTTTGGGTTTCATTTATTGTGTAGTTCATCATTGTTTGTTTGCTGTTTAGTTCTTCTAGGTCCTTGTTAAACGTTTCTTGTATTTTCTCAATTCTATTTCCAAGATTTTGAATCATCTTTACTATCATTACTCTGAATTCTTTTTCAGGTAGACTGCCTATTTCCTCTTCCTTTGTTTGATCTGGTGGGTTTTTACCTTGCTCCTTCATCTGCTGCATATTTCTCTGTCTTCTCATTTTGCTTAACTTACTGTGTTGGGTTCCCCTTTTTGCAGGCTGCTGGTTCCTGGTTCCCATTGTTTTTGGTGTCTGCCCCCAGTGGGTAAGGTTGGTTCAGTGGGTTGTGTAGGCTTCTTGGTGGAGGGGACTAGTGCCTGTGTTCTGGTGGATGAGGCTGGATCTTGTCTCTCTGGTGGTCAGGTCCACGTCTGGTGGTTTGTTTTTGGGTGTCTGTGACCTTCTTATGATTTTAGGCAGCCTTTCTGCTACTGGGTAGGGTTATGTTCCTGTCTTGCTAGTTGTTTGGTATAGGGTGTCCAGCACTGTAGTTTGCTGGTCGTTGAGTGAAGCTGGGTCTTGGTGTTGAGATGGAGATGTCTGGGAGATTTTCACCGTTTGATATTACATGGAGCTGGGAGGTCTCTGGTGGTCCAATGTCCTGAACTCGGCTCTCCCATCTTAGAGGCACAGGCCTGACACCAGCCAGAGCACCAAGACCCTGTCATCCACACGGCTCAGAATAAAAGGGAGAAATAAATAAATAAATAAATAAATAAGTAAGTAAAATAAAAGTTATTAAAATAAATATTTATTAAAATTTTAAAAAATTAAAAAGTAATAAAAAAGAGAAAGAAGAGAGCAACCAAACCAAAAAAACAAATCCACCAATGATAACAAGCACTAAAAACTATACAAAAAGAAAAAAAAGCAGACAGTCAGAACCCTAGGACAAATTGCAAAAGCAAAGCAATACAGACAAAGATCACACAAAGAAGCATACACATACACACTCACAAAAAGAGAAAAAGGAAAAAAATATATATATATCATTGCTCCCAAAGTCCACCGCCTCAACTTGGGATGATTCATTGTCTTTTCAGGTATTCCACAGATGCAGGGTACATCAAGTTGATTGTGGAGATTTAATCCAGTGCTCCTGAGGCTGCTGGTAGAATTTTCCCTTTCTCTTCTTTCTTCACACAGCTTCTGGGGTTCAGCTTTGGATTTGGCCCCGCCTCTGTGTGTACGTCACCTGAGGACATCTGTTCTTCACTCAGACAGGAGAGGATTAAAGTAGCAGCTGATCGGGGCCTCTGACTCACTCAGGCCAAGGTGAGGGAGCAGTACATAATGCACGGCGATCCTGCGGTGGCAGAGACTGACATGACATTGCAACAGCATGAGGTGCTCCATGTGTTCTCCTGGGGAAGTTGTCCCTTGATCACGGGACCCTGGCGGTAGTGGGCTGCACAGGCTCCTGGGAGGGGAAGTGTGGAGAGTGACCTGTGCTTGCACACAGGCTTCTTGGTGGCAGCAGCAGCAGTCTTAGCCTCTCATGCCCATCTCTGGAGCTCGTTTAAGTGGTGCTCTTAATCACCTCTCCTTGCGCACCAGGAAACAAAGAGGCAAGAAAAAGTCTCTTGCCTCTTCGGCAGTTCCAGACTTTTTCCTGGACTCCCTCCAGGCTAGCTGTGGCACACTAGCCCCCTTCAGGCTGTGTTCACGCAGGCAACCCCAGTCCTCACCCTGGGATCCGACATCCGAAGACGGAGCCTCAGCTCCCAGTGCCCACACGTCCCGGCCGGTGAGCAGACAAGCCTCTCGGGCTGGTGAGTGCTGGTCAGCACCAATCCTCTGTGCAGGAATCTCTCTGCTTTGTCCTCTGCACCCCTATTGCTGCACTCTTCTCCATGGCTCTGAAGCTTCCCCCTGCCACATGCCCGCTGTCTCCGCCAGTGAAGGGGCTTCCTAGTGTGTGGAAACTTTTCCTCCTTCACAGCTCCCTCCCACTGGTGCAGGTCCCATCCCTATTCTTTTGTCTCTGTTTTTTCTTTTTTCTTTTGCCCTACCCAGGTACGTGGGGAGTTTCTTGCCTTTTGGGAGGTCTGAGGTCTTCTGCCAGCGTTCAATAGGTGTTCTGCAGGAGTTGTTCCACATGTAGATGTATTTCTGATGTATTTGTGGGGAGGAAGGTGATCTCCACGTCTTACTCTTCCGCCATCTTGAAGGTCTCCAAGTCTGCCCAATTTCTATGCAGCTATGGTAATGGCATATGCCCTGCTTACTTTGTAGGATTGCAGTTACAAAAGAGGAAAATATATTTTTAGTGTTCTCTAAAAATTAGGAAAACAATCATTTTTAAAAACTAAAATTAGCCAGAAGTCATGAGTTCTAGGCCCAGTTCTTCCACAAGCTAGTTGTATGAATTTTCACAAGTTTCTTAAACTCTCTGCTTTCAACTGCAGATATTATTTTATTTTCCATGATTTTTGCAAGGTTAATCTCATTCATCATTTTTAAAAATGTTTTTCTTGAACTAAAACCTTCATTATTTGGGCCAAACCCAGTGATGTATTAAATTAATAGAGAATGAAAGTAGACTATTGAGCTTGGTTTACTTTATGGGCATGCCAGAGGCACACAGAGATGTTGATAAGGTATCTTCATTTGAAACCTCAGCACCTCCTGCTTTGGCACAAAACAGATCTCATCAAGAGTAGAGACCCAGAGCAGAGCTCAGAGAGGAAAAGCAGAGGTATAAATGACTGGAGAATTGCTCCCAGGGTGCTGAGTCAGCCAAAACAGAGCCTCCTGCTGAGCTCAATGGATCTTTTCTCATTTGCCTGGAACATTGGCTGGAGGCTGCTTTGGCAGTGCCTGCTGGGAAGACAATTTTTAGTCCATTGATTCATTTGAGCTGGGCAGTTTGCCCCAGTACTTAGGCACTCAGACAAAAATACCCTTAATCGCTGGCAAACCCTGGGATGTAGAGAGGGCCAGTGGCTCAATCAGCACCCCAGGGCTGCCCAAGGGAGAAGGAGAGGATAGAAACCCCGGGATGCCAGTCACTGAGTATTCACAGAAGTCAAGGCTTGTTTTTTCAAGCCAAAACTCTAAAGAATCCCTGATTTGGGGGTCAGGAACATCCTAACTAAAGAGCACTGCACTCTGTCCTTCACCTTCAGTCAAACCAAGAGCAGCTGGGGCACAGGTCCCCTCTGCATGTTCTCATGATCTATGCTAGTCTGACTGCTACCTCTCTCGGGGTATGCCTTCCCCAGGAAGCTTTCCCTGACCTCCCTCTTTCTCCTTGTTGGGATCAGACCCTATCCTGATCCTCTTCAAAACCTTGCCCACTTACCAGTATTTTATCACCATCACAGCAAATTATAACTGCCTCTTATTTATCTCCTCAATAAGACTCTTATATGAGACTGAGAACTTCTATTTAATTACATATCTCTAGCACCTAGCATAGTCCCTAGCGTATTAAACATCCTTAAATCCTTAAGTGATTATAAAGAGAAGGAGGGAGGGAAAGAACAGAGGAGGGACAGAGGCAGAGGTGACTACCCTGATGAAGTAAGCCATGTGTTGACCAAGGAAGTAAAATGGTACATCCAAGTTGGTGACCAAAGTCTCTCAAAGCAGTGCTAACAGGAGAATCTGGTGTCTCAGTAGTTAATACAGTAAGTTGGATGAAAAACCAATTCTGGAACTGAGAATCAAAAGTCCTTAGTTTTACTTTTGACTCCACCACCACAGTAACTGCCTAATGCAGGGCCACAAAACAACATGTGCTCAGCTTCGGCATCCTCATCTGTAAAGCCTTGGGATGCTTAGGTGAAATAATTAGTGTACAAGTATTTCAAAAATTTAAAGAGTCCTTTGAATGCAAAGGATTATTAAAGTCTCTATTAACACCATGAAAGAATTAGGACTACTTTCTCTCATCAATTAATGGTTCCTTTCTCTGTCCAAACCTGAGGCCATATGACTCCAATAGGAAAAAACAAAAAAGTATTATCTGCTCCGTTTATGAATTTGCCTTTTTTAAATTTATTTATTTAATTTATTTATTTTTGGCTGCATTGGGTCTTCGTTGCTGGGCATGGGCTTTCTCTAGCTGTGGCAAACAGGGGCTACTCTTCATTGTGGTGTTCAGGCTTCTCATTGCAGTGGCTTCTCTGGTTGCGGAGCACAGGCTCTAGGCATGTGGGTTTCAGTAGTTGTGGCTCACTGGCTCAAGAGCCAAGGCTCAGTAGTTGTGGTGCATGGGCTTAGTTGCTCCGCGGCATGTGAGATCTTCCTGGACCAGTGCTCAAACCCATGTCCCCTGCATTTTCAGGCAGATTCTTAACCACTGCGCCACCAGGGAAGCCCCTGAATATGCCTTTTTGTTGTAAGTAAAATTTCTTCATGAACTAAAAACTCCTGTAACACAGAGAATACACCATGTTTTAACAATAATGACAAGGATGCCTTAAGCAGATAGAACATCACAGAAAGTCCTCAAAACACTCATGTTGGCTTTTTACAAGAATTTCTTCAGAAAGGCCAATCAGATAGGATAGCCCCAATTTACAGATGATCAAAGTGAGACTCATTGAAGTTAAGTGACTTGTTCAAGATTGTATACTTGGTAAGAATCTGGAAGAATGCTAAGCACAAGGTAAGTTCAAAACTATTTATAGAAATATAGTGCTGGAAAGATCTGAAAGGTAAACAAATCCAACTTCCTACATACTGCAGGAAACCCTTCTGACAGAAGGATATACCGAACAACTGACAATTACTTAAACATCCTTTATTTTCCAGAAACAAAACTTTTTTCCATTAATCTTTCAACTCAGGAGCCAGTTAGCTCATTGTATAAAATAGATAATAATTAACACATTTCATAGGTTTTTATAAAGATGAAATAGATAATGTGTGTAAATCACTTAGCAAAGACAATTTCTGGCACATAACAAGTACTCAGTAAATGTTAGTTCTTATTACTCTTAGTACTATAATTTTCATTAGTCTACTTTTGTTTTGGTTTCTGGTTTGTTTGTTTTTCCTGGATCCTTTTTAGCCTCTTGCATCTTTTTGTTTCAGACTCTTTCACTGTTTCAGGTGAATAGAGGGAAGTTCATTTTCATGATTCTCTAAATCATTCTCACTAGAGTGAAAATTGTTGGTCTTAATCTTTCTGTCTGCATCATAAAAACTTAAATATGTGATTAATTGACAACAGCTGAGTCAAAGAAAAAGGGTTCTGAGAAAGCTAGATTATTTTCTTCCTGAATCTGAAAGGAACCTATTTGGTAACTTTCCATTTCAACAGCATGGACCGTGTGGCATCCAGTCCTAAAATTGTAGATGAAATTCTTGTAAAATAAAGTTTTACGTGACAACTTGTCATTGCGTAGAAAACTCTGATTTAAAGCATATTACCTAAAGTGTCTTATTTATGTTAACAAACTCTTTAAGTGAGCGTGACCCAGAATGTGGGCAAGACCACCCATTGGAATGTGGAAAGAAACAATTGGAATTTCAACTTTTATATTAATGTAATATCTTCTATTTGAATACTTATCTTTGAAAGGTTTTTAATGTCCATAATATATTACTGCAGTTTCACATGTATAGAGTTTATTAGTAAATGTACATATTTTTGGGGTCCATGATCATAATTTTATAGTTAAGGCATGTAATCAAGAAGGTTTTGAAACCTTGTACAAAACCAGAGATTAGTAGGTGTTTAAAAAGTGGCTATGTAACAATCTTCACCACTATCCATGAAAGAAAAATAGAAAAGATATGCTCATTTATAAACTAATATTGTCATTTTATTATTTTTTCAATATGAATTTGAAATTTGATAAAATTGGTTCAGTTCCTTAAACCTCTACTCTCTACCTCTCTTTATAAAACCTAATTCATATTTACTGTGATCTCTGTACAAAGAATGTGTGGTATGCTACCAACTGTCAAAGGAAATATTCCTAAGGTTGATGGAAAAAAACAACCACAAATCCCACTGAAGATCTTGACATCCTTTATAGCAAATGGACCAAATATTAGCTACATCAGCCAACATTTTCACAAGTTTTCATGGAATAAACAGAGACAAATACCAAATGCCAAGCAACCAAGTTACCCCTCATTTCCTTTAGGCAGTGCTGTCATAAGCATTATTTTAGACCCCTCCCCTTCCCTCTAAAAATGTAGAAACAAACTGTGAAAGATGTCTTCTCCATGTTCCTCAGGGTTAGTTAATCTCTCTCAGAGACTGGTAGGTATTTGAGAGTCTTTCAGACAATTTTCTTTCTCATTTGCAGTTCTTTTTCCTCTCCTGGTGGTTTAGTGATGAAAGGTTATAGACTAAGTGTTTGTGCCTCCACCTCAAATTCATTTGTTGAAACCTAACCCCCAATGTGCTGTTATTAGGAGGTGGGGACCTTTGAGAAGTGATTAGATCAAAAGAGTTGAACCCTCATGAATAGGATTAGTGACCATATAAAAGAGGCCCCAGAGAACTCCCTTGCCCTCCCACCATGTGAGGATACAGCAAGAACCTGGCCAGCTATAAACCAGGAAAATAGCCCTCAGCAGACACTGAATTTGCCTGGCACCTTGATCTTGGACTTCCCAGTCTCCAGAACTGTGAGAAATAAATCTTTGTTGTTTAAGCTAACAAATGTATTTTTGTTATAGTACCTCATATGAACTAAGACAGGGGACATAGTGGGTTAAGCACCATAAATCTCTTCAAAGACACCTAGAAACATCAGAATCTTTCAAGATTACTTTGAAGAAATATATTTCCACTGTGACTCCATTCTAACAACTTCCCACCTAATTTCCTTAGGTGGCCCAGCAAGCCTGGCAACCTAAGTTATGGCATCCTGCAAAACATACTCTTTCACAAATGAGTGTCCAAGGCAGTGTTTTCCAACCATATATTAGTCATAAACCTTGTAGGAGAAATCATTCTGAATGTTCATCAAAACATTTCACTTGGGCTTCCCTGGTGGCGCAGTGATTGAGAATCTGCCTGCCAGTGCAGGGGAAACAGGTTCGAGCCCTGGTCTGGGAAGATCCCGCATGCTGCGGAGCAACTGGGCCCGTGAGCCACAACTACTGAGCCTGCGCGTCTGGAGCCTGTGCTCCCAACAAGAGAGGCCGCGATAGTGAGAGGTCCGTGCACCGCGATGAAGGGTGGTCTGCGCTTGCCACAACTAGAGAAAGCCCTCGCACAGAAACGAATACCCAACACAGCCAAAAAAAAAAAAAATTTAAAAAAAAAGTTTAAAAAAAACATTTCACTTTTCTGCTGGGCATCAAGAAAACTACATTTCTCAACTTTTTAAAATCTAGATGGCACTATGTGATGAGTTCTGCCCAATAGAATGTGCAGAAATGATGTAAACCACTTCCAGGCCAGCACCTAAAGTGTCCTATAGAATCATCCATATGGTATATCTTTTATCATTAGGTGGTGGTTGGATTCAAAGTGTCCAGTGGAAAGAGACCATGGGGAAAGACAGAACACTAAGAAAAAGAAACTGAGTCACAACTCATGAAATAAGAAACTGATAAGTTGGACTTCATTAAAATTAAAAACTTCTGCTCTGTAAAAGACACTGTTAGAGAATGAAGAGACAAGACACAGACTGGGAGAAAATATTTGCAAAATAAATGTCTGATGAAGGACTTATATCCAAAATATACAAAGAACCCTTAAAATCAACAACAGGAAAACAAACAGCCCAACTTTAAAAATGGACTAAAGATCTGAACAGACACCTCACCAAAGATGGCAAATAAATATATGAAAAGATGCTTGACATCATTTGACATTAGGGAATTTTAAATTAAAACAAAAATGAGATGCACATACCTATTAGAATGGTTAAAATTCAAAAAACTTTCACTGAGTTTCGGGGGGCTCAGAAAATGGTGACATCAGGCTCCAGATGTTGCTGCCCCAACCACTCTTCCCAAAAGAAGCCCCATCTTGAGGAATCTTGGAGCTCTACAGGGGCAGCATGAGAATCCTGGGAGGAGAAACACCTGGGTTCCTTCCTCTCTCCACCCGGACCCCTGACAACCCACTTATCTTTTTGCCATCTCCGTAGTTTTGTCCTCTCTGCAATGTCTTATGTGGTTGGGATCATATGATATGTGACCTTTTCAGATGACTTCTTTCAATTGGTAGTATGCATTTGGAGTTTCCTGCATGTCTCCTCGTGGCTAGGTAGCTCATTTCTTTTTGTCCCTGAATTGCATTCCATTGCCTGGATGCACCGCATTTCATGTATCTTCTCGCCTGTTGAGGGGCATCTTGGTTGCTTCCATGTTTGGGTAATTACGAATAAAGCTGCTGTAAACATAAAAATATTTTTTTAACTGACAATACCAATTGCTGACAAGGATATAAAGCAACAGGAATTATCACTCATTGCTGGTTACAGCTACTTTGGAAGATATTGTGGCAACTTCTTACAAAGCTAAACCGAATTTTGCCATACGATCCAATAATTGCACTCCTAAGTATTTACCGAACTGAAAAATTATGTCCACACAAAAACGTGCACATGAATGTTTATAGCTCTATATTCCTAATTAACAAAAACTAGAGGTGTCCTATTTTTCACTAGGTAAATGGATAACTAAACTATGATACATCCATATAATGGAATGTTATTTGGTGATAAAGAAAAGATGTGATCTATGAAACTATGAGGAGATATGTTAATCTTGGATACATGTTGCCAGGTTAAAGAAACCAGTGTTGGGCGTGGGGGGATTGTATCACATTCCAGAAAATGTACCATATTCCAGAAAATGCAGAATTGATGGAATGGTAGAAAGATCAGTGGTTATGCAGGGAGAAAGTGTTGAATAAGAAAATCACCAGGGATATTTGGAGCCATTGAAACCATCCTATAATGTTATTGTAATGGTGGATACATGACACTATGAAGTTGTCAAAACTCATAGCCTTTTACAGAACAAGGAGTGAACCTCAAATTATGCAAATTTTTAAACATAATTTAGGAGGTCAAGGAATCTCAGGATGGAATGCAGGATGTGACAAAACAATCTAACGATATTACAAGTTCTGAAATAACCTTACAGAAGGGAACAGGGACAAAAAGTACTGACCTAAATAACTGGAAATGAGTAGAATCCATAAGGCTAAAGGCAAAAACAAACAAACAAAAGTACATAAGTATTGAACTCTTGCTGATAAAGTTGTCTCCCCTGGGTTAACAATTCTGATACCACTAATACATAATGGTACAATTAAGAAAATAAATGACAGTTACAGGGAACAAGGTTTCTCATTGTTGGAGTGGGATATTACAAACAAACAAGGGGAGGAACCTAGAATGATGCATGTGGTAATGGATTAGAGTTGGAGACATCAGTATGCACTTATGTTTAGTCTAATACAGATACAGATGGCAACATATAGAAAAACTTATTCATTTATGTATATACACATACATTTCCTTGCTCTGTCAGCTGATTCTGTAGCAGCAGCACACCTAGCACCCAGATATTTTCTAATATCATTGCCCAGTAAAAGAAACCAGGGTCCCTTGGAGAAGTGGCTGATTCTAGGACTGGGGCAGGAAATACACAACATGAGTCTGGAGCATCTTGTAGTGCCAGTGAGGAAGTGTTCAGAAAAAAAGCACAATTACAGGAGTATAAATAAATAAATAAATAAATAAATAAATAAATAAATAAATAAAAATAGGGGGAAAGAGACAAATCTCCCTTGTAGAAGAATTACAAATAATTTACATAGATACTGCACCCTCAAAAGAGGTAAAGCATAACTCACCACTCTTTAAGCATTTGGGCTGCACACAGAAACTTCCTTCCAAAGAGTACAGTAAGTACAGAAAGGGGGAAGGTGGCAAAGGAAGAGTAACTTTACAGTGGAGAAAGACAACAAACACTACCTCAGTCAAGTGATTAAGCATCACCACCAATGATAAACCATGTTGATGATTTCCCTTAATATGCTTCATTGAAAATGGCACTTTACATCTGTGATCTTCCTCCCAAATACCCACAACCCCGGTATATGAAGCAGAACACACTCTCCCAACCTCCCCAACTGAACAGGGCCAGTAACAAGTGAGAAGTCAATCTTTAAGCCACGGTGATTTTAGAGTTGTTTGTTACAGCAGTTAGAAAGACTGACTAACACAGATTTCTTTGAAAATATAATGGAAGACATGTTCCCTCTTAACAGAATAATGCAAATATGTCCATACACACAAAAACTGGTGTACAGATTTAAGGAGCCAATTTGTAGATTTTCTCTGGGAGAAATCCTATAGCTAGTATCAACTCAGAGTCCTACCTATCCCTAGTGGTGCTTTGAAATCCTTCCACCATCACACCCTTTATTTTGAATAACTTTTATTTGGGGTTTGATTGATGTGATAAGTTTCCCTCTCATCATGGCCCAAATAATTTGAAATCCATGTTATCTATTGGTCTATAATTCCCAGGGGGACAGATGACTGAAGAATGACAGGCCTAGGTGTCTGTGGAGTCCAGTAATGCAGAAACTTTCTCTTTCTCACTGGGAGCAACTGACTGAGCTCTTGGTGTTTTACTGGCTCCCCAGGACTGAGGACAGCTGACAGCTATGGAGTTTAACGGAACAGATATTCTAGTTTCAACCCTGTCAATAAAACATCATTTTCAATATGGTTTCTCTATCTGACCCTCTTCTATGTTTCTAGACCTGGGCAGGTTTATGAAGTTGTATCTGATATTGAGAAGCAACTAAAAGCAACCACACTCCAACACTAATAGCACCATATGTAACCTTGATGTTGGCCCCTGACTTCACTCCCCCCACACTCCCCTTCACTCACTTTGCATTATAACCAATATCTGCTTCGCCACTTCCCTTACTCCCCTAGCTCCCCCAGGTTAACCTATGGCATCTGGTGGTAAAAGCAGCATTGGTATCAATTGTATAATTTGGTTTCATTTAAAAAATTAATTTGTAGGGTGTAGTTTTGCAGTTTTCCCAGTGTATAATTTTATTTAAATTATTTGTGGAAATAAAAATGTTTACTTATATATCTGCTTGTTTGTGAATTATTTAATTATTTACTGGCAATCTGAGCAGCCTTCTTAACCAGCAAACACAATGTGGCACTGCTGACACTTACAGCTAAATCACAATGGCTAGAAGCCCAGGTTTTCCCAGATTTCCTCTCCCTCAAGCAATTCTTAGAATCACCAAACAGGCTTATATCTATCAAGAGTCAGCCAGCCAAATTAAGGTCACCCACAGCTTCCAAGTTCCATTAGCTCCCCAGAGTGGCCTTTCAGCTCTGTTAAGCTCCTACACCTGATAAAGATGAGAACGTGCTCAACCCAAGGCTTCTGGACCTAGAACAGACCTGCTGCACCTTCCAGTCAGAAACGCATGTGGCAACTCCTGTGACGGAAGATGACCCTTTCTACTTTATAGCCCTTCTGGAGATGGGGGCTGGGAAGGAGTAGGTACAAAATTAAGAGTCATGAACCCAAAAGTAAAAACTTTTAGTGATACAACCCTCAACTCATCTATACACCAACTTTTACACAGAGGACAAAGGCAAGGCCAAGACTCAGCTTCAGCTGCCCTGCTGTATTCAGAACTTCATTTCCCAAGACTTTTTCACAAAACGTTCCTCTGTTCCTCCATCCCTGTGTCTGATCATTCGTGTAAATGAACACATGGGAGAGAAGGGTCACTTTGTTTTTATCACCTTGTTTGCACCTAAGCCCTAGCATCAGTGCAGTCAAGGTAACTTGGTAAGTACTCCATTTGTTACATAGTAACAAATAATAGACACAAACTAATTTACAATAATGAGACTTTCTTCAAGCTTACCAGGAAAATTACTTTTAGTATTTAGTCTTCCTTTATATTTTTATTCTCAGAAAAAGTGATACATATTTATGTATATACCTATGCTTAAAAATACCAATTAGCTCCCATACGCTGAAGAAAAAATCATAATCCAAGTGGAAACAGAAGTCAGAAAGGAAAGGTTTTCTTCCCAGTTTGTTCATTGTTAAGAGTGTATTGTTTCTTCTGTCTTGATAAATAGAAAATTAGCTTTTTCTACATTACTGAAGTCTAACCACAAACACTTTGCCTTGGCCACATAAATAGTCAATTTCTGAATTGGTATTACTGATACTACTAGTTTTATTTTTCAATGTCTGAAGGAAAAGATGTGAACATGGTACAAAAATGACAATGTCTATTAATGCATTATAAAGAATATACATAAAGCAATTGTCAGATAAATGTTAGAATTTCATTCAACTCACACAAAACATTAAGCACAGAATATTGAGAGGTCAGACTATTTTTGAATACTAAGATATAGAGCTTCTGAATTTAGTAATCACATTTTAATTCATAGTTGAAGAACAGTTAATAAGGTTGGGATATTTTATTAATCTACTTCTTGGTTTTGGTTAGCTTCCAAAATAATTTGAAAAACAATGTAGAAATTTGTACACACCTTAGGTTTTCTTTATCTATTCAATATTTACTTTGCAATGAAATGATAATAATAACTTATATTTGTGTACTTCATAATTTTCAAAGCACTGTCAAATCCATTGTTTCACCTGATTTTCCAACATCCCTATAAGAAAGTAAGGCAGAATTAACACCTGGTTTTATTTTATTTATTTATTTTTTTAATTAAACATCTTTATTGAAGTATAATTGCTTTACAATGGTGTGTTAGTTTCTGCTTTATAACAAAGTGAATCAGTTATACATATACATATGTTCCCATATCTCTTCCCTCTTGCATCTCCCTCCCTCCCACCCTCCCTATCCCACCCCTCTAGGTGGTCACAAAGCACTGAGCTGATCTCCCTGTGCTATGCGGCTGCTTCCCACTATCTATCTATTTTACATTTGGTAGTAACACCTGGTTTTAAAATGAGGGAAAAGAAATATAGGCCAGACTCAGGATGCTTATTGAAATCAACACAATTAGAATATTGGAGTCTAGAAATCAGTTCTACAAAATCTCATTCAAAGTCTTTGTATACCTCATCTTGTCCAAATAAAATAAGTAAAAATTTGAATCTGTCTGTAGCCTCCTTTGGCAAATTAGTTATCATTCCTAAGCCTCAGCTTCCTCATCTATAAAATAAGAAAATTTCTCACAACTTCATTAATGCTTTTGTGAAGATTTATGTAAAAACGTGTATGTAAAATTACCAGACCTTGTGTAAGTGCTCCATAAATATTCATTCTTTTCCTCTCACTTTCATTATTTACAGAAAGACCCAATCACACCATCACAGTTCCTTTGAATATGAATCTCTGCAAAACCACAATCAGTATCCATCTGGAACTAGGAAGAGATTAAGTTAAGAAATCATATCAGGTGGGAAATTCAGTGGAGAGGGGCTGTCTGCTGGGCATTCTGACATCTCTGAACTGTCCTGCCCAACTTTATGAGACAGCTTGCCTCATTTACAGGTCTCTATGGGGCAGCCTGTCTCAAAAAATTCACCTCCTTCCATCCACATGGTCATGGATGTCCTTGGCATACATCATCCTAGTTGGCTCAATTAAAAAGCCCCTGGGCTTAACAGTATAGGAAGGGAATCATTTGGCTTTGGGTTGTATCCCACACAGCTAAGGAGCATTATTTTGACACTCTTCCAGCTGGAGTTCTCTGAGATTTCAAGGTGCCTTATGATCAGAGGAGTCAGTGTGGGACAACAGTCAAGCACTGGAAAGGTTGAGGGAGACATGGGTCAGAGCCTTAATCAACATCTAAGTGTTAACTCAATAAATGTTTTTCACAGATCTGAGCTTCCTATTCTTTGTGTACAAAACACAGAGGGTAGAGATGTAATTAGACCCATCTTTACAATCCTGTGAGTTTATCATGCAAAGCAGCCTTGTAGTTTTTGGTCCAAGGATGTCAAAAAACAAAACACACAGAATCCAGTAAAGGAATAAAAAGAACATGGGAAATCTAAGGCAGTAAAAGGATGAATGACATCTTATTTGTCAAAGAGTGAACCAGGGGCTGAAAGACTTGTCAACATGCCAATAACAGGATTGGAAGAAACCCTAGATGAGATGGGTAAATTTGAGAGAGGGAGTAGGATAGGAAGTGTGGGAGAGAGAGGTGGAGGCAAGCAAAACTCCAAAGAAATTTGAGAGTGACCTAAGGAGACAGAACCAGGCTAGGAAGCTCCTTCTGTGGAAAAATGTGTTTTGGCCACAAGGAGAAAAAGGTTTCATCTGGCCTGTTTATTCTAGGTCCCTCCTTCCTTCCAATCATCTTACCATTTGTTGTCAAGTTATTCATCCTAATTCTATGAGGTACTGGCTGGGGGATCTTATTATGGGCTGTGTAAATGAGGTGTAATTTGACAGAGTCTCAAATGATGAGTAGGAACTCATAGGTGGGGCTGAACTCCATATAACAGGAAGACAGAGGAGCATCTATTTTATGGAGCACGTCTTTTGTTGCAGATGCTCTGTTAGGTGCATTGCATGCATCTCATACAAACCACACAACACCACCAGGAAGTAATTATTATCCCCATCTTACAAATGAGGAAGAAGAGGCTCAGAAAGGCTAAGTAATTTGCCTGTGGTTACTCAGCTCCCAACTTTAAAACCTACACTAAGTCCATTATGCAATTTCCCCTTTCCCACTGTACCTCTCAACACATGCAAAATCACGGAGTTGCAAAAGAATAAAGTTTATTTAGAAAGCACTCTCTGCTTTCTCTGTAATCAGAGTAAGTACAGTTAAGTGGGATGTGACAATTGGAGATGTGGTTCAAAAGATAGGTTGAGGCCAGACTAGAAGTAGTCTTGAGAGTTTTAATGTAATCTTGTAGACAATGGGAGAACATTGAAGTTTTGAAGGGATAACAAAGAAGACGGACAAATTGACACCTAACTAGTGTGGTCTCTGACATAGTGCCTGGGAATGCCTCATGCCTCATTAAGTGTTTACATAATATTATCAGAATCATTTTTATTCTTGAGAAATATCATCATCTAGAACGGGTATAGGTCTTTCCAGGTTACCTCTGTTATCTGTGATTAAATTCCTCCTCTGTCACCAGGACATTAGGTCCAAAGGCTTACAGGTATCAAGCCCATCCCCCCAATCAAAGAGGGAAAGAATGCAGTTGCAAACATCCAGCTCATCTTACCTATCAGACTCCACTCAAGAGACTATACCCTTTAAATAATTATTCCTTGGTGGGGATCCCATCAGCAAGCCTCCACACCTAGTGGCACTCAGAGTTTTCATGTCCCTACTGGAATCTTGGATTCATGTTTCTTTCATGTTTTTTAAACCAACACCAGCTTGTTGTAAGTTCCATTTTTTCCATTGTGCTATATAGAGAATCAGAAGCTCATGTGTAAAAAAAAAAAAAAAACAATAGTAGTAATTATGGATCTCTGCTCATATCTGGCTACCTGCCTGCTGTAACACACTCAGAATTTATCACTCTCATGACACTCTACATTCAGCCTCTAGCAATTTGTCACAACTAACATGTAATTTTTTTTTACCAGTTTATGGATCTAGCAGCTTCTGTTACAGGACATATTAAGAATGAACACAGAAGTAGAAGATGGTATTTAAAACCAGACAGAAGAACCTAGAAGGGTAGAGGGTAATTTCTTCCTACCCAACAGCTGGGATGAGAATGGGATGCAACTTTGTTGGCTGGACACTACTTGCCCCAAAGCTGTTGCAGTAAGAGATGCTGGGACACCTGACAGAAGCCAGCAGAAGGTGAGAATTCCTACCACATCAGTCAGTCTCCTGGATCTCTGCCTGCAGGGTCTGTTGGAAACAAGAGTGCTGTGTGGCTCACAGGGTCTTGGTGCTCCACCCAAGTGTCAGGCCTAAGCCTCTGAGGTGGGAGAGTCAAGTACAGGACATTTGAACATCAGACACCTGGTGGCCCCACATAATATCAATCAGTAAGAGCTCTCCCAGAGATCTCTGTCTCAAAGCTAAGACCCAGCTCCACCAAACAGCCAGCAAGCTCTAGTTCTTGATGCCCCATGCCAAACAACTAGCAAGACAGGAAAAGAATCCCACCCATTAGCACAGAGGTTACCTAAAATCATACTAAGATCACAGACACCTCAAAAGACACCACCAGACGTGGCACCACCCACTAGAAAGACAACATGCAGTCCCACCCACCAGAACACAGGCACTAGTCCCTTCCACCAGGAATCCTAAACAACCCACAGAACTAAACTTACCCACTGGGGGCAGACACCAAAAACAATGGGAACTAGGAACCTGCAGCCGGCGAAAAGGACACCCCAAACAGAGTAAGTTAAGCAAAATGAGGAGACAGAGAAATATGCAGCAGATGAAGGAGCAAGGTAAAATCCCACCAGACCAAACAAATGAAGAGGCAGTCTACTTGAAAAACAATTCAGAATAATGATAATAAAGATGATCCAAAATCTTGGAAATAGAATGGAGAAAATACAAGAAACATTTAACAAGGACCTAGAAGAACTAAAGGGCAAACAAACAACGATGAACAACACAATAAATGAAATTTAAAATTCTCAAGAAGGAATCAATAGCAGAATAACTGAGGCAGAAGAACGGATACGTGACCTGGAAGATAAAATAGTGGAAATAACTGCCACAGAGCAGAATAAAGAAAAAAGAATGAAAAGAATTGAGGACAGTCTCAGAGACCTCTGGGACAACATTAAACACACCAACATTTGAATTATAGGGGTCCCAGAAGAAGAGATAAAGAAAGGGTCTGAGAAAATATTTGAAGAGATTATACTCGAAAACTTCTCTAACATGGGAGAGGAAATAGTCAATCAAGTCCAGGAAGCACAGAAAATCCCATACAGGATAAATCCAAGGAGAAACATGCCAAAACACATATAAATCAAATGATCAAAAATTAAATACAAAGAAAAAATATTAAAAGCAGCAAGGGAAAAGCACCAAATAACATACAAGGGAATCCCCATAAGGTTAACAGCTGATCTTTCAGCAGAAACTCTGCAAGCCAGAATGGAGTGGCAGGACATAGTTAAAGTGATGAAAGGGAAAAACCTACAACCAAGATTACTCTACCCAGAAAGGATCTCATTCAGATTCAACAGAGAAATGAAAATATTTACAGACAAGCAAAATCAAAGACAATTCAGCACCACCAAACCAGCTTGAGAACAAATGCTAAAGGAACTTCTCTAGGCAAGAAACACAAGAGAAGGAAAACACCTACAAAAACAAACCCAAAACAATTAAGAAAATGGTAATAGGAACATACATATCAATAATTACCTTAAACGTAAATGGCTTAAATGCTCCAACCAAAAGGCATAGACAGGTGGAATGGATACAAAAACAAGACCCATATATGTGCTGTCTAAAAGAGACTCACTTGAGACCTAGGGACACATAGAGACTGAAAGTGAGAGGATGGAGAAAGATATTCCATGCAAACGGAAATCAAAAGAAAGCTGGAGTAGCAATTCTCATATCAGACAAAATAGACTTTAAAACAAAGACTATTACAAGAGACAAAGAAGGACACTACATAATGATCAAGGGATCAATCCAAGAAGAAGACATAGCAATTGTAAATATTTATGCACCCAACAGAGGAGCACCTCAATATATAAGGCAAATGCTAACAGTCATAAAAGGGGAAATTGACAGTAACAAAATAATAGTAGGGGCCTTTAACACCCCACTTTCACCAACGGACAGATCATCCAAATTGAAAATAAATAAGGAAACACAAGCTTTAAATGACACATTAAACAAGATGGACTTAACTGATATTTATAGGACATTCCATCCCAAACAACAGAATACACTTTCTTCTCAAGTGCTCATGGAACATTCTCCAGGATAGATCATATCTGGGTCACAAACTCAGCCTTGGTAAATTTAAGAAAATTGAAATTGTATCAAGTATCTGTTCGAACCACAGTGCTATGAGACTAGATATAAATTACAGGGAAAAAAACTGTAAAAAAATACAAACACATGGAGGCTAAACAATATGCCATTCAATAACCAAGAGGCCACTGAAGAAATCAAAGAGGAAATCAAAAAATACTTAGAAACAAATGGCAAGGAAAACACGATGACCCAAAACCTATGGGATGCAGCAAAAGCTGTTCTAAGAGGGAAGGTTATAGCAAAACAATCCTCCCTCAAGAAACAAGAAATATCTCAAATAAGCAACCTAACCTTATATCTAAATCAGTTAGAGAAAGAAGAAAAAAAAAAAAACCCAAAGTTAGCAGAAGGAAAGAAATCATAAAGATCAGATCAGAAATAAATGAAAAAGAAATGAAGGAAACAATAGCAAAGATCAGTACAACTAAAACCTGGTTCTATGAGAAGATAAACAAAATTGAAAAACCATTAGCCAGACTCATCAATAAAAAAAGGGAGAAGACTCAAATCAACAGAATTAGAAATGAAAAAGGAGAAGTAACAACTGACACTGCAGAAATAAAAAAGATCATGAGGGATTACTACAAGCAACTATATGCCAATAAAATGGACAACCTGGAAGAAATGGACAAATTCTTAGAAAAGCACAACCTTCCAACATTGAACCAGGAAGAAAAAGAAAATATGAACAGACCAATCACAAGCACTGAAATTGAAACTGTGATTAAAAATCTCCCAACAAACAAAAGCCCAGGACCAGATGGCTTCACAGGTGAATTCTATCAAACATTTAGGGAAGAGATAACACCTATCCTTCTCAAACTCTTCCAAAATATAACAGAGGGAAGAACATCCCCAACCTCATTCTACAAGGCCACCATCACCCTGATACCAAAACCAGACAAAGATGTCACACAAAAAAGAAAACCACAGGCCAATATCACTGATGAACGTAGATGCAAAAATCCTCAGCAAAATACTAGCACACAGAATCCAACAGCACACTAAAAGGGTCATACACCATGATCAAGTGGACTTAATCCCAGGAATGCAAGGATTCTTCAATATATGCAAATCAATCAATGTGATACAACATATTAACAAATTGAAGGATAAAAACCATATGATCATCTCAATTGATGCAGAAAATCTTTCAACAAAATCAACACCCATTTATGATAAAAACTCTCCAGAAAGTGGGAATAGAGGAAACCTACCTCAACATAATGAAGGCCATATATGACAAACCCACAGTCAACATCATTCTCAGTGGTGAAAAACTGAAACCATTTCCTCTAAGAACAGGAACAAGACAAGGTTGCCCACTGTCACATATATTATTATAATATATGTGATGTATTATAATTCATATATTATATGAATATATATAATTCATATATTACACATATGAATAACTATATTATTCAACATAGTTTTGGAAGTTTTAGCCACAGCAATCAAAGAAGAAAACGAAATAAAAGAATCCAAATTGGAAAATAAGAAATAAAACTGTCACTGTTTGCAGATGACATGATACTATACATAGAGAATCCTAAAGAGGCTACCAGAAAACTACTAGAGCTAATCAATGAATTTGGTAAAGTAGAAGGATACAAATTAGTGCACAGAAATCTCTTGCATTCCTATACACGAATGATGAAAAATCTGAAAAATTAAGGAAACACTCCCATTTACCATTGCAACAAAAAGAATAAAATACCTAGGAATAAACCTACCTAAGGAGACAAAAGACCTATATGCAGAAAACTATAAGACACTGATGAAAGGAATTAAAGATGATACAAACAGATGGAGATATATACCATGTTCTTTGATTGGAAGAATCAACATTGTGAAAATGACTATACTACCAAAAGCAATCTACAGATTCAATGCAATCCTTACCAAACTACTAATGGCATTTTTCACAGAACTAGAACAAAAAATTTCACAATTTGTACGGAAACACAAAAGACCCCAAATAGCCAAAGTAATCTTGAGAAAGAAAAACGGAGCTGGAGGAATCAGGCTCCCAGACTTCAGACTATACTACAAAGCTACAGTAATCAAGACAGTATGTACTGGCACAAAAACAGAAAGATAGATCAATGGAACAGGAGAGAATGAGCAGAGATAAAACTATGCACATATGGTCACCTTATTTTTGATAAAGTAGGCAAGAGTATACAATGGAGAAAGCAGAGCCTTTTCAATAAGTTGTGCTGGGAAAACTGGACAGCTACATGTAAAAGAATGAAATTAGAACACTCCCTAACACCATACACAAAAATAAACTCAAAATGGATTAAAGACATAAATATAAGGCCAGACACTATAAACTCTTAGAGGAAAATGTAGGCAGAACACTCTATGACATAAATAACAGCAAGATCCTTTTGGACCCACCTCCTAGAGAAATGGAAATAAAAACAAAACTAAACAAATGGGACCTAATGAAATGTAAAGGCTTTTGCAGAGCAAAGGAAACCATAAACAAGATGAAAAGACAACCCCCAGAATGGGAGAAAATATTTGCAAATGAAGCAACTGACAAAGGATTCATCTCCAAAATTTACAAGCAGCTCATGCAGCTCAAAATCAAAAAAACAAACAACCCAATCCAAAAATGGGCAGAAGACCTAAATAGACATTTCTCCAAAGAAGATATACAGTTTGCCAACAAACACATGAAAGGATGGTCAAAATCACTAATCATTAGAGAAATGAAAATCAAAACCACAATGAGGTATCGCCTCACACTGGTAAGAATGACCATCAACAAAAAATCTACAAACAATAAATGCTGGAGACGGTGTGGAGAAAAGGGAACCCTCTTGCTCCTTTGGTGGGAATGTAAATTAATACAGCCACTCTGGAGAACAGTATGGAGGTTCCTTAGAAAGCTAAAAATAGAACTACCATATGACCCAGCAATCCCACTACTAGGCATATGCCCTGAGAAAACCATAATTCAAAAACAGACATATACTACAATGTTCATTGCAGCACTATTTACAGTAGCCAGGACATGGAAGCAACCTACGTGTCCATCAACAGATGAATGGATAAAGAAGATGTGGCACATATATACAATGGAATATTGCTCAGCCATAAAAAGAAACGAAATTGAGTTATTTGTATTGAGGTGGATCAATCTACAGTCTGTCATACAGAGTGAAGTAAGTCAGAAAGAGAAAAACAAATACCGTGTGCTAACACATATATATGGAATCTAAAAAAAAAAAAAAAAAGGATCTGATGAACCTAGGGGCAGGACAGGGATAAAGACGCAGATGTAGAGAATGGACTTGAGGACACGGGGAGGGGGAAGGGTAAGCTGGGACGAAGTGAGAGAGTGGCATGGACATATATACACTACCAAATGTAAAACAGATAGCTAGTGGGAAGCAGCCACATAGCACAGGGAGATCAGCTCGGTGCTTTGTGACCACCTAGAGGGTGGTATAGGGAAGGTGGGAGGGAGCCGCAAGAGGGAGGAGATATGGGAATATAAGTATACGTATAGCTGATTTCTTTGTTATACAGCAGAAACTAACATAACGTTGTAAAGCAATTATACTCCAGTAAAGATGTTTAAAAAAAATAGTAATTATGGGACCACTGCCACATGACAGCAGCAATAACAGCTTTCAAAATCCTTTGAGTGTAAAAGTCTTACTTGTTTTATGAGCCGACACACGGAGCTAGTCTTAAAAATAAAAAATAAGAATGGTGTCTTGCAGTTCAGATTTCATAAGAAAAAAATTGCATCTTTAATTAAGATTTATGGGCCTCAGTAGAGCCCAGCAAGAGGAGAGAAATGGCTCAAGAGTGTAAAAACTAACAGTTTAAGTGGGAAAATATGATTAAGGGCTTTAAATTCCTCCTGCCTCTTTTGCAGAGCTTCCAGTGGCCCCAGGCAAAAGCCGGCACTTACTGTGTTTAAAATAGCATTATTTTTGGCGTAAAATGTTTATGAATTAAGATGAAATTTGTACAAATATCAACCTTACTTGGAAGGCTTCTCTTACGAGAAACAATATTTAGCTTGGTGAAAAAATATTCCTTAAGAGAAAAAACATGCATATAAGTTTACATACAAGGGAACATGCATATAAATTGATATCTTGCCTGGTGTTGGTTTAGCACCTTTCAGTTGTCATCGTAGCATATGCTTGATCTCGCTGCATCTTCTTGAGAACGCTGAGAGGCAGTCACAGCAGATATTAGGATCTCTACTTTGAAGATGAGATTATTTTTCAAGAGGTTGGGTCACTTGTTCAAAGACTGGAAATGGACATAAATAAAAGTTTGATTCCAAATCCAGTGTTCACTCCACTATACCATAGAGCTGTTCCTCTAAGAGTTTATCTGTGCATGTTATTTATATGTCATGTACACATTTTTTAAAGTTTCATGAGAACATTTTTGAAAAGCATAAAGAATACACCCTAATATTATGTATTTCAACACTTTAAATATTCGAACTAAGTAATAAATATACCTTGTGCATTGATATTAAAATGTGGTTATGGAATAACATACAACTAATTTGATACAGAAAATGTAGTTCATCAAGTTTCAGCCTATGTCCTTCCTCAACACATTGTTTGAGAATCAGAGAAAATCATTCTAAAAATACTTATAGCTATTATTGCCCCGCCATCACAAAGACAATTAATTATCCAATTCTATGCTTGTTATTTTATCAACAAATTATTCTCTCTTCTTTCTCTACAAACAAAATGAAACATTTTCGAGAAAAGACTGTGTCATCATCTGCTATTACTCTAGCTGAAGTTGGGAATGCTGTCAATATTTGGTTTGTTGATTAAGTAAGATTTTAAAATTACTTCCTTAATGCTTCAAGGCATGCCCTCTTGATCTCGTATTTTGATATTAATATAAAGCCCTTCCTTTCTTGATCACACAGCTTTAATTATCCATCACTCAATGCAACTTCTCAAATTCAAGTTCCAATCTGGTTCTAGCTCTACTACACACATGACCAACCTATTCTTTCCACTGAGAAGACGTAATGTCTGTGGATATACACATCCAGCACTAACTTTGATAACCTTCATTCTGCTCCAAAGACTCACAGATCTGGTAGTCACTCTTCCAACAACCTCAACTTTCCAGAAAGAGAAGGAAACCTAAAAAGTAGATGAAAAAGGCTTCCAAAGAGCATTCAGTATACTCATTATTCATAAAAGCAGTCCTTATGCTCTCCCTACTCTCTCTTGATGAATCACTTCCATGACTTTAGAAAATATTGTTATGAAGATGATTCGTAAATCAATGACTCTAGTCTCAAAACTGCTCCAAAACACCAGCCCTAAAGAGACATCTGCTTGAGAGACATTGTCACCTGTATATCTGAGCAGCAATGCAAGCTCATTATATCTAAAATTAAATTGATGATTGTGTCCCTAAGCTCTGCTTCCTTATGTCCTCTAACAGTACTTGCTTTACTCGTTCCAATTCCTTCAACTGGAATAACTACATTTCTATCAATATCCCTTCCATTTTTCAATGATAGCTTGAATCCCATCTCCTCAATGCAGACTCATAATCCCTCCTGCTAAAAACAATCTCACTCTTTTAAACTTGCAGAACCTATATTGTAATTCTAATAGTAACCCAAGTATCAAAAACTAGTGTCTGTGTGCTATCAACAGAAATGCCTTTCTTGAAATAAATTTGCTTCAGTTTCCTAAATAAAAAAGAAGTTTAAGGGGAGCTGTCTCTAAAGTGAGTTGCATAAGGTGATCAGTGAGAGACAGAAAGAAAACAGAATTTTTATTGAAATTCATCTTAAAATTAGGAAATTAATTTTATCAATATTTAATATACAAATTGCCTGCATTGAATCTTGTGTGAAAAGGTCTCATGTCCCATGCAACATACAGAAATCCTCAGGAAAAAGCAGAAATTTCTCAAAGCCAAAGGGTGGACAATGGGAGCCTTATTCTTCCATTTGTTTTCCAAGTAAGGTAATGTGTTACATTTTATTTGTGCCTAATTAAGTGGATTTGTGGGCAATGTTGTCTATTTTTAACTACATTAACACCACAACAAAGCAATAGCTTAAAATATTTCTTTCAAAGTTATTTGGAAAAAATGAAGTTAATAGCAGTAATAATATAAACATAAATGAATAATAAGAAAATGGCAGAGCTGAAGTACCTATGTGTAGTATAGATATAGAGATATAGAGATAATATAGCTCTTCATCAGGAATGTTATGAGACAAAACACTAGATTATATAATTAGATATTCTTATTCTGCTGTACATAGTGTCTTGTGATATAGCTATTGATGGTTATGATGTCATGATATTTGGGGATACATTTTATAATATTGTATATTTTATCTTGCATTATTTGAAAATTATATTTTGGGGACTTTGCTGGTAGTCCAGTGGTTAAGAATCTACCTTCCAGTGCAGGGGACACAGGTTCTATCCCTGGGTGGGGAATGAAGATCCCACATGTCATGGGGTAACTAAGCCCATACACCGCAACTAGAGAACCCTCACTCTCTAGAGCCCATGTGCCACAACTAGAGAGAAGCCCACGCACTCCAACGAAAGATTCCGCATGCTGCAATGAAGATCCCACGTGCTGCAACTAAGACCTGACCCAGCCAAATAATTAATTAAATAAATATTTTTTTAAAAAAAGAAAAAGAAAATTATATTTTGGTTATATTTTTAATGTTCATAATCTATCGGTACCATGATGTCTTTTTTAATTTATAAATAAATATATATTTATGTTTACAGGTGCTTTTTGTTTTGTTTCTTTTTACCAATAGAGATGTATAATGACATATTGGGCTGGCCAAAAAGTTCGTACGGGTTTTTCTGTAACCCGAAAATGTTTTACACAAAAACCTGAATGAACTTTTGGCCAACCCAATAATTCAGAGACCACTGCCCTGGAGACCTAATTCTTTCACCAAGGGTCTCTGGATAGTTCATTGGTGTAGAGGTGCTGGTCGTTATGGTACTGCCAAATCCCTGGTATCCCTCAGAGATGTAGGCTGATTGGGCAACCTAACACTGCTGGATCCAATCTAGTGCTTCCATCTACACCACTGCTGCCACTTGTACAGATCTCAGCTGTGTAAACATCCTATAGAAAATCTGGCAGGCCTACAACATGTTCAGCTGATATCCATATTTTCTCCAGAGTAACAAGGTCAGAAAGCATCAGGAAAGCCTAGAGCCAGAGCTTATCTCCAATAATTAGTCCTGCTCTTCATTTCATCAAAAATCCAGTATCTTGCCACCATCAACACTTCCTTAGCTCTGATAAATTTTCTCTCTTGAGACTTGTATACCGTCACTTTCCTCTAGCTATTATCAGGGCCACCTTAGACTACCAGACATTTTTTAATTAATATAAATTTGAAAGGAAGTGGTAGTACTTCTAATTCCTTTCTGCCAAGGGTCTTAGATGCCTCTTTATAGTTTCATGGATTCAAAACTGTGCAGGAGATCCCACAGGATCAGGGGTCAGATGGTCTGGATTCACCTCACAATTCCACCACTGACCTGCTGTGTTGACCTTGGGCAATCTACAAAGCCTTTCTGGCCTCAAATTCTTCCTTGCTAAAATGAAGAAGAAACTGAGGCACTGAAAATTCAATGAGCTAATTCTTAAAAATTCTTCGAATAGAATTATATTTCACATTACAGCACCTAATAAATGTTAGCGTTAAGAATTATCATTATTATCAATTTTCTATTTTCACCATGTGTTGTTCTCCATATTTACTTGCTTAAGGGATAAATTAAGAAATAGTTGGATGAATGAACTATGAATAATGAATAATGTGTTTTGCCTACTATATCATAATTGTTTTAGAAGTGTGAATTTCTTTCCTTAAATACAGTATAAGTTCCTCAATATTAAGATGGTTCCTAATTCATGTGTGTTCTCTACGGGGCCTCACCATGTTCCACATTTTTTTCTTTTTCTTTTGCTTCTCAATAAATATGAAATAAACATACAAAAAAAAGAGTATCTTTCAAGCAGCCAATGAATAATTTTTCTTGGTTGGCCTCGGATTTCCATGACTTTAACCAAGAAAAATGACAACTATGACAGGAGTCTGAAAATGACATGTTCCCTTCCCTCCTATGCAATTTTTAGATGTTTGTGTTATCTGTCTTCCCTCTGGAGTTGCCTGTATTCCTCCAATATATTTTTACACCTCAGGGAACTCCCAGGAATGACTTCAGAAGAGACCTTCTAGACCTGTACAGGCCCACCATTAGCATTTCCATCTAGCGAAACTCCTACTGTGTGGCCTCAATCTAAAAAGACAATAATCAGGAAACCTTCAGGTTTGAGCAGAGCCCTAGAGATACTCTGGTACCAAGCTGAGAGTAACTGAAAAGGTGAAGGCATTGCAAAGTATAGGAATGTTAAACACAACAGAAAAAAATGGCAAGAGAGGATGTGACCAAGATATTCAACATCATGATATGTTGCCTGAAAACTGATTGTTTCTTTTCTTGAAAATGTACTCATTCCATGAGATATGAAAGCACAGAGTGAAGTTAAGGCATGTATATTTAGAATGCACAGAGGAGAAATATGAAGTTCATAAATAGCCTCTGGAAAGCACACCTGATGCCTGATGAATGCATTAAAATATATGCCTGTATAGAATGCTTAAGCAGGTGTTATACTGTTAATAATGTATGCCACTAAGTAAAGATACTCAGGTATCCTAAGGTATACAATCTTGGAGACATCGATGAGGGATTTTTGGTCTCCATGTGTTCAAAGCCTCACATCTGTCTAGGTACATGTGCTGCTAACAGAAACACACTCTTTAAATATTTCAACTCGAGAGAAAGGTACCAAATGTCCATGCTGCCTGATTAGCCAAAGCCAGGAAAATGAACCAGTCATGTGGTTGTCCCACATGTTTGGTTTTTTTTCTTGGAGCAGTTTGGCAACTGAAACTTTAGAAGTAATCAATCAGTTACTGTGTCAGTCAGAATGGATTAGTAATGCTATAGTAACAAACACCCCAAAAATCTCACTATCTGAGAGCAACAAAGTTCCCTTTCTTGTTCATATTATTGATACATGTCCATCTTGGGTGGGCTGAGATCTCTACTCCACTACATGCTCAACTTCAGGCCCCAGGCTGACAGAGCAGCCACTACCTGGAAGCTGATAGCCACTGTAGCATTAGGAAAGTGTGCTCTGGGAGGTCTCATCACTACTTAAATGCTCTGGCCTGGAAGTGGCATACAACAATTCCTCTCACAACTCATTGGCCAGAATTAGAATTGGTCCAAATGTTAGAGACTCAGTAAGTTTAATTTTCCCATGTGCCTCAAAGGCAGAGAGACAGAAATAGTGTGAACAGCATTAAGAACTTCCTCAGCCAGCAAAGATGAACTAATATCCTATTGTGAACTTGAACATAGCACCAAGGGCGGGGGATGGGGGAGTATACAACCTAAACTTTGCCCTGCAACCTTTTCGGAGAAACAGATATCCAGAAAGACAACAAAAGTTAAATAGTAGTGAAGACCATTTACATTCACAGGGACTATGAAATCCCAAGTTCTAGAACACCAGAATAGCACATAATTTCCTCTTTAAAATGCTGTGAACTATAACTGAATATTTCAAATTACACCCTTCAGATCATTAATGGTTCCACATTCCACTCTTAAATTTATTCAAATTACTGTTTTTAAAAAATCATTATGTTATGGATTTTTTTCTATTCACTTCTAATAAGTAAAATTAAATACTTTCCATACAGAGACCATTTTACACATGCACACGCACATACACACACACACACCCTTCAGATTCCCTTGCATTCAACCTATTTTTCATTCAAAATTCACTTCTTTAAGTCTAAGAGAGATGAGGTGGTGATCTGCAGACACTCTTTTCCTAGGAGCATTGGTCGATTCTTACAACAGGAAAAAAGCAGAAATATTCAGGCTAGGCTTTACCTGCTCAGAAGACCACTACTGGGGACTGGTAACCAGTATATTTTGTGGTCTCATAGGACTAAGAGACTATATTAGAGATTTGAGAAAATTCATACGTGTCTGATTCCTCCATCAAGAGATTTGTCAAATTCTGAGAATGCACAGGGTGGAAAGTTAAAAGATAATCAGAAGGCTCTGAAAAGCAGGGCAGAACTGTTGATAGTATGGCAGTCCTAGGGACAGAAAGATTAGAGTTCAAGAGCCACCACTCGACTGAAAGTTCTCTAGGAATACACCAGATTGAGCCTTCCAAAATTGCAGCCCAGGGTCAATTGAACTCAGTCCCTGATTGGAATAAAGATAATCAGCCACCATTGAATGAGCCTAACAGAGGAAAGGGTGAATCCTCTCAGAAGAAGATATCTTCTTTCACTAACAATGTTTATATACAACATCAAGCATTCAATCAAAAATTACTAGGCATGCTAAAAAGGAATGAGAAAGTAGAGAACAATGAGAAAAACGTAATAATAAACTGACAGTGATCTAGATTATGCTTCCGGAAAGAATAAAAACTTTGATGTTAAAATGATAAATGTGTTTTTAAGATAGTCAGAGATATAAATAAAATGGGTTACAAGTAGAAAATATCACCAGAACTTGTAAAAAAACAAAGAATCAATAGAAATTCCAGAACTTAAAATACTTGAAAATAAGAACCTGAGGGATAAGTTAAAACACCCATAATACACAGAACACTAGATTAGACAGATTATAGGTAGATGATCTATAGATACAGATACCTTGCAATCTAAAGCACAGAAAAAAATGGAATATTCAGAAAAGTGCAAAGACGCATACGAATACAAAAACAAATATAATTGGAGACACAGTAGTAAGAGAATGGGCAAAAAAATATTTGAAGGAATCATCAACTGAACTTCTATAGACTAGTGGCAAACAAATAAAAAATTTTAAATATGCCATTTAAAATTTATAATAGCATCAAAAACATCAAATACCTAATAATAAATCTAATAAAGCATATGTAAGAGATGAATACCAAAAACTGTATTATTGAGAGAAATAAAAGAAAAACTAAATAAATTTAAGAATATACCATGACCATGGATTGGAAAACTCAATATTGTAGAGACTAATTCTCCCCAATTAATAGAGATTCAAGTCAATCCAAATATAAATCACAACATGGGTATGTGTGAGTATAAATTGACAAGCTTGTTCTAATTTTATATGGTCATGCAAAAGGCTAAGAACAGCTCAGGTAATCTTGAAGAAGTATAAATCCTCTTCCTGGACGTCAGCTGAAAGTTTTATATTTCCAGATGGCAAAACTTATTATAATGTTTTAATACTTGAGAGAGTGTACTTTTGGCAAAAGTGTAGCAAAACAAACATAAAGGAGTAGAACAGAATGGAGAATCCAGAAACTGACCCATGCCTATAAAGTCATCTAATTTATGATAAAGATAACATTATAGTACCTTGGGAAAGAGATGGGCTTTTCAATAAATGGTGCTTGTGGAAAAAAAATATCATAAATAAAAAATCAGTTCCACATGGACTATATATCTAAATATGAACAGAAAACCAATCATTGCTTTAGAGGAAATCATAGGGGAATCTCTTTAAGATGAAGTAGGCAAAGACTGCTTAAACACAATACAAAAAGTGCTTTAATAAAAAGTGCTGAGGGGGGAGAGATAGACTGGGCGTTTGAGATTGACATTGTACATACTGCTATATTTAAAATAAAATGCCTTTCCATGAAAAAAAAGTGCTGATAAGTTGGGCTTTATTAAATTTAAGAACTTCTGTTTACAAAAAGAAGCCAATAAGAGTTAAAAGGAAAACTGCAATGAGTGAGATGGTATTTGCAACACATGAATCCAAAAAAGACTCATGCCCAACATATATAAAGAACTCCAACAGGAAAGCCAACAGAAAAATGAGCAAAAGATTTGAAGAGGAACTTCTTGAAATCCAGAAGTCCAAAAGACAAATTAATGTATGAAAAGGTTCTCATGTTCATTAGTTATCAGGACAATGCAAATTAAAACCAAAATAATATACAATAGCACAGAATGGCTAAAATGAATGATGATGACTGGAACTTTCATATCCCAGTGATGGGAATGTGAATTATTAACAACCACTCTACCTGCTAGAGCTAAACATGTACATCCAGTTCAGAAAAAGAACACTCCTTGTTAAAAAAGTAAATTCACATTTTGAAAATGATTCATTTTAACACAAGACATTATCACAACAACTTAGCTGCTTTAGCACATGATCACCTAAAAAAATCCATATTTGTAGATGTATGAATCAAGTTCTCCGATGTCAGTTGAGCAAAACAGCAACATTCTTAGTATTCATGACTTTATCTCCCATACCACAAACATCCCTGGTCAAGATATCAGCCACCATTATAAAGTGTGCTATTGACAGAAAAGATTTTCTTAACAGACTTCTCTGTCCCAGGAACATATGTCTGCAGTGGAAACATTTTTGCTTTTTAACATTGAACATAGTATACATTTCATCTGGAGTCTATGTGTCCCATCAATGTTTATGTCACAAACAGCTAAAACTGTCTACTTTATGATACCACCACAAATATCCATACTAATATTAATCTTCCAACAAAATTATTATACTTTATAGAGTATCATGGTAGTTATTTTTGTAAGTTTATCTTTTAAACAGCATAGATGTCTAAAAAGGATTAAAGACTTCAAGGTGTTAATGATCAGAGCTGATCATACCCTGATACCAATGAACAGTGGTGAGCAGTGACCATATAAACAATGCACGCTCATCTTCTGGGGCTCCCATCATTCTGCCTTATTGCTCTACACCCTCTTCCCACATCAACTTCCCACCCAAATTCTATAATCTTCTGGATTATAGACATTTATTAATTAATTAAACCACAGAAGCCATTGCTTTACCTGTAATACCAACAATATGAATTGAAGCTGCAGTTAACCACTGCAACCACTGGTGGCGCAGTGGTTAAGAATCCTCTTCTACCAAGAGAGGACTGAACTTTTCCAGAGTTTGCTTGGGTTATGGAAACTGATACTTATATTTTGGGCAAAAAAATGTTTTTGCATGTAAGACAAATGTGGTTTAAGTGTTCCTCTCTTCCTGTAACCTTTTTTTAAAATCTAAACACCCTTTAAAGGAATAATATACTCAGGTCTGAATACTTAATATCGGCTTATTATCAGATTGCTTTCCTCTCAAAGGAAGGACAGCCTAAGACCACAAAACCATGAAAATGATATATGGGGATATATAAGGGGGTACAAAATTGAAAAGTGGAGGGGTAATTTGGAAACACAAACATTGTGTCCTTGAAAATTATCTCAGCAACAAAAATAAAAAAGAAAGAAAGAAAAACGCAGATTGCTGTTCTCTGCTGTGGCTGCCCCTTGAACATAAGAAGGCTTCCCATGTGGCACTGGGGTTGATATCAAAACTATAATAAAAAGATACCGAATCCCTTTCTAAGCCAAACACTGACTGTTAGGCCCCAGGAGTTCAGAAAAGATGAGAGAAAGAGAAGCTTCTTCCTCCATTGAAGCTGGAGTTTACAGCAGCCAAAGTCATTTTAACCCATATTTGGCAAGGCAATCCAAAGATTGTATCCAATCCTGCAGCTAGACTAATCTCAACTTTCAGCACTGTCTGCAAACAGATTTAGGAGTTGCCAACTGCCCGATTCCACTGGCCTGGGAAACATTCTTTAAGCTGAGAGATGCTCTGTTCTTTACTTCAGTATTTTCTTGGGCTAGTAGGTGGAATAGATAACACCCATAGGACAGGATTTGAGAGGTGTCAAAATAGGCAGGTTCTCCCCTCTTTCATTAGAGGGGGTTTTGGAGAAAGTAAATTCTCTATTAAAAGGCAAATACAGGGCTTCCCTGGTGGCGCAGTGGTTGAGAATCTGCCTGCCAATGCAGGGCACACGGGTTCTAGCCCTGGTCTGGGAGGATCCCACATGCCGCGGAGCAACTGGGCCCGTGAGCCACAATTACTGAGTCTGCGCGTCTGGAGACTGTGCTCCGCAACAAGAGAGGCCGCGATAATGAGAGGCCCGCGCACCGCGAAGAAGAGTGGCCCCCACTTGCCACAACTAGAGAAAGCCCTCGCACAGAAACGAAGACCCAACACAGCCAATAAATAAATAAATAAATAAATAATAAAAAAGTGTTTTTAAAAAAAAAAAAAAAAGAACTACTCTTAAAAAAAAAAAAAAAAAAAGGCAAATACAAAGATGAATAACAGCTCCTTACCTGCCATTAACAACTTTTAATGAGTTAGTCAGTTCTGAATTTGGGGCCAGCAAGTGCACCCAGCACTAAGTGACACACCCAAGGTTGATATTACTATAGATAGGGGAAAGAGAGTGTGTAAATTGTCTTCAAGGAGGAACAGAAACTCAGTGAAGCAAAGCAATTAGCTTAGTACTCCAGTCTCGGTACTCCACCTTTTGGGAGAGACAACAATCAGATTAGGGGACAACAACAACAAAAAATCTGTGAGAGGAAAATTGTGAAGAATTCTGAATACTGGCCCTTTAAGACTGATAGAGGTGCATCCTTGAGGTAAGATAGAAGTCCTGCCCTAGGGAAAAATTGTCAAGAGAACTGTATCAGGGGGTGATCGCCCACACTAATTCACAGGACATTCTCCTTATAAGCTCCAGTCTATTTCTGGCCCCAGCAACCCCAGAAATGCCAATTCTTGCTGGAATTGTGGGTTTCTATTGTGCTAATTGGGGATCTGACCCTGACTTTTTTCCCCGTCCTGCATTTTCTTTGCAGACTAAATCTTGGCATCTTGCCCAGGTTTCACTATCCAGGGTTTGCCACTTTCTATTTTTGGCTTTGCTAGTCCCATCCCCTGTGAAGCTCTCCATGAGTTCTGATGGGAATGCACCAGAGACCAACTTTGTTTGCCTCACAGTTGTCATGCCTCCACCAATTCTATGGGGTTATGTGGGGAGCTAGTGGGTTGGAGAAATGTGCTGGTGGTGACACCACATGTCTGATAGAGAAAGAGTTCCACAGTCTTCAGGATACCTTGAAAGGGCTAAAGAGGAAGGCACTTTAATGTAGGGACAGAGCTCTATTACATCCACAGCAGCCCTGGACACCAGCAAACCCAAGTCAGAAGCCCTTGCCATCACACATCTCAAAGCTCATTAGCATTTTAAGGAGGCCTGGAAGCTTCACTTTCCCAGTTAAACATGATTTCAACTGACAGCTTAAGGGAATCAAGGTATGACCCTCCCTTTACTTACACATAAAGGAGAGATAAGCATAACAGTTACAAGCCCCAGTGCCCCTGAGGGAGGAAGGTCTGATTATCACAGGATAATCTTATCCCTTCAGGGGTAGTTGCCAAGCTCATGCAGCTGCTGCCCTCAGCTAGCCCCCTACTCAGAGGACTGTCTCATTTGTGGTGAGGGAGGGGGCAGTTTTCAGGTTTGGGAATAATTTAGTGAGGCATCAGGGTGGGAAGTGATTGCAGTTAAAGGCAGGGGTCAGCACACAGTTTTGAACCTCAGGATAATCCTTCAGAGGTTTTGAACTGACAGTGAATTTTCCTTTTACTTGAAGAGGAAAGGGAGAGTGTTTTCCCATGGAGAATGCCAAAGAGTGGAAAAAGAAAAACTTTGAGGCTCATACCAGGGGGGAAGGAGCAGGAATTGTGAACTGTCCATTGCTGAGTCTGAATATCCATCCCTCTGTGTGCACATCCCTGCAGCCATGCCACCCATCAGCACTCAGGAGGAGCAGCTGATGCTATTGCCACAGGACTCCAGGAAGGAAACATATTCCCATCTACCCATTGGTCTGAAGTTTGAAAAATAAATTTCCTTATTATTTCAGCCTCAGTAAGGTTAGAAATCCTCATAAAATATTTTCTATAAAACAGATGAAAGAAGAAAAGCATTGAAACAGCTGTGTTGAAATAAAGATGTGTTTTACTAACTAACCTAAAGTCCAGTCATAAATGGGATTGTCGCTACTCTCTTTGCTCATCTACCTTCTATCTGGGGAGCGAGTGTGCTGAGTCACCACAAGCTCTGCAGACCACCAATCCAAAGCAGAGTTTGGTGGGCACTGCCACTGAGTATGGTGGGACCCACACCCTGCAGAACCTCAACCACTGGTATTACTGACCCAGAATGTGAACTTCCTGTGGTCTCCTCTGGCTGTGAGCAGACTGCACTTAAAATCTCTAGTTCCCTAGAAAAGGAAAGTAACACATTATTTGCCCTGCAGAGTGTCTCCCTTCGACTTTAAAGTATCTTAAATTGTCCTTTAAGTTGTCATTTTCTCACCTCCTGGCAGTCCCTTTGATTTCTGCATTTGCAATCACTCCCCTAAAGCTACTTACTCCAAGTGGCTTGTCTGGAGCATATCCACTTGCCTGTCATTTGACTTCCTCACCTAGTATTCTAAGCTTATATCCAGGCTTATGGTCACTGACAGTCATCTGGGCTCAACAGATTTTACAATTATCCCTAAAGTCCATGTGTCTCAGTCCAAACTCTTTATAAATTGAGGGATGCCCCCAATTTCTTATTGTTGCAAAGCAATAGCTATACTCATCCAACCTGTCTCTAGTACTCACTAAAAGGAAGCTTTCAGATCTGGATACTAATTATTATGGGAAGAGTTATCTTGAGGATATATGGAGAATTGTTTCTTCCTCAGTGGTCTTTGTGCTTTGAAGATCCATCAGGCTGGTATGCATTGGAAGGGTTAGTGGAGGGAAGTGACATGAGGTTGTTATTAATCAGGTTTAGTCTGGGAAGCAGTATCATCACAAGTATCATGGAAAAAGAAATTTATTATAGGAATTAGACCTTATGTGACTGAGGGAGTCACTGGGGAAGTAAAGGTTTGGAGTGGAAGGATCAGAGAAAAGTCATTAACTAGCCATAGTGTGACTGAATGAATTGGAGCTTGCAGGAACATTTGGAAGATGGGAGCACCTAGCTGTTGTAGTCCAACTGTGGGGAGGGCTATAGAAGTCTGCAGAAGGTTTTTGGTTCTATGCATTTACCAGGAAATGTCAGGTAGCAGACCGTGGATGCTGCTGGTCATCAAGGCTACCAGTTGAGAAGATCAAGAACAAATTGGAACCCACCTCTTCCTTTGTGTCTCTCTCTCACCATGTCTCATTGATAAGGACCTTCAAAGCATAATGACTTCTGTTTCACATCTACCTCCTAAATCTCATGCAACTTCACTTTTGTATAACCCAACTCAGAAAGTATCAGGCATTCCCACAAGATTCTGGGAAATCTAATTTCCAATGTAACACAATTGGCAATAGACATCCAGCATACTTATGCACGATCTGTAGCTATCCCATCACCACCATCGTCGAGGCAGAAAGTCATCTCTCCCATATCTCCATGGCCTACCCATATCTAAACACTCCATTTCCTTTTTGTGACTGATGTTTGTTTAAACCTGATTTCACCTTAGTTAAAGAAACATTAAGGGGTACAGAATGTGTGGGTATATGGTATAGTTTTCCCTGAGAGGTTCTTCTCTTGGTAGAGTCTGGTTACAGATATCTATGGAATATGCCCATAGAATATCCTATGAGATATGCCTATGGAATATGTCTCCCAGTATATCTTAAGCTGGCCTGATTCCCATCCTCTTGCTGGCACTTAAATTTCCTGAATCTTTTCTCCTGAATCCCCTTAGTGAATCAAAAAGAGGTTTTTTAGAGGACTCTAGACTGGTTTCAAGTTTTAAACTGAGACAGAGTGAATTAACTGTTGTCTCTGCCAACAATTGCAAATGCCAAGGCTGGAATTCAGAAGCCAGTTATGATAAACTGAAATAAACTGAACTTTCTTGCTACAAAGTTCTAGCAGGTTCCATCCCTTTTCACTGTGACTTGCTCTAAAATGCAATTCTGCCCCATGGCTGCCCTCACTTCTTCATATCTGAATTCTATCTCAGTTTTCATTGTTGTTATTTCCCAGTCCCTTTCCTTTTCTCCAACTCCCTCATCCTTTTCTTCTCCATTTTCTCAAATTTACTGTGAATGAATTTGCCCTTGAAAAGTTCATTGTGAAGTATGGACACAGTGTTTCTCAGTGTGATCAGTGAATTGCCTGTTACAGAAATGCCCAGGGTTTTATAAACAGATTCTAGGCCCTACTTCAAAGCCACTAAATCGGAATCTATGTTGATGGGCCCATGAATTTGAATCTTTAACAAGTATTCTAAATAATTCTTATGCAAACCCAATATTTAAAAGTACTGCACTAAAGGCTTTAAGGAAACAATTTATTTTTGTTATTAATGGTTGGTCCCTGATACATAATCCTTATGCCACAAAAATATCATTTACCTTCCTTTTATTTAAGTATCTCCTAATTGTATTTTTCAATATGTTTTGTTTTTGTTGAAAAGTCTTCAGCAATCAAGAGGAGGTCTAGCTTCCAAAGACCAGAGTCAGTTAGAACTGCCTGTTATTGGAAAGGAGTTGTTAGGACATAGCGATGGTGTGGGGATGGCAGGGGGATCCTCACTGATAGTCTTCGCTGGAGGAAAGCCTGGGCTTCACTCTCTTACCTTTTCCCTTTAAGATACTATTAGAGATCTTTATTATTTTCTGTTCTCTTTTAGTTGTTCAAGCTTCCTGAGTATCTTGGTCTGTTTAGGGTGCCATCAAAATACCACAGGCTGGGGGTTTAAATAACAGAAATTTCTTTCTCACAGTTCTGGAGGCTGCAAGGCATAGATCAAGGCCTGGAAGGGTTCAGTTTCTGATGAAGCCTCTTTTTCTGGCTTGTAGACAGCAACCTTCTCACTGCATCCTCACATGGCCTTTCCTCTTAGTGCACAGAGAGAGAGAGATGGAGCTCTTTCTTCTTATAGGGACACTAATCCTATCAGATTATACCTCATTTAACCTGAGTTACTTCTATTAAAGCCCACATCTCCAAACACAGTCACATTAGGGGATTAAGGATTCAACATACAAATTTAGGGGAGGCACAAACATATAGTCCATAACGTTGAGGTTAATGCTGGGACTTTGGACCAAGTGTATGGCTCTCAGACCCAAAAGGGTCAAAAGTTATCTTCAGAGGACCTTTGTGCATAAGCAAAAAAAATGGATTAATCTAATGATAAATTTAGAACTTCCTTGTGAGAATACTGGTTAACAATGTGTCCATCACGACTTCATCTCACTATCAAATGCTCTTAAAATGATTCACCTGTAATCAGACATCTCACCATCTTATTATCCTGACAGAAGAAATTATTTGGCCATTATGTTTGGAGATACAGTTTGTAAATGACAGTTCTCTATCTTTTGTTCTTGGCCTTGCCCTCTCTCTTGAGCTGACAAGAACATCCACTGCAGGGTTTTTCAACCTATTGACATTTGGGGCTGGATAATTTTTTGTTGTGAGGGGCTATCCTTTGCGTTGTAGGATGTTTAGCGGGATCTTTGACCTCTACCCTCTAGATGCAGGTAGCACTCTCCCAGTTGTTGCTACAAAAAATGTCTGCAGACATTGCCAAATGCCCCTTTGAGGACAAAATTGAATGTGGTTGAGAACTGCTTAACCTAACCATCAGTTTCTTCATTTTATTCCCCTTTCTAGGGACTTGAGTACCCACTCAACTTACATTGAGCCAAACATAGTCTAATTCCCACTCTGTTTTTAACGTTGTTAGTACTCTAGGAAAAGTATAAATTTGTACCAGTCTTCTCCTAATGCCACAAGTGCATCCTGAGAGCCTCTGAGGCATCAGAGGGAAGGCACTCAGAGAGTTCTACAACCAATCACACAGCAATGCTGTGCACTCAGAGAAGTGACTTGTCTTTGAATATTTTCATTTATAAAATGAAAGGGATCTGATTAAGGTTTGTTAAGGTCCCTTGCAGCACTAATATTCTATGAAATATCCCAATTTCTGTGTAAAACATCAGCAGACATTAAAAACAATTATACTTCTGATTCACAGCCTGAATAATTTAGCCAGATCTGAGAGTCAAGTTTCTAGGATGCAAGAGCAATAAAAGACATAGCCCCTGCTCTTTTTTAAAAATTTTATTGGAGTATAGTTGATTTACAATGTGGTATTAGTTTCTGCTGTACAACAAAGTGAATCAGTTATGCGTATACATATATCAACTCTTTTTTTAGATTCTTTCTCCATATAGGTTATTACAGAGTATTGAGTAGAGTTCCCTGTGCTATACAGTAGGTCCTTATTAGTTATCTATTTTATATATAGTAGTGTGTATATGTCAATCCCAATCTCCCAATTTATCCCTCCCTCCCTCTTACCTTACCCTGGTAACTATAAGTTTGTTTTCTACATCTGTAACTCTATTTTTGTTTTGTAGATAAGTTCATTTGTACCTTTTTTTTAGATTCCACATATAAACGATATCATATGATATTTGTCTTTGTCTGTCTGACTTACTTCACTTAGTATGACAATCTCTAGGTCCATCCATGTTGCTGCAAATGCCCCACTCTTTTAAGTAGGTTAGAGTATTGGTCAGGAGGTGCTTGGGTATTACAGATGGCAAAGTTCAGTAATACACAAACAGATGGACAAAGCAGAGAAGACTTCACAAAGGAGATGAAAATTAAGCGGTCTCAGAAAACTATTAATAAGAGAAAAGAGTGCTTTGAGTTACTTGCATTGACTCTCAACCCTGACTGTATATTAGAATCACCTGGGGAGTTATTTATCTCCCTACCCCCTCAGGCTTCACCCTAAATCAATTAAATCCAATCTCTAGAGATGAGACCTGGGCACTGGCCTTTTTTTTCCAAAGTTGCCTAGGTGATTCTAATCTACATGTAGTGTTAAGAATAACCACTAAGCTAGGCAGAGCAAGACGAGCAAGGCTCTCCTTATTTTAATAACAGTTAGCACCTGTGAGGTCCTTTCATTCTCTTGGCATTTAACTTGAAACACATATTAATTACTTACCAAAAGAAAATCCCAAAAAGCCTTTCCTTGGCCCTCGACCTTAAGTAGGAGCATGAACACATGGGCGCTTTCTGTGTGCCTCTGCTGGTGAATGCTCACACCTGTTCCTCCCCGCCCACCCACACAGCAGCTGGAATAAAAGCTCCTGCAGTGTGCTCCCACAACAGCCTGCACATACATAAATTGCAGGCACTTATCAAGCTGCAGGGCAATGAACCTCTTTCTCTTTACTTTCCCCCAACAGACAGTATAATAGTAAGAACAGTGCCCAGCACATTTTGAGTAGCTGAAAGAATGAATGAACAAATAAAAGAAATAAATTCAGCCAAGGATACCAACACAGTTTTGATATCTTCTGCATACTGGAGATGTACTCACAAATACTATGATCTAGATCTGTCCTGGATAGCCCGATGATAACTTCTTGGCCTCTTACGTCTTTACTGTCTATATTGAACTTTCTCTGTCTCCTATGTTCACTTATGGATTGTGCATGGAATCCTCAACCTTCCCAGGTCCTCTGGAAACACCCTCTTACCTGACCAGGCTGCCAAGTTAGGTTGCATATCAAGCAGAGTCTCCAAGCTGCCACCCATGCCCCAGAAAAATAATTGATCTGGAGAATCTATGTAGAATGCACTGACAGTATACTTAATCCATAGATAACGTACTTAAGTTTTCACTTTGAAACAGTTTGCTCCAATATACAGACGGCTGCTATGCAAAATATAAAAATCAAGGTATTCCTGCTTATAATAGTTGTATGACTGCTTCATGTGCCCCATTCAGGCTTTTCTTTGCAAATATTCTACAACTTTCTACCTGGAAAAATAAGCCTTATCTTTCTCATGTCATCCAAATCATTCAATTTAGTAACTGACTCTGCCTAATCTTGTATTTTCTTTGGTCTAGTATATTATTCTTGTCTCCCCCCAAAATTATAAGTTCCTTGAAGACAGGGAGCCTTTCACTTCTCCTACACTCTGCATGGCAGCTAGAATGCAAACTCCGTGAAAAAAGGGACTGTCTGTTTTATTCACTGCAAGGTCTTCATAGGTTTCTTTTAGCACTATCTAAAATGTGACAGAGAGCAAACAAACATTTGCTGTATGACGATAGTAGCATGAGGATATAGTTACACAGTTCTCGTAGCCAATCATGGATAAACCTCAAATTTAGGCTACGTACGTACACCTTTGGGAAGGTTTTCCGGGTTTCTTTTCTGCGCTTTTTCTTAACAGCCCAGTATCTGGTTTTCCTGGAATAAAATCTGGCTACATAAACTCATCCCCTACATTAGGCTGGCCTTACCCTACGAAGTATCACTTTGAGTGAGAGATCACAGCTCCAAAAGACACTTTCTTCCTTGCAGCTCAGTGAGGTCCACCACACTCTTTCATTGGCTCAACTCAGTTTTGGAGAGAAAACAATTTATATAGATGCATGTATAACTAACAGGCCTCTGCTTGATCTCACAAGATGTCTGCATTTTCAAAGAACAGTTCTAAGCCCAAAATGAAATTTAAGAGATGAGAAAACTAGTAGTAAAGAATTGTAAACTTAATGACATTTTGGGATAGGGATGCTTTTTATTGGGAACTATCTTCTATTATGAATGAGAATGTGATTGTTTTAGTCCTAGCTGGGTAATCAAAGGCAATCACTTTTTCTAAATTTCAAACTTCTTATTGAAAAAGTGAGGGTATTGAGCCACACCATCAGTTGTCAAATTTCCAGTCTTCCATTTCTCTTCCCTGGGATGAGATGATACAGGGACAGCTAAAAGAGACAAGGTTAACTACAAGGAGTCATTGAATGCATATGTGTTCCCAAAAAACTGAATGAATGACATCTCAAGAATGTATTTTAATGTATATAGATTCCATTATGATTAATTAAATACAAATTAATTTTAATAAAGCCTTACTAAATTTAGAGTATTTTCTATAAGGCATGTTCTCCCTCATAAGATGTAAACTATACAAGCAGACTCTCATATTCATCAATATTGGCAATCACTAGTCTAAAGAATCACTATAGATCCCTCCAGTTGTTTTAGGGAAGAAAGTAGAAGTTATTCTGCATATATAGGGTTTTATATAAGAATAAGGGGCTTAGTCAACTTTTAGAAGAGCTTGGAGAACAAAGGTCACTGAAGACAAAGCCAATAATTCATAAGAGCTTGCCAGAAAGTCCCTTCAATCCACAAGAGCTTCCATGAAGCTCCCACCAATAATCTTAGTTTGCACCATTAATCAAAGTGGTTCTCAACAGCTCACCATAAAATTCCTGCATATTTCACATTTACTCACAGATCTAGCTGCAACAGCCTCCAGAGAATGGTAGCTTCACCTTCATTTTGTCTTCTAAACCTTATGCAAGTGGCAAATGCTAAACTAAAACTATATATGAAAGGAGATCCTGGGAAATGTAGACTTTGGTTTTTCCTCTGCAATACAGAGGAGACCTTAGGAAGGTATGGTATTGATGCCAAGTTGACAATAGACAGTCTAGCAGAGACTACATCATTCTTCACCTCAGCATTCCTACACATGATTTACCCAATTTAACCTTCAAATAAGATATTAACATCATTTTGATCTGACATGGTGTAACTATACTCATTTTCTGCCCAAAAAGTAGACGTAAAGCCTTATGTGTCATTTTATCTTTCAGTAATGTCCTTCATTTTTAAGCTCAGACCAAATTTCCTTTGCTATCCTCTAACTTAAACCCTGAATAATATATTCACATATCTTTTATTAGAAATAGGAGATTCAGAAAGGAGAAGGGAAGAATTGGTCAATATGTAAAATACAAAAGAGCAAGGAAGAAAATATGCATAATTCCAAAGTTCTCATTTTTGCAACTTATCAGAGTTGCCAGAGTTAGCTTAATAATCTCCTTCTTATACCACACATTCCATGTTTCCTTTTTCCTCAGTTGGTAATGAATCTTTACCTGGCAGGGTATTCCATGACCGTATGTCCCAAAATGGTGGGTTTGGAGGTACCTCTGAGGGCAGAAAAAGCAAATACAAATCTAAACTGTATATATTCTAGTGAAGATACACTGTTATTCTTTCTGTGGTAGAAGAGGTTCATTCTAATCACCTGTCTCCAAGTGACAGTCTCTTCTCCCAGAGAATGGTACCATATAAGGATTTCACTGTTGGTCTTTTCTATAGGCAGTTTTGACACTCAGCTCTGTGGTAGCCAGATCAGCCTTAATGAATAAAAGTCCATGTTGTTGAGCTCATGCATAACCCCCACCCCCCGCCACCATCAGGGACCCAGATTTTGTTTATGAAACCAATGAGCAATGACTGGGGTATCTGAGGAAAGAGGCTAAATAACATAAGCAGCACAGGTCTTCTTATCCACCTAACCTGTGAAAACCCCTTCAGCAGTAGTTACTCTTTGTTATGCATTTAACTGGACATAAATATCTCCATATTCTCTATATATTCTGTTAGGCCCTTCTACAAACTTCTCCAATAGACTGTTATTACCAGTGTTCTAATCGTGTTCCTACTACATCCATGACCATCTAGCCTAATCATCCCTGAATAAATGTGTACCCCTGGTCATCTTTCCTCCAAGAAAACTGAAAAAAGATGTGCGTTATTCTAAGTTCTGTCCACTTAGATGAATTTCTCTTCAGCACTATCCTCAAATGCTCTCCTGAGAGGAGCCATTGTACTCAGTCATCCACTTTTTGGGTGATTCTACCATATTGTACAGAATTATCTTTAAAACAGGTTCATTGTTTTTCTTCCTTAGTCTTCTGGTAAGAGAGAACTTCCCACGGAGCCATACATGATGATTGAGGAAGAGGTATCATTGTAGCAAGAATAATAAGTGTCATGGAAATCTATACATGTGCTTAAAATTGGCAATGACACGTTGAAGTTCCTGCCGTTAACTGGTAGAATCTATTTTCCCATCTCTTTAATCTGGGCTGTCCTTATTATCCTTGTTATCAAATAGAATGTGGCAGAAGTAACTTGGCCTTCTGAACATTGGCCTCAAGAATCCTCACTGTTGGGAGGAGAGAAGATGGCAGAAGAGTAAGACGCGGAGATCACCTTCCTTCCCACAGATACAGTAGAAATACATCTACACGTGGAACTGCTCCCAGAGAACACCCACTGAACGCTGGCAGAAAACGTCAGACCTCCCAAAAGGCAAGAAACTCCCCACGTACTTGAGTAGGGCAAAAGAAAAAAGAAATAACAGGACAAAAGAATAGGGACGGGACCTGCACCAGTGGGAGGGAGCCGTGAAGGAGGAAAGGTTTCCACACACTAGGAAGCCCCTTCGTGGGCAGAGACTGCGGGTGGCAGAGGGGGGTAGCTTCGGAGCCACGGAGGAGAGCGCAGCCACAGGGGTGCGGAGGGCAAAGCGGAGAGATTCCCGCACAGAGGATCGGCGCCGAGTAGCACTCACCAGCCCAAGAGGCTTGTCTGATCACCTGCCGGGGCAGGCGGGGCTGGGAGCTGAGGCTCGGGCTTTGGTCGGATCGCAGGGAGAGGACTGGGGTTGACGGCATGAACACAGCCTGAAGGGGTCAGTGCACCACAGCTAGCCAGGAGGGAGTCCGGGAAAAAGTCTGCAGCTGCCAAAGACGCAAGAGACTTTTTCTTCCCTCTTTGTTTCACGGCGCGCGAGGAGAGGGGATTCAGAGCGCCGCTTAAAGGAGCTCCAGAGACGGGCGCGAGCCATGGCTATCAGAGCGGATCCCACAGCAACAGGGGCGCAGAGGAAAAAACGGAGAGATTCCCACACAGAGGACCGGTGCTGAGCAGCACTCACCAGCCCGAGAGGCTTGTCTGCTCCCCCGCCGGGGCGGGCGGGGCTGGGAGCTGAGGCTCGGGCTTCAGTCGGATTGCAGGGAGAGGACTGGGGTTGGCGGCGAAAACACAGCCTGAAGGGGTTAGTGCACCACAGCTGGCTGCGAGGGAGACCGGGAAAAAGTCTGCAGCTGCCGAAGAGGCAACAGACTTTTTCTTGCCTCTTTGTTTCACGGCGCGCAAGGAGAGGGGATTCAGAGCGCCGCCTAAACGAACTCCAGAGACGGGCGCGAGCCGTGGCGATCAGCGCGGGCCTCAGAGGCGGGCGTGAGATGCTAAGGCTGCTGCTGCAGCCACCAAGAAGCCTGTGTGCGAGCACAGGTCACTCTCCACACCGCCCCTCCCGGGAGCTGGTGCAGCCCGCCACTGCCAGGGTCCTCTGATCCGGGGACAACTTTCCCGGGAGAACGCACTGCGCGCCTCAAGCTGGTGCAATGTCACGCTGGCCTCTGCCGCCGCAGGCTCGCCCCACCTCCTCCGTACCCCTACCTCCCCCCGGCCTGGGTGAGCCAGAGCCCCCGAAGCAGCTGCTTCTTTAACCCCGTCCTGTCTGGGCGGGGAACAGACGCCCTCAGGCGACCTACACGCAGAGCCGTGTCCAAATCCAAAGCTGAACCCCGGGAGCTGTGCGAACAAAGAAAAGAAAGGGAAATCTCTCCCAGCAGCCTCAGAAGCAGCGGATTAAAACTCCACAAACAACTTGATGTGCCTGCATCTGTTGAATACCTGAATAGACAACAAATCATCCCAAATACAGGAGGTGGACTTTGGGAGCAGGATATATTAATTTCTCCCATGTTCCTTTTTTTGTGAGTGTATATGTATATGCTTCTGGGTGAGATTTTGTCTGCATAGCTTTGCTTTATAATAGCTTTATTTTACTTCACTATATTATAGCCTCTTTCTTTCTTTCTTTCTTTCTATTTTTTCTCCCTTTTACTCTGAGCCGTGTGGATGAAAGGCTCTTGGTGCTCCAGCCAGGCATCAGGGCCGTGCCTCTGAGGTGGGAGAGCCAACTTCAGGACACTGGTCCACAAGAGACCTCCCAGCTCCACATAATACCAAATGGCAAAAATCTCTCAGAGATCTCCATCTCAACATCAAGACCCAGCTTCACTCAACGACCAGCAAGCTACAGTGCTGGACACCCTATGCCAAACAACTAGCAAGACAGGAACACAGCCCCATCCATTAGCAGAGAGGCTGCCTAAAATCATAATAAGGCCACAGACACCCCAAAATACACCACAAGACGTGGACGTGCCCACCAGAAAGACAAGATCCAGCCTCATCCACCAGAACTCAGGCACTAGTTCCCTCCACCAGGAAGCCTACACAACCCACTGAACCAACCTTAGCCACTGGGGACAGATACCAAAAACAACGGGAACTACGAACCTGCAGCCTGTGAAAAGGAGACCCCAAACACAGTAAGATAAGCAAAATGAGATGACAGAAAAACACACAGCAGATGAAGGAGCAGGGTCAAAACACACCAGACCTAACAAATGAAGAGGAAATAGGTAGTCTACCTGAAAAAGAATTCAGAATAATGATAGTAAGGATGATCCAAAATCTTGGAAATAGAATAGACAAAATGCAAGAAACATTTAACAAGGACGTAGAAGAACTAAAGAGGAAACAAGCAACGATGAAAAACCCAATAAATGAAATTAAAAATACTCTAGATGGGATCAATAGCAGAATAACTGAGGCAGAAGAAAGGATAAGTGACCTGGAAGATAAAATAGTGGAAATAAATACTGCAGAGCAGGATAAAGAAAAAAGAATGAAAAGAACTGAGGACAGTCTCAGAGACCTCTGGGACAAAATTAAATGCACCAACATTCGAATTATAAGGGTCCCAGAAGAAGAGAAAAAGAAAGGGACTGAGAAAATAGTTGAAGAGATTATAGTTGAAAACTTCCCTAATATGGGAAAGGAAATAGTTAATCAAGTCCTGGAAGCACAGAGAGTCCCATACAGGATAAACCCAAGGAGAAACACGCCAAGACACATATTAATCAAACTGTCAAAAATTAAATATAAAGAAAACATATTAAAAGCAGCAAGGGAAAAACAACAAATAACACACAAGGGAATCCCCATAAGGTTAACATCTGATCTTTCAGCAGAAACTCTGCAAGCCAGAAGGGAGTGGCAGGATATACTTAAAGTGATGAAGGAGAAAAACCTACAGCCAAGATTACTCTACCCAGCAAGGATCTCATGCAGATGTGATGAAGAAATTAAAACCTTTACAGACAAGCAAAAGCTGAGAGAGTTCAGCACCACCAAACCAGCTTTACAACAAATGCTAAAGGAACTTCTCTAGGCAAGAAACACAAGAGAAGGAAAACACCTACAATAACAAACCCAAAACATTTAAGAAAATGGGAATAGGAACATACCTATCGATAATTACCTTGAATGTAAATGGATTAAATGCTCCCACCAAAAGACACAGACTGGCTGAATGGATACAAAAACGAGACCCATACATATGCTGTCTAGAAGAGACCCACTTCAGACCTAGAGACACATACAGACTGAAAGAGAGGGGATGGAGAAAGATATTCCATGCAAATGGAAATCAAAAGAAAGCTGGAGTAGCAATTCTCATATCAGACAAAATAGACTTTAAAATAAAGAATATTACAAGAGACAAAGAAGGACACTATATAATGATCAAGGGATCGATCCAAGAGGAAGGTATAACAATTGTAAATATTTATGCACCCAACATAGGAGCACCTCAATACATAAGGCAAATACTAACAGCCATAAAAGGGGAAATCGACAGCAACACAATCATAGTAGGGGACTTTAACACCCCACTTTCACCAATGGACAGATCATCCAAAATGAAAATAAATAAGGAAACACAAGCTTTAAATGATACATTAAACAAGATGGACTTAATTGATATTTATAGGGCATTCCACCCAAAAACAACAGAATACACATTTTTCTCAAGTGTTCATGGAAAATTCTCCAGGATAGATCATATCTTGGGTCACAAATCAAGCCTTGGTAAATTTAAGACAATTGAAATCGTATCAAGTATCTTTTCCGACCACAACGCTATGAGACTAGATGTCAATTACAGGAAAAGATCTGTAAAAAATACAAACACATGGAGGCTACACAATACACTACTTAATAACGAAGTGATCACTGAAGAAATCAAAGGGGAAATCAAAAAATACCTAGAAACAAATGACAATGGAGATACGACGACCCAAAACCTATGGGACGCAGCAAAAGCAGTGCTAAGAGGGAAGTTTATAGCAATACAAGCCTACCTCAAGAAACAGGAAACATCTCCAATAAACAACCTAACCTTGCACTGAAAACAATTAGGGAAAGAAGAACAAAAAAACCCCAAAGCTAGCAGAAGGAAAGAAATCATAAAGATCAGGTCAGAAATAAATGAAAAAGAAATGAAGGAAACAATAGCAAAAATCAATGAAACTAAAAGCTGGTTCTTTGAGAAGATAAACAAAATTGATAAACCATTAGCCAGACTCATCAAGAGAAAAAGGGAGAAGACTCAAATCAATAGAATTAGAAATTAAAAAGGAGAAGTAACCACTGACACTTCAGAAATACAAAAGATCATGAGAGATTACTACAAGCAACTCTATGCCAATAAAATGTACAACCTGGAAGAAATGGACAGATTCTTAGAAATGCACAAACTGCCGAGACTAAACCAGGAAGAAATAGAAAATATGAACAGACCAATCACAAGCACTGAAACTGAAACTGTGACTGAAAATATTCCAACAAATAAAAATCCAGGACCAGATGGTTTCACAGGCGAATTCTATCAAACATTTAGAGCAGAGCTAACACCTATCCTTCTCAAACTCTTCCAAAATATTGCAGAGGGAGGAACACTCCCAAACTCATTCTACGAGGCCACCATCACCCTGATACCAAAACCAGACAAAGATGTCACAAAGAAAGAAAACTACAGGCCATTATCACTGATGAACATAGATGCAAAAATCCTCAACAAAATACTAGCAAACAGAATCCAACAGCACATTAAAAGGATCATACACCATGATCAAGTGGGGTTTATCCCAGGAATGCAAGGATTCTTCAATATACACAAATCAATCAACGTGATACACCATATTAACAAACTGAAGGAGAAAAACCATATGATCATCTCAATAGATGCAGAGAAAGCTTTCGACAAAATTCAACACCCATTTATGATAAAAGCCCTGCAGAAAGTAGGCATAGAGGGAACTTTCCTCAACATAATAAAGGCCATATATAACAAACCCACAGCCAACATTGTCCTCAATGGTGAAAAACTGAAACCATTTCCACTAAGATCAGGAACAAGACAAGGTTGCCCACTCTCACCACTATTATTCAACATAGTTTTGGAAGTATTAGCCACAGCAATCAGAGAAGACAAAGAAATAAAAGGAATCCAAATCGGAAAAGAAGAAGTAAAGCTGTCACTGTGTGCAGATGACATGATACTATACATAGAGAATCCTAAAGATGCTACCAGAAAAGTCCTCGAGCTAATCAATGAATTTGGTAAAGTAGCAGGATACAAAATTAATGCACAGAAATCTCTTGCATTTCTATACACTAATGATGAGAAATCTGAAAGTGAAATTAAGAAAACACTCCCGTTTACCATTGCAACAAAAAGAATAAAATATCTAGGAATAAACCTACCTAAGGAGACAAAAGACCTGTATGCAGAAAATTATAAGACACTGATGAAAGAAATTAAAGATGATACAAATAGATGGAGAGATATACCATGTTCCTGGATTGGAAGAATCAACATTGTGAAAATGACTCTACTACCCAAAGCAGTCTACAGATTCAATGCAATCCCTATCAAACTACCACTGGCATTTTTCACAGAACTAGAACAAAAAATTTCACAATTTGTATGGAAACACAAAAGACCCCGAACTGCCAAAGCAATTTTGAGAACGAAAAATGGAGCTGGGGGAATCAGGCTCCCTGACTTCAGACTATATTACAAAGCTACAGTAATCAAGACAGTTTGGTACTGGCACGAAAACAGAAATATAGATCAATGGAACCGGATAGAAAGCCCAGAGATAAACCCACGCACATATGGTCACCTTATCTTTGATAACAGAGGCAAGCATATACAGTGGAGAAAAGACAGCCTCTTCAATAAGTGGTGCTGGGAAATTTGGACAGATACAGGTAAAAGTATGAAATTAGAACACTCCCTGACACCATGCACAAAAATAAACTCAAAATGGATTAAAGACCTAAGTGTAAGGGCAGACACTATCAAACTCTTAGAGGAAAACATAGGCAGAACACTCTATGACATACATCACAGCAAGATTCTTTTTGACCCAGCTCCCAGAGAAATGGAAATAAACACAAATAAACAAATGGGACCTAATGAAACTTAAAAGCTTTTGCACAGCAAAGGAAACCATAAACAAGACCAAAAGACAACCATCAGAATGGGAGAAAATATTTGCAAATGAAGCAACTGACAAAGGATTAATCTCCAAGATTTACAAGCAGCTCATTCAGCTCAACATCAAAAAAACGAACAACCCAATCCAAAAATGGGCAGAAGACCTAAATAGACATTTCTCCAAAGAAGATATACAGATTGCCAACAGACACATGAAAGAATGCTCAACATCCTTAATCATTAGAGAAATGCAAATCAAAACTACAATGAGATATCATCTCACACCGGTCAGAATGGCCATCATCAAAAAATCTAGAAACAATAAATGCTGGAGAGGGTGTGGAGGAAAGGGAACCCTCTTGCACTGTTGGTGGGAATGTAAATTGATACAGCCACTATGGAGAACTGTATGGAGGTTCCTTAAAAAACTACAAATAGAACTACCATACGACCCAGCAATCCCACTACTGGGCATATACCCTGAGAAAACCATAGTTCAAAAAGAGTCATGTACCAAAATGTTCATTGCAGCTCTATTTACAATAGCCAGGACATGGAAGCAACCTAAATGTCCATCGACAGATGAATGGATAAAGAAGATGTGGCACATATATACAATGGAATATTACTCAGTCATAGAAAGAAACAAAATTGAGTTATTTGTAGTGAGCTGGATGGACCTAGAGTCTGTCATACAGAGTGAAGTAAGTCAGAAAGAGAAAAACAAATACAGTATGCTAACACATATATACGGAATCTAAGGAAAAAAAAAAAAAAAGGCCATGACGAACCTAGTGGCAAGACGGGAATAAAGACACAGACCTACTAGAGAAGGGACTTGAGGATATGGGGAGGGGGAAGGGTAAGCTGTGACAAAGTGAGAGAGTGGCATGGACATATATACACTACCAAATGTAAAATAGATAGCTAGTGGGAAGCAGCCGCATAGCACAGGGAGATCAGCTCGCTGCTCTGCGACCACCTAGAGGGGTGGGATGGGGAGGGTGGGAGGGAGGGAGATGCAAGAGTGAAGAGATATGGGAACATATTGTATATGTATAACTGATTCACTTTGTTATAAAGCAGAAGCTAACACACCATTGTAAGGCAATTATACTTCAATAAAGATGTTTAAAAAAAAAAAAAAGAATCCTCACTGTTCCTATTCTTGCATTTCTTGGAATTCTGCAACCTCTTTGTGAAAAATCCTGGGCTAGCCTTCTGAACGTTGAGAGATACATAGTCCAGTCATTTTCATTGCCACCACTGATAGCCTGTCAACAGCCACACATGTAAATGAGGCCATCCTAGATCCTTCAGCAATCAGCTGATCTGCCAGGTAACAGCAGACACATGAGAAAACCCAGCAGAGATCAGCAAAACTGGCCCAGACCAGAAGAATGACCTAACTGACCCTTACATTGTGAGAATTATAAGATAAATGGTTGTATTTTAAGCTATTAAATTTTGGGGTGCTTGCTATGCAGCAAAAGTTAGCTGATATAGAGTCTTAGTCATGTGCTCATACACTTCAATTATGTATTCAGATCCTGATCAAGCCCAAGCTTGTATATCCCATTTCCGTGGATTGATAGAATGCTGCCAAGTATGCCCAGATTCATGAATTTGAGAATCACCTGTTACAGGTGGATATTTCATAACAACTTGGTGTCCCAGAGTAAATGTTCATCTTTACCAGGGCCCTGTAGAAAGCAGAAGGTGCTTTTCAAAAGAACCATAGTTTTGTGCAAGAAACAGCATAGCTTTGCCCCCAAATCCTAAGAATCGGTGCTATGATTTTTCTGTTGGAATTATGAAGCATTCATTCCCTATCTTCTAAAGACACTTTGAGCACCATGAAATCTGCTTGGTCTGAAAGCTCAAGAAGCAGAGTACCTTATAATTTCTACAGAATTTACTTGGGCCTAACTCAAAACTGGCAACAGATAAATGGGTCAGGTTAGCATGTCCCCATATAGATAAGTTGTTTCTGGAATTCAAAGAGGCCCACAAATGCTGTGGCCTTTCTTAGAGGTAGTAGGTACAAGATGCAACAATTTGTTCCTCACCTTTGCAAGGAAATCTCAGTGCTCCCCAGACAACTAAAAACTTCCTCAAGGTGGGAAATACCTGGGTTTTTACTGAGCTTTTTTTTCACCTTCTGACTTTCATATGACTTACCAAGGCATCTAGTTTATTTGCAACATCATGATCATCATTTCCAAGCAACATAATGTCATTGGTGTTATGCATTAGCATCATGTCCTTTGTAATAGTGAGACAGTCAAGATCCCTATATGCTAAATTGTGATACAGTCTGAAGTAAGATAGTGAATGTATACTGACTTCTATCCACACCAACTAAAAGCACACTGTTTATAGGATTTTATTTTTTTTGCTAACAGAAATAGAAGAGAAAAATAATTACCAGAGCAGTAGCTGGATAGCAGACATCAGGAGTTTAGTTGGTTTGTTCAATTAAAAACTAAACAAAAACAAAGCAAATCGAAAACTATATCTGAAATAGCATCTACATTTGGAGCTGACACCTGATTAAGTTCGCAAAAATTCACCTTTATTCTCCAAATTCCATCTGTATTTAGGAGAGGCCAGGTACACCTATTCCAATCTTTGATCATACCACTAATCTCTGTAATTTCCCCTAGTATGTTGTATTGGTTATGATTTTTTATTTTGGTGGAGATAAGCTATCAGTTGGTTCTTCTTATCACTGTAGCTATCTTTCCACAGGTCAGGAAGGATGTGGAGGATTTTGCCACTTCTTAAGTGTCTTTATTACAACCACTCATTCAGGAACTAAGAATAACTACTGGAATTTTGTGTATCACGGAACCTTGTTTGAGATGGAACTTAGGCTAAAGCTCCATTCATCACTTGAACTTTATAAATTTCTATTCTACATTTGTAGAATAATGGACATTTTGAATCCTCTAGAATTAAGCATCAATTTGGATGTCAAATGATTACTCAGAATTCTAGGTATAGAATACCTAGTGACTCTGATGCAGAGTCACTCTTACGAATAACCTCAAGTCAGTCTGAGGAAGAACAGGAGGAAGATACATGATGTACATGTTGACAGTGGAGTAAAGTCCTCCTTTAATGTGGTCACAACTTTTCCTCTACTTAAGAATCTTGAGAGACTTCCCTTGTGGCGCAGTGGTTAAGAATCCACCTGTCAATGCAAGGGACACGGGTTCAAACCTTGGTCTGGGAAGATCCCACATGCCACGGAACAGCTAACCCCATGTGCCACAACTACTGAGCCCACGTGCCACAACTACTGAAGCCCGTGCTCAGCAACAAGAGAAGCTGCCACAATGAGAAGCCCATGCACCACAACAAAGAGTAGCCCCTGTTCGCCACAACTAGAGAAAGCCCACCCACAGCAATGAAGAACCAACACAACCAAAAATAAATAAAAAATAAATAAATTTATATTAAAAAAAATCTTGGATCTGTGAAATTAAGTCTGAGAACTAGGTCAGAAGCCATGACTTTCTATTGTGATTACTCCAATTTAACATTAAACTCTTTACTCCCTGGCCTAACACATATAATCTCATCCTACACATAAACCACTATAAGTTGACAAAATATTATAATTATTTTTGGGTGTATGGTTCTTGCTTCTCAATCATAAGTTATGTTTTATTCCTATCCTCCTGGCTTTTACCAGGACTTAAGTCTAATTATGAGTCTGGAAGCAAAGAAAGGTAGCTTGTGGGTCTAAAAGAGAATCCATATTTCTTGCAAGGTGAATGCCTGAGTTGAAACCACTACAGGGTGGTAAGGCATCAAAACAGATGGTGTTGCTTCTGCTGGCACAGGAGGCCTGGTAAGTTTGGGATTTTTCAAGGTACTTACATTCTTCGAAATCTGCCCAAATGTCTCCCTATGATTTTCAAGGTTCCACTCCTTTTCGGTTAATGCTCTAACTTTAATATAAGAGAACTAGTAGGCCTGTACATTCACTTTGAATTTCAGTTTACGCATCTTTGGGATTATACTTTTCTTTGGGTTTTTTAAATATTGGCCAGTGGATACAAGAAAAAAGGATTTTCTTCAAGATACTAATTAAAGTCATAGTGTCTGGTATTATTTCATTCCTTGAATAACTAATTTAAAACGCTTGCTTTCTTTTTTTAAGTTTGACATTGCTCTCAGAAATAGCTAGCCCCACTCCACATTCCTTGTACTCTTTCCACTGTAAAGTTTTATTACTACTACTACTATTGGTACTTTGCCTCCCAAAATCTTGCCTACTATAGATATACAAAGTCCAGAAAATTAGAGGTGATAATGTAAATAACTGTTTTGTTACTGCATACCATGGACTATCAGAGACCCATTTTGTACTGGCAGTGAAGTTATTACTGTCTTCAATCATAATTCTATTAGAGAATCAATGTGAAATTTCATCCTTAAAGTTCCATTGTCTCACAACCATTTGCAGGGTGAAAAATTAAAACCCTCTATTAGTTAGAGTTCGGTCAAGAAATAGAAACCCCTGTATTCCAAATATAAAGAGCTTAAGTCAGGAAATAGGGGCTTCACTATTATAATAACTTGAAATCACAGGCTGGGGAAGCAGACACTAAAGATTTTACATCGAAGCAGAGAGTTTCAGGAGCTCTCTGGAAAGCTGTTTCAATTCTCAAAAATCCCTGAGAAGTTTGTACCAAATCTCTCAGTTCTCATAGGTGAACTAAGTGGCTCTCACCAAGAAGTTACTGTGAATCACTCATCTGCCCATGAATTTGGCTGAAACTATCTCCAAAGGATAGTGACTTCTTATTCTTTTCCTGTTTCCAAATAACATGCAAATGTCTCTCACTGATAAACTCTAACTTGAAACCATAGAGAGAAGGGATTCTGGGAAAAGGAGTCTTTCACTTCCTCTCTATAATGCAGAGGATACCATAGAAGGGAGTAGTAGTCATAACAAGTTTGCTGCAGATATAGTCCAGCATAATGATCTATCACTTTCATGTGATATACCTTTAAATCTTGAGTTAGAAAATGAATCCTTATATCCTATAATTTCCACGGATGCTACCTCATCTGCCTAAACCTTACAGAGGCATCCCCACTAAAAATGGGAATTTTTCTCACAACTCACCCTGGCTACTTTCCTTTCCAGTCCAGCAGGGAAAAAAAAAAGTATCTCTCTTTTTTCTTAAAAAAGAGAGATTCTTTTAAAAAAAAAAAAAAGTGCTTCAATCATCCCAGGTGTTGGTGATGTTAATATTTCTATGAGTTTTTATTACTAACTTCAAACTGTAAGCACACCCAGAGTTTGAAAACAGAAGCTAATTTTGGAACATGGTCAAATCACATGAGCACTTAGATTCAATTCAACTAGAGTTAAGATCTTATTTTATTTAAATAAATTTAACCTAGCATGGGATATATGCTAAAAGATTAGACTTTTACAAATTAGATTTTCCAGCCAAGGTGTTCCAAGAGTTACAATGAAATGAATTGTCTTGATTCAGAACTTGCTAATAGATACCTCCTAATCTATCCAACGTTACTTTGAGATGTCCATTAATTTTCCTTTTCTGGAGACAATATTTATCAGAGCATGTAAATAAGCCAGAGAAGAAGATTTTCACTTTAGAAACAGCAGAAGACAAGAGGACTAAGAGAAGACTGTTCACTTTTTTAAAAATATTTTGTTTCAAAAACATATATATATATATATATATATATATATAGCCTATTGAAGACAACAAAATAAACATAAACAACAGAAGAGATTTAGGTTTGGGTTTGGCAAATGTTTTTCTTGTCTGTACCAATTCCAGTTAGTCAGTAGTGGTGGCTAAGAAAGCTACATTGAGAAGGATTCTGAGGCTAAGGCTTAGCTCAGGAAAAAGAAGAAAAAAGAAAAAAATAGGGCCACGATCAATTAGTAATGTCAGCCCATAGGCCCAGGAGAAGAGATGGTGACACTATATAGTTGCCATCTTTTGATTAATGTCATTAAAACCTTGCTAACCAATTATACTAACATACCTTATTTGGTCATACAACCTTCCCTAAATTAAGATTTTTGTATCATCCTCAAAAATCACCAGGGAAGAAAGCAGTCCAGGTATTATTATTTACATTTTTACAAAGATGAACTCTGAAGCTTAGGAATCTTCAAAGGTTGTTGAAGTGTGGATGACTTCGAATCATTACATCTAGTAAACTAGTAAGTGGCAGAAGCCACACTAGAACACACTTCTCTGTGTCATGTATCCAAAGGTTTTTCAACACAGTCCACATAATATGAGAATAAGTGGTCTACCTCTTATTGGAAGCAGAGGGAAAGTGTAAATGTAGCTCTTTAAGGTGTTATAACTAGTTCTCCATAGGCTAAGTTTGATAAATAAGACTGCATTTAGCATTACAAAGAAGACATTAGAGTATCATTGAGCCATTTCTTATGTCTACCCTTTAAGGCTAATGCAATGTTTCATGAAGACACACCTAACTAAAGTCTGAATGTGTAACTAGGTGACTAAGGGCCTTAGCTAGCTAAGGAGAAGAAGGGATTAATGAGGTGAAAGAGAAATAACCATGCTGACCTAATTCACAGGGATGCAATTACCCAATTAACCATTGTAAAGTACTTTGAAAGCAACGTATGGTATAAATGCTAACTAATATTATTACCAAAGCTAATTTCATGTTGCTATCCCATGTATTCATCAGACATATCTTGCCCTGCCAGCCCACTCCTGTGAGACCGCATGTTAAAAACTCCAAAATAGTCACTATATCCACTTTCCCACACCTACTCTTATTCTCCTTGAATTCACATTCTCATTTTTTCTCACAGTCATGACTTCACACCAAACTCAATCATGAAAGAATCTTGGGTTCAGTTATTGGCACTCAACAAAATGTCATTAAACTACAATAGTTTCTCTCTTTCTTTATGATCAGCTTTCTTTTGTGGTTGTCTTACCTGAGCACAGTAGCCATGCCGTATGCCAAAGGCTACTCAAGAAATGCTAATAATACACTAACACCTCATAATTTGTCTAGTCCTTTTATTTCTACAAAGCATTCTCCAAGCTGTTCTGTCATAAAAACTGTGAGCAAGACAGGGCAGGGCTGATCACTGTGGACAGTTGAGTCAACCAACACATTAAGAGTTTAGGTGACTCCATCAAGTTCCTATTAATATGGGGATGGGGGATGGTTAAAATACTCAACTCCACAGTTACAGCAAATTAGCACAGTGCTGGATACATCATAGGTCCTCAATAACATCTGCTGAAATAATGCATGAATGAACAAAATAATGAAGAAATACAAGTGTGTATTGAACTTTCAGCCCAGTGCTCTTTGCACTTGTCACACTGATACCATAAGGACAAAGTTCTAGGAGTTGGGGTCTTGCCTAGAGAAAGAGTGCCAGGGTGAAGTGAGTTCTGCTCCCACTTCTCCAATAATCTTCTGAGTTGGGTAGGAGAAGGTGCCAACAGCAAGCTCTGTTCCTTTGAGATTAATGCCCTATATCTACAATCCTTCTGAGAAGGAGAATGGGGTTAGAAACTGACCATTTTTATCAAAGATCATTTACTGAGGGCCAATTATAATAACTACTACATTTGAAACTGCTTTCCCATCCATTAGTCCATTTGATCCTTCAAATAATGCTATGGAAGATATGTCACCATTACCTACATTTTGCAAATGAGTAAAATGTGCTAAAGGGAGGTTAGGTAATTTGCTCAGAGTTACCTAGCACATAAACAGATATGACCTGCAAACAGAACCTACCAATTTCAAAATTAGTATTCCTTCTACTACATTGCATTGTCTTCCAAAATAGGAGACTCATCTTTAGGACGAACAAGGGGAGCAATTTATGTCCATAGAGACAAGACTGAGGAATGTCAGGATCCTATTTGGAACTGCCAACCCAAAGGAATTAATTTTCCAGAAGCTTTCAATAAGAATTTGCTCATTCACTCTTTCCTGCAATTGTAAGTGCTTAACTCTTTACTCTTGGGCTTGGAAGATGCTACAATATGATGATGAATGGGAATGAATGACTTCTAAAACTATTTACCTAATGTCTTCCTGCTCTCATAAATTCATCTGTTTCCATGGATGTTTTTTTTACATGAGACAAGGTGGGCCTCACCCTTCCAACTGCAAGTCAGAGGCATTGGAACAACATAAATATATCCTTGCTGTAGAGTGGTTACTAGTTTTAATTTTTGCCACATTTTTTTGTTGTTGGTTGGTTTGAGTTTTGTTCTATTCTGCTGTTTAGTTTTCTAAAGGAGATCCTGCTGATCAGGCAGGCCTAATAAGTCTTTTCATTTGTAATTCAAAGAAGCTACAACAACTGTTAAAGATCAGATTAAGGATGTTAGGGCCTTCCTTCCACTCCTCCCTCAAGCTTACTGTCCATTTAGGTTACAGAGAAAGTCATTTGGAAGGGGGAAGAAAGAATTCAGGTTTGAGAATCATCATTAGAAAAGAGACTAAGGATTGGCTACTAACCCACGGAAATAACTGGAAGCAAATAGACTTACCACAGAAAACTGTGACTATGTAAGAGTTAAAACAACACTTGAGCCCCCAAACCAGCACCAGCAGAAAATAGGTGACAAATGGTGGACAGCCCTCAAGGAGGACAAACTCCCCGACACCAACTTCCAACGTGTCCATAGGGAAAACGTTCAAAGAGTGTCCATGAAAAACAGTGCACAAAGGAATTTCTCCCAGAGTTATAATCAAGGTCTCATCCAGAACTTCCTCAACTCCTCCCATAAAGAACCTTTACAAGGGTCACCCAGCAGGATTTCATAATTGTTGAGGAACTTTGCTGATGAGAGTTTTTATAGCTGTTATCCTGTCCCTACTTTACAATGTAAACTGGGAGTGGGAAGGTGGGGTGGGGAGTTGTGGGGGTAGGGATGGGAGGGCAGAAAACTTGTCCTTAGAGTTCACAGGTCACCAGACCATAGGGAGTCACACAGGGACTATCCTCATGGATAGGACATGCATCACCCAGAGTGCCTGAACATTGAGCTGGATGCACAGAATAGATGGGTCTTTGGGTTGTCTTCCATGGGGCAAGGACAAGTGTTCTATGGAGGAGTGAAGGGATATTTGATGCCCAGAGGAGTGAGCTGGTTGAGAGACTACTACTATTGTACATATTCTTTTCTTTCTGTGCTCACAGTGAGACTACATATTCCAGCCACTCTTGAAATCACACAGGGCCATGTTCCGAGCTCTGGTCAATAGAACAGAGTGATGTGCACCATGGCCTGACCAGGCCTATCTTGTGTCTCTTTTCCCCATCCACCAGCTATAAGTGAATGACTCTAGAGCAAAAGGATGGCAAAAACACCAGATGAAAGGAATCTGGGTCCTGAAATCATCACATGGAAGATAGCCCACCAAACACTATGGTGAGAAGTCATTAACTTCTATTGTGTTATGCCACTAAGATTTTAAGGTGTTATTGTTTCGGAAGTTTGTGTCACCTAATGATACACAACTGTATTTTGAATTCTGGGGAAAGGGTTTGAATCTCATTCCTCTCTGTGTTTCCTGCAGCTCCTAACACAGCTCCTGATATACTTCTACATAGAGTAGGAGATGAAAAACATTTTTTTCAATAAATATACAAACAAATGAGTGAAGACAGCTACATCAGAATGTAGAAAGATAGAATTAGAAGTCCCCCAATCAAATCAAATAGGGAAGATTCCTTAGTTGTTTCATCTGGTAAAGAAAGATAGTACCTACTTTATAGGGATGAAAATAAAATTATATAATAGATGCAAAGTAGCACAATACTTAGAACAAAATGAGCATTTAATAATTAGTAGGCTATTTTATTATTAACTGTGAATTCTACACAGAGTGGTTTCTTGGTTACAACAAACCCTATCTCTGAGAACAGAGAGGAAGTAATTTTCTCAAAATTAAAACCTGTATCCAATCATGTTGTGTAACTCAAAGCCTCAAGCACAATCTTACACACAGAGTTGCAGGTAAGGTTGAATTGCATTCTGTGGAAAAGGAAGGGAAGGCGAAAAGTTATTTGAATTATATTAAGGAGAAACACAAATGTAAGAATGTAGATTAATAAATAATTCTATTGAAGATTTATTATTTCTGTGAAATATAGCGTTTGTGGTTTTGAATCAACATTGAGAAAATGTTTATTCTCATATAGATGTAAATTCACATTTTAGGGTTAATTGTCACAAACATAGCATAGGATTGCAAAAGGTCAGTATATTGCTGAAATGAAATCTCTTTAAGGGCTAGGATATAATAAAAATTTATGGAATGACTTTCATTCAAACCCCAAATTATTTGAGGATAAATATATATAGCAATCTTCTGATCATTTCAAACTTGGGAGTATTAGGAAGACATCTGAATGCCGTTAAGCCCCTATGAGACTTCCTTACAGGCATTTAGGTACAGTTAAGTATAGAAATAATTACTTTTTCTAATGTTTTCAGGTGATTCATGTTAGAAGCAGAATTTAGTTATGAGAGTTAGAGAAACAAATTTTACTAGCAATCTCTTGAAAATTCAGTCTCATAACTTCAAACTAAAACTACAATATAATAGTATATCAGAAAATGAATTTTGGCATCAAAGCTATGTGTACTTAAGTGTGCATTTGTTACCCATGGAATGGGATATGGTGCAACAGAATAGATCCAAAGAGAACTGCATGTCACCAAATGGGATTAAATGCTACTGATTTAAACAGAAATGTCAACTCTACATCTCCCTTCTATGAGGCACACTAGGGACTTCCAACCTCAACCTCATTTCCCTCTTTTGGGTAAATGAATGACCTGGGTGTCTCTGGGTGCTAAGAATGGGTTGCCTGGGCACATTTCCAAACACTCCACATTCTTTGGAGAGAATATATTATCATTTCTCAGTGTTGAACCTTGTCACTATTTCAGGTGAATCATGGGAGAAGAGAGTTGTGGGTAGACCTCATGTTTCATAAGCAGTCATAGCAGTGATGCAGGGTGGAGGTTGGGGCAGGGATCCAAGACCAGTAAAGCTAGGAAAGGTGGTGATGGAAGGACGATTTTGTCTTGGCTTATGGGAGGGTGTGCTGTCAAGGAAGTCTGGGCTACAAGGCTAAGTGCCAGCACACCAAGTTCTTTTCCTTGGCCTTACAAGGACACAAGCACAGAGTTGATGAGAACTTGCACCAAGGACCTAGTGAGAACATAGGCCATGCCCTCTGGACTGATTGCCTAGGACAGGTCATTGTGACAGGAACTCCAGTCCACCTGTAATTCCAGGATGTGGAGAGCCAAGGGAGCAGACAGCCTGGAGCACTGGGGATCTGATTAAACAGGTGACACTGGCAGATATTATATATGCAGGCAGCCAAAAGGCTGTGTTTCAGAATGTCAGTGGCAAAGCAACCAACAGGACTAAGCAGAATTGTCAAGGTCATGGAGGGTTAGTAAAAGTGGCCCTACTGAGGTGAAAATACCAAAGAAGGAATGATCCTGGAGAAATATTCTCTACCTCATTCTATACTTCTCTTGGAAGCTGATTTCTCTTGGCTTATTCATTCATCCATTCATTCATTTGTCATGAGGAAAATCAAATAGGATTAGAGGGCAATAGAATCAGAGAACTGCTATTTTACCTATGGTAGTCAGGGAAGGCTGCTCTGAGAAGGGATCATGTGGGCAGATCCTGAGGTGAGTGCACATTTGGGGAGAGAAGCCTTCCAGGCTGAGGGAACTAGTTGCAAAGGCCCTGGAAGAATGCGTATTTGGAGGAATACTTGCATGGAGACCAGTGTGGCTATAGTGAGGCCAGTGAGGAAAGAAGTGAGACATGGGGTCATGGAGGCTGGATCAGGTACTGCCTTGTGGATTATTTAAGCTTTGGGATGAGGGGGTTTGTTTGTTTTGGTGAGTGAGTTGAGAAGCCATTGGAGGGTTTTGAGCAGAGGTCTGACATGGTATGATTCGAGTTTTAAAATAATCGCTCTGATAGGCTCTGAGTGGGTGAGGGTAGAAGTAGGCAGACCTTTTGAGACACTGTGACAGAAATTCAGGGGTACCAGGTAGACGATCCTCTGTGACATCCTGAGACCCACACAGGAGTTCAGCTGCAATGGCAATGTACAGCTCCCACCCACACTCCTCCAGCCTCCCCACACAAGCACACCCAGCTCTGTTTCTCTGACTGAGGATTTTCCTCTAGAGCTAGAGAAGTTTGCTCAAATTTCTGGTACCAACTACCAGAAATATGACACTCTGGGGCAATCCTCTACCAAGGAGAGTTAAATGCCTTGGTTTTCCAGTCCCTCAATGGGACAGCTCAGAAGTCCATTCACACAGAGCACAGTGGGATTAAGTCCCAGTCCACAAAGCAGTCAGCAGTGTATTAACACACACTTTGCTGGCTTTTCTCCTTTACTGGACTTTCTGCTTCCTGGATCACCTCCCAAATCCAATTACTTGCCCTCTAGTTCTTATCTCTGCATCTACTTTCAGGAGGATCCAAGTGAATATGTCAAGTAAAAGATGACAGTGGCTTGAACAAATGTGGTAGCTTGGGTGAGAAACTGTCAGATTATATTGAAGTTGAATAAATAATATGCATGTTTTGTAGAAACACAAAAAACGAAAGAGAAAAAAGTTATCTGTAATCCTACATTTAGAGGTACATGCTGTTTCAATATAAGTATTATTATATACTACTTAATATAAGTATTATTCCTGGAAGTTGATTCTGCTTGGATATTGGTGCACAAGTGTGTGTATGATTTTTATATTAAAAGAATTATACTACACATACTATATTGTGGTTGAGTTTTAACTTTATATGTTATGAACATCTTATGTTTCAGTAAACTCAGTGATTATATTTATAAATTCAAATACTTAAAGGTTCAATCTACATACCATATTCTACTCCACATAGCATACACTTCAAACCAATTCCCCACTGCTGAATATCTAGTTTATTTCCAAATTCTCAGTACTATTAACAACACTTAAATAAACACCCTTGTATAAACATCTTTCAACATTTGTCTGATTATTTCTTTAGGATAAACTCCTGAAAATGAGGCTTCTCTGTCAAAGCATGGTTACAATTTTAGACTTTACATATTGTCAAATTCTGCCACAAGCTTTTACTAATATATATTCCTATGAGAGTGTGCTTCCCTTTAATCATGAGCAATATTCTAATGTTCATTTGGAGAAAGAGAGAGAGAGAGAATGTTTCTGGAGCACATCACAATATGTCAATGTTTCTATTAGACTTAACTGATCTTAATTTAATCTGATGCTTAATTTTTAGAACTAGATGATTTATTAGCATTTAATTAATTGAAAGATTCCATGCTGATGTATGAACACTCTAATATATAAACTATTTTAAAGAGCATTTTTTCTTAAAAATAAAACAAAAATACTACCCACTAGAAACTCTGCACTGTGTTCATATTGGAATCCATATTCCTAGTTCCCTCTATCTTTTTATAAAAGAAATAATGCATTTCTCATAAGCATGTGATAGACCAAAGTGGCTTCCATAATTTTGAAGAGCAACAACAAAAATTTTCCAGAAGAGTATTAAATTCCACAAGAACAATGCACAAACCCTAATCTCGAAAAATCAAGCATTATCTTCATTTTCATCTTTGCCAATTCATTTGAGAAAAAAACAAAGTCTGGTATTTCATGTTGTTTTAATTCACATTTCTACAATAACTAATGAATATAAAATATAAATATTATATATATACATATATAATGTGTTTGTACACGTACATACACAAGCATGCACATACACATACACTTTGTTTTATCCTTTGCTCCACTTTTGTTTACTGAGAGATAATCGACATGTAACATTGTGTAGATTTAAGGTGTACAACATGATAACTTGATACACATATATATTGTGAAATGATTCCTACAATAAGGTTAGTTAACAAATACATCTCAAATAATTACCATTTTTTGTGTGTGGTGAGAACATTTAAGATCTACTCTCAACATCTTGCAACTATATAATACAGTATTGTTAACTATAGTCACCCTGCTAAATATTAGATCCCCAGATCTTATTCATCTTATAAGTGGTAGTTTGTACCCTTTAACCAACATCTCCCCATTGGTCCCAACCCCTGGCCACCACCATCCTACTCTCTTTCTATTACTTTGTCTCTTCTTTTAAGGTTCACATATTAGCGAGATCATACAGTATTTGTATTTCTCTGTCTGACTTATTTCACTTAGCACAATGCCCTCAAAGTCCATCCATGTTGTTGAAAATGGCAGGAATTCCTTCTTTTTTATGGCTGAATAATATTCCATTGTGTGTGTGTCTGTATGTATCCCACATTTTCTTTAGGTTGTTTTCATGTCTTGGCTATTGTGAATAACGCTGCAATGAATAACCACTATCTCTTCAAGATACTGATTTCATTTCCTTCAGATATATATCCAGAAGTAGGGTTGCTGAATCATACAGTAGCTTTTTTAAAAAATTTTGAGGAACCTCCATACTGTTTCCAAAGTGGTTGTACCAATTTACATTTCCACCAACAATGCAATAATGTTCCCTTTTCTCCACACCCTTGCCAACACTTCTCTTACTGTTTTGATAATAGCCATTCTAACAGGTGTGATATCTCATTGTGCTTTTCATTTGCATTTCCCTGATGATTAGTCACGTTGAGGATCTTTCATGTAACTTATTAGCCATTTGTATGTTTTCTTTTAAAAAATGTCTTTGGATCCTCAGTTCGTTTGTTTTATTACTTTTGAGTTATATGAGCTCCTTATATATTTTGGATATTAACCTGGTATCTGATATATGTTTTGCAAATATTGTCTCCCATTCTGTAGGTTGCCTTTTAATTTTACTAATTGTTTCTTTTGCTGTGCAGAAGCTTTTTACTTTGATATAATTCTGCTTGTTTATTTTTACTTTTGTTTCTTGTGCTTTTGGTGTCATATTTAAAAAATGTTGCCAAGACCAATATCAAGGGGCTTCTTCCCTAAGTTTTCTTCTAGAATTTTTACTGTTTCAGGTCTTACATTTAAGTTTTTAACCCATTTTGAGTCCATTTTTGTTGGTGATATAAATAGGGGTCCAATTTCACTCATTTGCATGTGAATATCCAGCTTTCCCAGTACCATCTATTGAAAAGACTATCTTTTCCTTATTGAGTATTTTTGGTTTCCTCATCACATATTAGTTAACCACGCATGCATGGGTTTATTTCTGGGCTCTCTGTTCCACTATTGCTCTATGTATCTGTTTTTATGACAGTACCATACTGTTTTGATTACTATAGCTTGAAATCAGGAGGTGTGATGCCTTCTAATTAGTTCTTCTTTCTCAAGATTACTTTGACTATTCTGGGTGTCCTGTTGTTCCATACAAATTTTAGGATTGTTTTTTCTATTTTTGTGGAAAATGCTGTTCAAATTTTGATAGAGATTGTGTTGAATCTATAGATGGTTTAGGATGGTATGGACATTTTAATGATATTAATTCTTCTGATCCACAAACACAGGATATTTTTCTATTTATTTGTGTCTTCAATTTTTTTTCATCAGTGTCTTAAAGTTTTCAGTGTACAGATCTTTCATCTCCTTAGTTAAGTTTATTTCTAAGTATTTTATTGTTTTTGGTGCTATTGTATATCAAATTGTTTTCTTTATTTCTCTTTCAGATATTTTGTTGTTAGTGTATAAAAATGTAACTTACTTTTTACATTGACTTTGTATTCTGCAACTTCACTGAATTCACTTACCAGTTCTAACAATTTTTGTTGGAGCCTTTAGGGTTTTCTGTCTATAATATCGTGTAATTTGCAAACAGAGAACACTTTACTTTTCCCTTTCCAATCTGGATGCCTTTTATTTATTTATTCATTTTTCTTGCCTGATCTCTCTGGTTAGGACTTAAGAGTATTATGTTGGATAGGAGTGGTAAGAGTGGGCAGCCTTGTCTTTTTCCTGATTTTAGAGGAAAAACCTTTAGCTTTTCACTGTTGAATGTGATATTCGCTGTGGGCTTGTCATTCATGGTCTTTATTATGTTGAGGTATGTTCCTTACATATTTAATTTGTTGAGAGCTTTTATCATGAAAAGGTGTTGAATATTGTCAAATGCTTTTTTGCATCTATTGAGAAGTTCATGTGACTTTTTATCCTTCATTCTATTAATGTGGTATATTACATTTACTGATTTATATATGTTGAACAATCTTTGCATCCTAGGGATAAATCCCACTTAATCATGGTGTATGATCCTTTTAATGTGGTACTGAATTCCTTTTGCTAGGATTTTGTTGAGACTTTTTGCATCTATATTCATCAGGGTTATTGATCTATAGTTTTCTTTTCTTGTAGTATCTTTATTTGGCATTGGTATCAGGGTAATGCTGGCCTCTAAAAATGAGTTTGGGAGCGTTCCCTCATCTCAATTTTTTAGAAAAGTTTAAGAAGGATTTGTATTAATTTTTTAAATGTTTGTTAAAATTCATCAGTGAAACCATATGCTCCTGGGCTTTTTTGTTATTGGAAGGATTTTGATGACTGATTCAATCTCCTTAGTTGTTAAGGAGTTGTTAATTGTTCGTTAAAATTTTCTGTTTTTCATTATTCACTTTTGGTAGGTTGTATGTTTCTAGAAAATTTTTCATTTCTTCTAATTTATCCAGTTTTTGGCATATAATTGTTCATAGTAGCCTCTTATGATCCTTTATATTTCTGTGGTATCAGTCATAATGTCTCTTTTTTCATTTATAATTTTGTTTATTTTATTTCTTTCTCTTCTTTTCTTAGTCTAACTAAAATTTTGTCTATTTTCTTTATCTTTTGAAAAAATGAACTCAATTTCATTGAATTTTTTCTGTTGTCTTTCTAGTCTCTATTACACGTTTCTGCTTTGAACTTTATTATAATTTCTATTTTTTTTGCTACTTTGGGCTTAGTTTGTTCTTCTTTTTCTAAACCCTTGAGGTGTAAAGTTAGGTTGTTTATTTGAGGTTTCTTCTTCTTAATGCAGGCATTTCTCTATAAACTTCCCTCTAAGAATGCTTTCAGCTGCATCCCATGAATTTTGGTACATTGTGATTTTGTTTTCATTTGTCTCAAGACACTTTCTGATTTCCATTTTGATTTCTTTTTTGACTCATTGGTTGTTCAGGAGTGTGTTATTTAATTTCCACATATTTCTTTTCCTCTGTGAATTTTTCAGTTTTCTTCCTGTTATTGATTTCTAGTGTTATACCAATGGTCAGAAAATATACTAGATATTATTTCAATCTTCATAAAATTGTTAAGGCTTGTTCTGTGGCCCAACATATAATTCATCCTGGAGAATGTTCCATGTGTTTGTACTTGAGAAGAATGTGTGTTCTGCTACTGTTGGATGGGATATTCTGTATATGACTGTTAGATTAATTTAGTCTATAGTACATTCAAGTCCACTGTTTCCTTATAAATTTTCTGTCTGGATGATCTATCCAATGTTCAAAATGGGGTACTGAAATCCCCTAATGTTATTATTGTATTGCTGTCTATTTCTCCCTTCAGTTCTGTTAATATTTGCTTTAAATATTTAGATGCTCCAATGTTGAGTGCATATATATTTACAATTATTATATCCTCTTCATTACTTGACCCCTTTATCACTATATAATGACCTTCCTTTTCTCTTGTGACCTACTTTTATTGAAAGTCTATTTCATATTATACAAGTATAGCCACTCCTGCTCTCTTTAGGTTACCATTTGCATGGAATATTTTTTGCCACCCTTTCACTTTCAACCTCTGTGTGTCCTTAAGCTAAAGTGAGTCACTTGTAGGCAGCACATTGTCAGATCTTGTTTGTTTATCCACTCACCCACTTTGTGTCTTTTGATTGGAGAATTTTGCCCTTTTCTATTTAAAGTGATTATTGATAAATGGGGACTTATTATTGCCATTTCATTCACTGTCTTTTGACTGTTGATTTTTTTTGTTGCTGTTCTTTTCTTTTTCTCTTATTGTCTTTTTTTGTTATTTATTTTTTATAGTGACATGCTTTAATTCCTTTCTCTTTCTTTATTCTTGTACCTACTGTAGATAAACCCAAACAGGCTATTGCCAACTCTTCAGGGTTACAGAGCTGTTTCTGTGTAGCTGAGACCACAGTCAGCAAGTCAGCTGCCTTGTTGGGAGCCCGCCTTTTAAAAATAGCTCTTCTCAATCTTGGACTGCACCAAAGTTTCACAGTCTCCCACCTGGATCATAAAGCTCTCATGAAGACACATTTATCCATGAATGGATGCCAAATTATTGTTGTTGAGGAAAGGATATACATGAGGGATGTCTTATTCAGCCATGTTGCTGACATCACTGACCCCTTTGCTCCTTTTACATTATTGGAATAACTGCCTCTTTTCTTATAGATTTGCAATACCTTTTTCATAATAAGGTTATTAACTCTTATGTAAAAGAGAAAAAAGAAAACGAGCATGATATCTTAAAAATTGTGAAAACAAATAAAATAACTGTTTTGTAAATATTTACCTCAGATAGTCATTTCTCTTAGCTTCCTTTCCTACAGAAAATTTTAATTGCTATGGTTAAAGGGATTGTCCTTCCAATCCCCAGTGGGCTCTACTTTTGGTATTATGCTGAGGAAGGACTTCTCTGTGATGAATTTTCTTCTAGTTTGTTTATGGATTCATTTTTTAGTATTTGAATTTCTAATCTAATCTAATTTCTAATCTGAAGTTTTATCATTGTTTTCCTAAATTGACAGCCACCAATGTAAGTGCCTTGTACTGAATTATGACAATAATAATAATAGCTTCCTTTATTTTTAGCATTTACTATGTGCCAAATATTGTTCTAAATACATTTACACACATTAACTGATCCCTCTGATTCCATCTGATTTGAAAGTCTACTTTTACCATGGAGTAAATTATTTTATGTCTTGGATCTATTTCTACTATTGAAGTTAATCTCTAAAACAGATGTTCCACAGTCAGCTAGAAAGGGCTTCCCTACTCTGATCTCAACAGGGTGAGAGATCCATGCAGGGAAGGACACAGTTTAAAGCTCTTTGAGGCTACTTTTTTCACTCTCATCTGTATATCTTTTATCTGGGTTCATAATTGACAAGGTGTCATGTTTGATTTATTTTAGTTTGGTTAATTTTTTCTCCTTGGAAAAGTGATACATATTCCTAAGGAAGACAAGGTAAACCTAGTCAACTAGAAGACAGCTATAATTTCATCACTTTGAATATTTTGGAGCACTTCCAGCAGTCTTATTTTCCAGCATAGTTAGTGGAGGAAATGTGTTTTGCACCCTTGTGATTATGCCATATGTATGATTTTAATTTTTCCATGTAACATTACAATGCCAATATTTTCAAAGTTAGTGTAAAAGCTTTAAGATTAATGCTATTCTTCTAATGTAAATTACAGCTATTTTAATTTAACTAATTTGTTTATTATCCCAATGAACATTTAGCTTGTTATCTTTCTTTTTGCAAGTATATAATGCTGTATGAACATCTTTGTGCGTAAAAGTTTTTTGTATTTAAAATGATCTCAACAATATGTTTCCAGAAGTAACTGTATAGGGCCAAAATCCATGAACACTTTAAAAATACATGCTATAAAATTGATCTCCAAAGTATTATCCCAATGTGCACTGTCTCCAACAATGTGTGATACTGCATCAGAAAGTTATGTCAATATTAAATATACTCTTCTTTGTCTCGGGTTATATCACTTGTGTTTTAGATCCATCAAGACCAATTACAGGCTGTCTGGTCTTTGGTCACAAATCTCACCCCTGATTTCAGTCTTTTTTTTTTTTTTCCCATGAATTCAGAAAATCTGTCCTGGCTATATAGGAGATAAATTCCTGATGTGCAGCTTACGTGAAAGGTTTGTATCCATAAATACAATGGTTTCTGTCATAAATCCAAGAATGATCTGCTTTGGAGCTCTGATCAAGCAATCAGGGCTCCAGAGCTGAGGATTCAGATGCTGTCATATTGGGAGAATATTGTTTCCCAGAAATTAGGGAATAAGACTAGTCATGGCAAGGCTACAAGGCTGGGCTTCATTTCATGTGGGAGGACTATTTCTAGAGAAAAAACAGAATCCTGAAAGGATGATAGTATAGTGTTCAGAGAAAGAACCATGACTACAGAGTTGGGCCAATGTGGGAGAATAAGAGGCTGGTAATAGCAAGGCCAGGACTTGGGGAGGCACACTAACTGCTGAGTCTGTCTGGTAACAAAAGCTCTTATATTGGATCCTGGGGGGACTTCACTTAAAATCTCATCAGCTAGGGTCATTAATATACTTCTTCCTTCTACCATATTTATTTTGGAAACTTAAATGGAACTGAACCTACAAGTAAGAAAGCAGAAGTGAGCCCAGTTCTAAAGAGCTAGGAGAGGCTGCCTCAGGAAAAAAAGTCCAAAACATGCTCAATTTTCAACTGACTATAGGGCATCACACTCAAGATACCCCCTAACAAGTCTCTACAAATTGGAAAGAGTACTCAATACAGAGTCTGAGCCCAGATCCCCACTATTTCAGTGGCCTTGGTCAAATTGCTTAAGGACTCTGCCAAATTTTCTCAACTCCTGAGAGAGAGGACCATACTAGAATATTCATTAGAGCAGGAGTCCTCAACACATGGGCTGCTGACCTGTACTGGTCTGTGGCTTGTTAGGAACTGGGCCACACAGCAGGAGGTCAGCGATGGGGGAGCCAGCGAAGCTGCATCTGCCACTCCCCATTGCTCCCCGTTGCTCGCATTACTGCCTGAACCATCCCTCCACTCCCCAACCCCAGCTGTGAAAAATTATCTTCCATGAAACCCGGTAGCTGGTGCCAAAAAGGTTGGGGGCCACTGCATTAGACGACAATGTGAAAATAAACTGTGGTACAGTCACAAAATGAAATACTGCTATATAACTGTGCAAATGAGTGGATCATAGACATATATCAAAACAATATAACATAAAAATATCAAAATAAAATAATGTCAATGAATCTAAATAGTATAAAATTGAGTGAAAAAAAGTTCCAGGGGATTACATGTGAATGATATACTATTTTTAAATGAAATTAAATATCAACAACAATGAAAGAATATATTCTAAACAATATACAGTTTTAGATACATACATATATAATAAAACTATATTTCAAAAGGAAGGAAATTATAACACAAAATTCAAGATAAATATTTTGGATGGGAGGGCAGAGTGTGTGAGGGAAGGAGGGGTCAACATAGGCAGATGACAGTTTCTGATAATGTTCTAGTTCTCAGGTTGGATAGTAGGTTTATGGTGGTAATTATAAATTAATTAATAAGTAAATAAACAAATAACTAATCCAACAAATGCTATCCTACTATTTTTATTTATTCAACAAGCATTTAATGGATATCTACTATTTGTCAGAGATACAGAAGAAAACAAAACAGAACTCATTCTTTTGGGAAATTGACATTCCTGTTTGGAAAATATGTATGTTAAATGAATAACAAGTGGATACATTATATAATGTCAGGTTGCCCTAGCTCCTATAAAGCAAAGTAAAGCAAGACAATGGGCTAGAGAGGGACAAGAAGCCAGTCTCAGATGGAGTGATCAGGGGAAGCCTCCTTAAGGAGGTTACCTTTAAGCAGAAATCTCAGTAAAGTGAAGGAGTGAATGTGAAGATCTGAGGGAAGTGTGTTCCAGGCAGAGGGAGCATCAAGGGCAAAGGCTCTGGGCCAGAAATGTGCTAAGCATATTTGAAAAGCAGCAAAAGCACAATGTGGACAGAGTGAACAAAACAATAGGAAATAATTAAGAGGAAACCAGGACCAGATCAGGAAGGGCCTCTAGGCTGTGGTGAGAACTTTGAATTTTATTTTAACTGTAATGGAAAACCGTTGGAAAGCTTTCAGCAGTAAATTGGTGAGAACTGCTTTACCTTTCAAAAGATCTTTCCAGCTACTGTATGGTGAATAGACTGTTGTGGGTCAAAATTGAGCAGACCAAATCTCTTCCACACACTGTTGTATGTAACTCCCTTCCTACCCTGACATGTTAATGGCCAGATCACAAAATAAAATTGCTTGCAATATGTTTATAAACAAACTCACTTCCCCCACCATATACATGTATACATTTATAAAAACATATTTATATGAATTTTATGTGTATATTATAGCTTCGAGATAGATAATACACTGAAGATCTGGGAGCTGGTGACGTGATAAAATATTTAGCCTATAAGTATGTATGTCATGTTCTTCTAGTGTCAAAAGGATTTTAATAATACTTTATTCTACAAACAGAGCTATTGCCACATGAAAATATTTGACCAATGGAAGAAATGAACTTGTGAAATTAATGCATATTTTTGAAGTACAATCTCCTTTTATTAACCAGGAGCCTCTGCATGAAGTGTGTCCTCTTGGTTAATCAAATACAACTTTGTGAATAGGTATGTGGACAAAAACACAACTCATAAATAGGTTAATATTTTTTCTCTGTGGTGGACAGACCTGTCTTGAGCCATGAAATGAGACCAGGTCCTAAGTCTCTCAAGGTTTTTCCCATGGGTTGTACCTCACTTGAGTGAGAATTTATTTAAGGATGTGGGACATGAGCTCTTGTGAACAAGGAAAGTTTCTGGATTTGTAGATCATCCTTGGAAATCACTACATCACAGTATTACACAAATCTACAAATTATTTCTAAGACTTCATTTTCCAGGGTTATTTCTCTCAATGTGGGAAGTCTCATGAGCAATGCAAGTGTTCTACTATCTTCCAGAAAATAGTCCCATGTATGTCAGGAATATTCTTGTCTTCTAATCTTTCTACTCACTCCTTGGGATGACCTGCTGCATTCTTTACAGGGATCCCATGTTTAGAATCCAGATAAAGGTCCCTTGCAGACTTCTCATTCTCAAAGCCGAACTAAAGTCCTACTAATCCCAGGGGACTTCTCTTAAACTCCTCAGAAGTAGTCACTTGTGCTATGCAATCTTACATTTAATTACACAGTATTCTTTCACGCTGGCATAGGGTGAAAGTTTTAGCCCTAGTTTGATGTTAAATTACTATGTATTGGGTTGGCCAAAAAGTTAGTTCGGGTTTTCCATAACATCTTATGGAAAAACCCAAACAAACTTTTTGGCCAACCCAATATTTTCTACATTTTTTTTTTTAATTTCACCAGATTCCTAGGAAAGTGCTAAGCACGCATAAGATATTTAATAAAGCATCTGGATTAGAAAAACATATATATATATACATAAATATATACATTTATACATAAATGCATACATATATAATATATTTGATTAAATGAGTATACTACCTGCCTGTGAAGTACTTTGGAAATTGTAGAATCTACACATGTGTAATGCATTGCTACCAATATTAATATTAACTAGAATTAAAGCTACTACTAATAACTCATTCTAATTAATGAATGGCAGCAAAGGAAGATGGGACACCAAATGAGCAGTCAGGCACATTCTTAGAATTTAGGAGGCAAGGGCTCTGCATTACTAGAGAATGGAGAAGTCACATTGACCTGAGCGTCTGAGACCCCTCCAGGAGACCTGGCCTCTCGGTTCTGCTGAGCCTCCTCCGTGGAAGGATGGCTTCCTTCCTAGAGGGGAAACTCTGTCCTTTGGCAAGATTGGACTGTGCATGTTTTCTTTAGCTGTGAATGCTCATTACTTGTATTTGTACCTGAGCCTGTATTTACGGATAATCTATTGAGGGAGGAAATATGGCTCAGGTGAGTGGGAGTGACAGGGCTGTATTTAATGGCTACAGCAAATAACCTTCTAACGGCTGAAAGAGTGTCATATCTCACCGTTATGATGTCTTCAAAAGGTGATATTTCTGGCTGTGTCATCATAGCTGTGAAAAGCATTTTCTCAGCATCTAAAAGAATGAGAAGGCCGTGGGGTGATGGAAGTGCCCTCCAGACAGGTTGGTATTAATCACACCACCCCAGCCTCAAATTTTGTCTACTGTTAAGGAGTAGTATTTAGAGTGGGGGGTGGGGTGGGAAAGACACAGACTTCCCAGCCTTCAAGGTGGGTGGTTCAGGGCTATGCAACTGTGATAGGGGCATGCCTTGGGAAAATAGATTAGGAGAGCTGGTTATCTGTAGTCGTCCCCACTCTCCTTTTGCACAGTCTTTCTCTAGCAAAGCCCAGAGTTCCATGTCTATCACCTCATCCCACCTTATGTTTCTAATCCACTAGTAAATGTAAAGTGAGCTCTTCTCAATATACTTGAAATGATGCTGGGTGTTATAAGGCTACAGGAATTATAACACAGAGCTCTAAGCTTTTGCCTCAGGTGATACTTCCTCTGGAGGCAAAAATCGTTTAGAAGTACATATTTTACTTACACTGTAAGCTTCTGCAAAAGTACTCACTGCATGATATAACTCTGCATTTATTTTCTTTATTTTAATATAAACGGTTGACCTGGGGGGTTGTAGAATAATACAATAGGATTGTAGAATCCTACAATTGTAGGATTCTACAATCCTATTGTAGAATAGGATTACTTAGGACTACAAGTTCTCCTTCTACCTCCACCAGTGCTGTTCCTGAAAACATATCCCCTTCCTCTCCACCTGCTGCAAGCCAGACCTAACTCAATCAAACTTCCTTCGTGGATCTAGTCTATGTTACCCTCTACCTTTCTTTACACTTTTTGTTCATAGTATTTTAGCATGGTCTAGTCTCAAGTTTTTGACCTAGAACTTAGCCCTATATTGGTAAAAAAGTGTCTTGTTCACTGATTATTTCATGTAGTTTAGCCCTGAAAACCTATAGGAGGAAGGAAGTACCATACATTTCTTTGTACTTCATGATATTTAGCCCAGATTAGTCACAGCCAAACCCTCTTGGTATGTAAAATTTGATCTCCTGTTGCAGCCCTAAATTTCCTGCTTTCTTAACCACACTCTGAACCTAACTAACCATCTCACTATAATAATAATAACTATTATTATATATCAATATAGACAAAGAAGCTTTTATTATCCACATGTACCACAAATAAGGAAACTGAGGCTCAGGATAATGTTTTCTATTCAAAGCCACATACAGCACACAAGAAAATGTTTTTTCAGCACACCATTTTATTTTTTCTTATGAAAATATAAAACATTATCACAAGGGGATTAGGAAAAGGATGTGGATAACATCATGCAGTTAATTTCTAAACTGTAATATCATCTCATTGCATTAATCACAGAGAAAAGGTCTTAAACAGGAAAGGGTAGAGTTTAGGAAAGTGTCCAGCATACAGAGCACATTCAATGAATGTTTGCTATTATATAGTATGTGTTATTATTATGCTATATGTTTAGTATATCAGAATCATCTGGGAAACTTTTTTTTCTAAATCCACAAAACTTCCTCACAAGTATGTATTCAAATAAATTGGGGATGGGGGAAAGCCATAGAGATGTGCAAGAACACTTGGAATAAGTCCCCAGATGATTCTATACCTCTCTCCTGCCCTCCCTGTCACCATTTCCCACATACACACATACAACCCCACCATCAATTCAAGGAACCTGTAGGTTATGGATCTGTACTCTATTGTTGAAGTGGAATTCAATTAACAAACATGAGTTGATTGTTCATTATTATTTTGTTTCTATGATGATGATAACAACAATAAAGGTGACTTGTCACTTTCCATCATAAACAGGCTTCCTGATCCTGGTCCTATAATTTCTGCGGTTAGCAGTCACAACAGTGGCATGAATATTTGCAGAGTGACTGGGGACTCCACATAATACAGGAGGAATGCTGACCCACAAGAACATAGCCACATGTCATCCACAAAATATGTGATGCAGAGGGTGCACTGGCAGTTTGATTGCTGCTTGTTTGGAAAATATGGCAGAATTTCTTGTGGTTCTATTGCTGAGAAGAGTTGTAGTTGTCCCAAGTGGATGGCAGCAAAGTTTTGAGGGCAAGCTCCCTCATCACACTTGTGTATCTATAAACAAAAGCTCAGCAGGAATTAAGATCTCTATTCCTTGGCTCCAAAAGCGGGTATCATTTACCAAGTTACACACACAACAACTGAAGTGTTTCCCCTTAAGGCAATTTGCAACTTGCAAAAGTGACTGTTCAGCTCTTGGATATCCCAAAATCTAAACAAATAGGAATAACTCGAGTTGAGAGCCTGGTGGAAAATATTACAGGTTATGCTCTATGCATGCATAAGCCTTAAATCAAAGGCAGGACAGGTAACTTGGTTCTGTTTGTTTATGGGAGTTTCCATGAGCACATAAGAACAATATCCCATTTATTGTGCAGCTTTCTTGTTTTGAGTTAATTTAGATGTTTTTATTCATCTTAGCCCAGACTCTTCTGTTAGAGTTTCTATTTCTAACAAACATTTAGGTACTGAATACAGTGAAACTTTAGCTATTCGTGAAAAAACACAGGGAATAAATAATTAAAGACAATTGAGTTTTCTACATAAGCAGGTATTTAAGCATCAACATTAATTTTTATTTTAACTATTTTTAATGGAAGTCTTTATTCTTCCTTACCTTGTCAAACCTATTGCATAAATACTTGCTATGGATCTGGCCTGAAACAGCAAGGTCTTCACAACTTATTGGGGTATGTAGATATGTATTCCTAGTTAAAAAAAACTCTCAGATGTTATGCTCTTAAGTTGTTGTGTTTGTTTTATTTAGCTGTCGTCTCGGACCATGGTCCATCACTTTCACTGGGCAGCAAATATGACTCTGTCAGTCCCTTCTCTAATTCTGTTCTTAGCACTGCCCTGAAATCCAAGCCAAATCAGCTCTACAGGGGGCTTTCAGAGAGCTCTTCTAAGAGTCAAATGCTCAAACGTTCATACAGATATTTGCAGAATCTGTTTTGCTACTGAGAGCTATTGTTTGCTTCTTTCTTTTTCTGTGTTCTGATGGTAAGTGAGATTGGAGAGAGTGAAATTTCAGGGAGGTGAAATGTTACTGACCTCTTTAGACCGCGTTTATTTTGCAAATAACTATGGGCTTTGTAGAATTTTCACAATGACAATATAGAAATCATCTAATAATAGCTACCCTCTATGACAAATCTACCAATGCCAGCTCTTTAACCTGAATGATCTTAATGGATACTCACTACGGCTACTATGGATATTACTACTATGACCATCCTTAAGAGCAGTAACTGAAGTTTTAGAAGTAAAGATATTCATCCAAGAACACAAAGCTTGTTAGTGGCAGAAATGAGATTTGAACCCAAATGTGGCTTGTCTCTAAGGTATGTGTTATTTCCATTATAGACAGCCAGTAATAGAGAACATTTTAAACTGTGGCAAGATTATTCTGGGATTATTATATTTTCCAATTTCTTTGCCAAACTTCTTTTAAATATTGTACTTTCAGAACATGTGGTTAATAACTCTTCTAGGTGTATTTTTTAAAACTGCCAAACAAAGTTGTTATTAATCTGAAACTACTGAAAATAGCCATAATGAAGAATTTCTTCACATCAGGAAATAGAACAAAGTGGCATTGGTTACTGGGGAGAATACTGGATTCCTCTCATGGAATCCCCTCATGGATTTCTCTCTACGTCTCTCTCTCTCTCTCTCGTTCTATTTTTTTTTAATTTAATTATGAATAGGTAATGAATTCACATGGTTCAAAAAAATTATTTTAGGAACATGTGTAGAGTCAAAAATCTCACTTTCTTATCCTCCTTTAGCCTCATACTCACTAATCTCCATTCCCATAAGCCACTGACAAGCTTGTATATCTTCCAGTATTTATTTAGGTCTATATAAGTATTTTATTTTTGAAAGTTAACATAATATTTACCCTTTGATTTTTTCACCTAACAATATACCTCTTTCTAGTTTTGTGTATTCTATCATATGATTATACCACAGTTTATTTGAGCAGTCTCCCACTGATGGACCTTTGGGTTGTTTCCATTTGTTTACTTTTACAAATATTTCTGAATGAATAATTTTGGATGAAAGTCATTACACTTGTGCAAGTTATAGTATCGATTCTCATAAAAGAAAATCTGGGTAAAAAGGATATACACTTATAATTTTGGGTATTTTTGACTTACTCTCCAAAAGGCATGTGCTAATTTGCCCTTCCATCATGAATGAGAGTGACTATTGCCCCATAACCCTGGAATAGAATATAGTATCAAACTTTTGAATTTTTGCCTATCTGATAGGTGAAGAATAACATCTCAGTGAAATTTAAATTTGCATTTCTCTTATTATGAGGGATGTAGAGAGAATCTTTATGTATATGTAAAAGGTGTTTATGTTTCTTTTATTGTGAAGTGTCTGTTCATTTGCTTTTCCCACTTCCCTATCAGGTTATTGGTCTATGATACAAATCACCAAATACTTTGTTCTAGGCTGTCATTTTGCCTTTTGACTTGCTTATGGTAGGGTTTTGTTTTGCTTTGGTTTTTGCTGCTCAGAAATCTTTTTTTTTCAACATAGTCATTTCTATTAATCCTCTTTTTTATGATTTCTGGATTTTAAGTCATGTTTAGATGGATTACTTTGGCACTTTAGACAAGGCTCTGTATTTGACGGTGTCTAATTTATGCCATGGTATAAAGCACGTTAGAATAGGACTCAGCAGGCTCTGGTGCTAGGCTGCTCGATGCTTATCACTGGATAAATATTGTCAAGTGATGCAACCCATTTGGATACCACCTTCTTGTTTTCTGAATAGTGTAGGCAGTACATATTTTGGAAGCACAAATAGCTTCATAATTGAATAGCCAAATTGATCCTTCTTAATTGATTGAGAATAAAAAAGCCCAATCAATTTAACTGTGTATTTGTCAGCTTGGGCTGCCATAACAGAATACCATAGACTGGGTGGCTTAAACAACAGAAATTCATTTTCTCACAGCACTGGAGGCTGGAAAGCCCAAGATTGAGGTGTCAGCCAATTTGGTTCATGGTGAGAGCTCTCTTCTTGACTTGTAGATGGCTACCTTCCAGGTCTCTCTCTCCTCCTCTTCTTATAAGGCCACCAATCTTATCAGATTAGGGCCATACCCTTCTGACTTCATTTAACCTTAATCACCTCCTAAAAATCCTACCTCTAAATATAGTCACATTAGGGATTAGGGCTTCAACATATGAATATTTGAGATATGCAGTTTAGTCCATAGCAAACTGAATAAAGAAAGTAACCAAATTTGCAATGCAGAAGCAAAATTTCTTCAGATATGGATCAAATACTGAGATATCAATCATTCAAAAACATTAGAATGACAATATCAGGGCAATAAAGAGTAAGCACCAAAGTTGGAATCATGAGGCCCTATTTTAATTAACATTTGTTTTGTTTTGGTTTGCTTTCCTTTTTTAAGACAGAGTACAAATGAGGAGAATGGAGAGTGGGAAAGAAGAGCATCTTTAAAAGAGTCTGATGGAAGCTTTGGCATAAGCATCACAATCAGACATAATGCCATGCACCTGCTCAGCTCTGTGCCAGGCAGAGATGCTAAAAAAGCCTGGCCCATCACAACTTCAGGCTGTCTTCCATCCCTGGAATCAGCTCACCTCCCAGCAGTCCCCAATTCCAGAGACTCAGCTTTCAATCCATGTGATACGCAGAAGAGCCAAATCTACAAGTACAGTAAAAATATTATGAGGCCTTCCATTGGCAAAATGCAAATATAAAAATGTAATAACATACCCTCATCCACTAATTTTATAATTCTTTTGAGACAAGCTGTAAAGTTTTTTCGCCTGGTTTTATTTCTCTTTCTTTATATACACACATAATGTTTCCTATTGTATTCTTTATGTTTACAGTTAGTCTCTTTGCTCCATTACTTTCCTAAATCAGATGGAAATCACTTGCAGTGTTTCCAGGACTAAACAGGAGTAAGAATGGGGAAAAGTGGCAGATTGGACACAAGGGATGGCCCTAAAACAAGCTGGTTTTACCTGCTCTCTCCTTCAGAGGCTTTGTTGATCTGACTGATCTTAATTGATCTGATTAGACTGTACAATGACCAGTCCGTTGATTAATGTACTGTCCACTTATACAGCACTTTAGCTTTCAGAGGATTGCAACATTCATAACCTAATTTGATCCTGACAGTAAGTTGAGTCATTAAGTGGGCAAGAATTTTATCTTCATTTTGTAGATAACTGTGGACCTGAGAGGCTCTAGATATTTGGTGTCCAAGCTACACATCCTGGCTTAATTGATCATTTTGGCTTGGGCTGCCTGGATTCAGCCTGACACTGGCTGAAGTAACATGGTTGACCAAATCATTTCCAGTCAGAAACTCACAGCCTCACGCAATTGTTGCAGAAGGGAAAAAAGAGCTTTGGATCCATGTAGATAGCTACATTAATCATGTCTGATCAAATGTATTTATTACCAGAATTATCTGATCAAAGTGGTTCAGACAACGTATGTCTGCACGGAGCAAAAAGATAGTGAGGAACTGAATCAGTTAACTATAGATTTCTGGTTAAGGGTCCTACTTGCTTTGAATCACTAAAACTTGGCCAAGATTCAGCTTTAACCTATGGATGTAGGGCTATTCTCCCGGGAAAAAAAAAATGTTCTATGAACAGCCTTTTAATTAAATAACCATGATTGTATTACAGATGCTGCTAGAGAAGGTGGAATGAAGGAGTCACACTAAAGTGGGAGTGTATCCAAGGGTGAAAAGTAGGCTCAAGGGTGAAGGTGAACTAATACACATGCACATGTCACAGAGGCAAACAAACAAATGTGACTATAATATAAAGCTATAGGGCAGTAGAGCCTACATAGGCTGTAGCCATACCTGTGACAGTTACTCTGTTCCTCCTCTCAACCACAAAAGGTCAGACATGGAATCATAGCAACTCAACATTTAAAATTCCTAGAGTATAGTTAATACCTTTCCTGTGATATTTGTCACGTTATATATACTTTGGAGAATTTGAAAAGTATAAAGAAAAAAGGAGCATTTGTCCATATTCCTGCCACCCATAATTAACCACTAACATGGTATCTTTAGGGTCCGTTCCTCCAGAAACTTGTTGCCTTATGCTGATACTGGCTCCTTCACATGTTCCACTGCAGAGACTCACCTGGGACTGAGCTCCAAAACCCAGATGCCTTCCTTCCCTCCCTCCTTCATCTCATCATGCCAGCTTTGCATCCTGCTTCTTTCCCTCCATGCCTGACCTCCAGATTTCCAAGGATACAGGCCCCTAATCTGATAAAAAATTTGTGCCAATGTGCTAATTAATGGATGTTACTGTGCAAATAACCTCACCCTTTAGTCTCTCCTGGGTGATCTGTGTATTTTAGCTGTGAGATGCCTTCTGGAGGCTCTGAGGCTTGACTCAAATAGGTCATTATGGAGACCAAGAGGAAGCTCTTTGAGGGAGCCTGCATATCACACTGAACAGACAACCACTTATTGCAACTAACACTGAACCAGCTCATTGGCCAGACAGTGACAAGCAGAGATAAGAGTCCTGAGATCCAACCCAAGCTAGCTATTGAGAGGTTCTGGATAAAGCTGGGTTCTAGGTACTCAGAAGGTGGGAGAAGGCAGGCAAACATTAGGCAAGTTATGAAAGTAGCACAACAGTCCTGGCCTTCTCTGAGCTTCATTTTTGCAAGGAGGAAATGGTAACAGCTAAATTAGGTCAGTCTGCTGCAGTGGCTTTAACAAAATAACAAAGGCAATAGCTTGCTGTGCAAAGAATTATAGGACACATGAAACCTCATGAGACCATCTACTCCATCCCTCACTAAGCTGAAGCCCAGATGTGCCCAGAGAGACATCTGTCTTCACCACAATACTGAGTTTAAAGATGATGATGTTCCAGCCTCAGAATTGGTGAAAACTCCCTGACATCATCACCAGTACTTTTTCATGTTCCTGGCTGATAGGTTGATGATAGAATGAACAGATAGCCCTATACCTGCTCTAAATGGCTTTGGTTGAGATTTGGACATTGTAATGGGCTTCGATATGAACAATGTGTTTCAATGAGATACCACTTCACACCTTTCAGAATGACTATTATCAAAAGTCTATAAATAACAAATGTTGACAAGGATGTGGAAAAAAAGGAACCCTAGTGCACTGTATATGGAAATATAAATTGGTTCAGTCACTATGGAAAACAGTATGGAGGCTTATCAACAAACTTAAAACAGAACTACCATATGACCCAGCAATTCCACTTTGGAAAAAAAAAAAATGAAAACACTAATTCAAAAAGATACATGCGTCCCAATATTCATAGAAGCTTATTTACAATAGCTAAGATATGAAAGCAACCTAAGTGTCCATCAGAAGATGAATGGATAAAGAAGATGTGGTGTATATATATACACCACAATACATAATACATAATGGAGTATTACTCAGACATACAAAAGAATGAAATTCTGCCCTTTGAAAAACATGGATGGATCTAGAGGGTATTATGTTAGTGAAATGTCAGACAGAGAAAGACAAATAGCCTATGTTATGAGATATATATATATATATTTTTTTTTTCCAAAAAATAAAACAAACAAATGTATGTAATGAAACAGAAACACACTCACAGATATAAAGAACAACCTAATGGTTACCAGTGGGGAGAGGGAAGCAGGGAGGAGCAAGATAAGGTAGGGGAATAAGAGATACAAACTACTATGTATAAATTAAATAAACAATAAGGATATATTGTACAGCACAGGGAAATACAGCCATTAGTTTATAATAACTTTAAATGGAGTACAATCTATAAGAATATTGGATTACTGTATTGTATACCTGATACTAATATAATATTGTAAATCAACTATACTTCAATAAAAATAATAATAATACTCATCAGAAAAAATAAATGAACAGTGTGTTAGATATGTTTTGCCTATACTTTATTATTTAAGCTTCATAACAATGATGAAGGCAGATTTTTTTAACACCTTTACTAGAGTATAATTGCTTTACAATGGTGTGTTAATTTCTGCTTTATAACAAAGTGAATCAGCTATACATATACATATATCCCCATATCTCCTCCCTCTTGCGTCTCCCTCCCACCCTCCATATCCCACCCTACTAGGTGGTCACAAAGCACCAAGCTGATCTCCCTGTGCTATGCGACTGCTTCCCACTAGCTATCTATTTTACATTTGAGTGTATATATTTCCATGCCACTCTCTCACTTTGTCCCAGCTTACACTTCCCCCTCCCCATGTCCTCAAGTCCATTCTCTACCTCTGTGTCTTTATTCCTGTCCTGCCCCTAGGTTCTTCAGAACCTTTTTTTTTTTTTTTTAGTTTCCATATATATGTGTTAGTGTATGGTATTTGTTTTTCTTTTTTTTTTAATGTTTATTTTTTATTTATTTATTTTTTCTTATTAGTCATCCATTTTATGCACATCACTGTATACACGTCAATCCCAATCTCCCAATTCATCACACCACCACCACCACCCCCTGCCGCTTTCCCCCCTTGGTGTCCATATATTTTTTCTCTACTTCTGTGTCTCAGTTTCTGCTCTGCAAACCGGTTCATCTGTACCATTTTCTAGGTTCCACATATATGCGTTAATATACAATATTTGTTTTTCTCTTTCTGACTTACTTCACTCTGTATGACAGTCTCTAGGTCCATCCACCTCACTACAAATAACTCAGTTTCGTTTCTTTTATGGCTGAGTAATATTCCATTGGATATTTGTGCTACATCTTCTTTATCCATTCATCTGTCAATAGACACTTATGTTGCTTCCATGTCTTGGCTACTGTAAATAGAGCTGCAATGAACATAGTGGTACATGACTCTTTTTGAACTATGGTTTTCTCAGGGTATATGCCCAGTAGTGGGATTGCTGGGTCATATGGTAGTTCTATTTTTAGTTCTTTAAGGAACCTCCATACTGTTCTCCATAGTGGCTGTATCAATTTACATTCCCACCAACAGTGCAAGAGGGTTTCCTTGTCTCCACACCCTCTCCAGCATTCATTGTTTGTAGATATTTTTATGATGGCCATTCTGACTGGTGTGAGGTGATACCTCACTGTAGCTTTGATTTGCATTTCTCTAGTGATTAGTGATGCTGAGCATCCTTTCATGTGTTTGCTGGCAATCTGTGTTTGTTTGGAGAAATGTCTATTTAGGTCTTCTGCCCATTTTTGGACTGGGTTGTTTGTGTTTTTGATATTGAGCTGCATGAGCAGCTTGTAAATTTTTGAGATTAATGCTTTGTCAGTTGCTTCATTTGTAAATATTTTCTCCCACTCTGAGGGTTGTCTTTTCCTCTTGTTCATGGTTTCCTTTGCTGTGCAAAAGCTTTTAAGTTTTAATAGGTCTCATTTATTTATTTTTGTTTTTATTTCCATTTCTCTAGGAGGTGGGTCAAAAAGGATCTTGCTGAGATTTATCTCATAGAGTGTTCTGCCTATGTTTTCCTCTAAGAGTTTTATAGTGTCTGGCTTTACATTTAAGTCTTTAATCCATTTGAGTTTATTTTTGTGGATGGTGTTAGGGAATGTTCTAATTTCATTCTTTTACATATAGCTGTCCAGTTTTCCCAGCACCACTTATTGAAGAAGCTGTGTTTTCTCCATTGTATATTTTTGCCTCCTTTATCAAAATAAGGTGACCATATGTGCGTGGATTTATCTCTGGGATTTCTACCCTGTTCCATTGATCTATATTTCTGTTTCTGTGTCAGTACCATAATGTCTTGATTACTGTAGCTTTGTAGTATAGTCTGAAGCCTGGGAGCCTGATTCCTCCAGCTCTGTTTTTCTTTCTCAAGATTGCTTTGGCTAGTTGGGGTCTTTTGTGTTTCCATACATAAAATTTTTGTTCCAGTTCTGTGAAAAATGCCATTGGTAGTTTGGTAGGGACTGCATTGAATCTATAGATTGCTTTGGGTCGTATAGTCATTTTCACAATATTGAATCCTCCAATCCAAGAACATGGTATATCTCTCCATCTGTTTGAATCATCTTTAATTTCTTTCATCAGTGTCTTATAGTTTTCTGCATACAGGTCTTTTGTCTCCCTAGGTAGGTTTATTCCTAGGTATTTTATTCTTTTTGTTGCAGTGGTAAATGGGAGTGTTTCCTTAATTTCTCTGTCAGATTTTTCATCATTAGTGTATAGGAATGCAAGAGATTTCTGTGCATTAATTTTGTATCCTGCTACTTTACCAAATTCATTGATTAGCTCTAGTAGTTTTCTGGTAACATCTTTAGGATTCTCTATACATAGTATCATGTCATCTGCAAACAGTGAGAGCTTTACTTCTTCTTTTCCAATTTGGATTCCTTTTATTTCTTTTTCTTCTCTGATTGGTGTGGCTAAAACTTCCAAAACTATGTTGAATAATAATGGCAAGAGTGGACAACCTTGTCTTGTTCCTGATCTTAGAGGAAATGGTTTCAGTTTTTCACCATTGAGAACAATGTTGGCTGTGGGTTTGTCATATATGGTCTTTATTATGTTGAGATAAGTTCCCTCTATGCCTACTCTCTGGAGGGTTTTTCTCATAAATCGGTGTTGAATTTTGTCAAAAGCTTTTTCTGTATCTATTGAGGTGATCATATGGTTTTTATCCTCCAGTTTGTTAATATGGTGTGTCACATTGATTGATTTGCATATATTGAAGAATCCTTGCATTCCCGGGAGAAACCACACTGGATCATGGAGTATGATCCTTTTAATGTGCTGTTGGATCTGTTTGCTAGTATTTTGTTGGGGATTTTTACATCTATGTTCATCAGTGATATTGGCCTGTAGTTTTCTTTCTTTGTGATATCTTTGTCTGGTTTTGGTATCAGGGTTATGGTGGCCTCGTAGCATGAATTTGGGAGTGTTCCTCCCTCTGTTATATTTTGGAAGAGTTTGAGAAGGATAGGTTTTAGCTCTTCTCTAAATGTTTGATAGAATTCACCTGTGAAGCCATCTGGTCCTGGGCTTTTATTTGTTGGAAGATTTTTAATCACAGTCTCAATTTCAGTGCTTGTGATTGGTCTGTTTATATTTTCTGTTTGTTCCTGGTTCAGTCTCGGAAGGTTGTGCCTTTCTAAGAATTTGACCATTTCTTCCAGGTTGTCCATTTTATTGGCATATAGTTGCTTGTAGTAATCTCTCATGGTCCTTTGTATTTCTGTCATGTCAGTTGTTACTTCTCCTTTTTCATTTCTAATTCTATTGTTTTGAGCTTTCTCCCTTCAGATTTTTTTTTATAGAAAGTAAAACTGAATCTCAAAAATGTTAAGTAATGGACCCACGGCCCTGCAACTAGTAGAAGGTCCGAGACAAAATATAAATTTGGACCTGTACAGCCCTGAAGAACTTCTTTCTATTTTTCCAGTTTTCCATGAGATTCAGATATATCTAGGGAAATTCACAGATGTTTTCCTTTAGGTCAGTCTCTATAAAGATCATATTATACATATGGTTTTCACCCAAAGACTGAAGACAACACATGGATAGAATGGCAATTCATCATTACCTTCAATTCTTCAATTCACTCTCAGAATTTCTCCCCTCATCTTACTCTATTTATTCTTTAAAATACCTGTGTATTTAAAGCATAAAATGTAAATTTTATGACGGTTCAGCACAAACTCCAAGTTCCCCATCACTTTCAGTAACTACTTAGGTTCCACTCAAGACCTTCTGAGTGTTTTTCTTAAATGACAAACCCAAGTCAGCCAAGAGTCTCCATAGGTCTTTTGCCCTGTTCAGGACCATGACTGGATCAGTTCCAATCATTGTTTGTCTTCCTATAAACTAATGCAAATCAGTGTTTCCTGAATGGTGAGGTCAGATGCCTAAGTTTTAGCTACGCCCACTTTTACCCCTTCTCCTTCTACCCCAGTATGGTTTTCCCAAGGAGTCTCCCTGAGGAGAATGCTATCAAAGCATAAGAAAGGTGCTTCTGAGTTGGGACTCCAGAAACTGTTCCAAGAAATACTTCCACACAATTACCTTCCCTACTAAGCAGAGTAGGGCAAGGCTGGTGCTCTGCTACTGCCACTGCAGGGGACATGTATACAGGGCAGTCATTAATCATCTAAGATGGATTAATTAATACAAGTATTAGTTTTACCTCGAAAAACAGAGTACTTTGAGCTCATGGAACATAACAGAAAGTAGGAAAATATTAACTTAATAAAGAAGCTGGGAAAGGGTGTGGGATGGGGGAAGGTGCAATGGTAACGCCCCAGTTCTAGCAGTTCTAGGAGCTCTCAGGAGGGGGTCTCATGTTGCCTAAAAAATCTTCTTTTCAATTTTACCTAGAACCTTAAAGATTAACTCATTATTTGCACCACAGAAACTTTGTCATAAGAGATAAGTCTTCAGCTAACTATTGGTTATCTGTACCCTAGAACTAAAACTTGGTGACAATATCTTAACACAATTAAATCAGTTTACGGAGAGTCGTTTCATTTGATGAGCGACATAGTTTGAGCTAGGAAGTGTCCTTTAATAATATAAATTCTTCCTTGTTAAAGAACAATTCAAAAGTAAGAAATGTGTACTGACTTTGGAATTCAAGGACAACAAAATTTTACTTCTGTCTAAAGTAGTCTTTAAAATACTGAGAAGTCATTATTATTATACTATGAGAGTACTGAGGGACAGGAATATTAGCATGACATCCTGATGAAGAGGCCTGATTGGTTAGGTAACTGAGTAAAGTGAGCCCTAAACTAACAGAAACTGCAAGACAGTAGTTTCTCCATGTAAAATCAAAATCTGGGTAGGTGATTCTGACTGGTATAGTGCTCCAGTATGTGTGTATAACCTGGTATAGTGTCAGGCTTCTACCTTGTTGCTTTATAGTGCATAGTCTCATCCTCATGGTCCAAGACAGCAGCACCTGCATTCTAGGTATTAGAATAGGGAAAAGGAATGTCAGGAAAAACATTTCACATGCCTCTATTACTTCCATCACACTGGCCGCACCCGGAAGCAAAAGTAGCTGGAAGTAAAATCTTTATTCCTAGTGTTCATCAAAAATGTGGAGATTCTATTATTTGGGGGACTAATGAATGAATTGATTTTAGGACTAGCAGTATCTACTACAAGTCCTATAAAGAATTAGGCAACAAAGAATGAGAAGCCATCAGAGCTCCATGTGTGCACATGGTTGTGTGGGAGGGTATGCATATTGTTTGTATTTCCTGTGGCATCTTGTATTAAATGTCTCCTGACTGAAGGGATTTCCTGTTAGAGACAAGACATGTATGTGAAGAAAAATGCCTAGAGAAATAGGTAGGAAATGAGTCAATAAGTGATTAAAATGGAAAATGCAATGGTTCTTCAGAGCTAAAGGCTTCAGTGGAAGATTTCTGGGAGAAGCTGAGGCCTGAGCAAAGCCCAAAAGAAAGCTGATGCTCATAGGCAGAGAGGAGGACGAAAAGACTGGGGAAGAGACATACAATAAACAACGGCATTGAAAGGAAGGTTGGGCTTCAATATCCCTGTTGCATTGCATAAGACAGCCATTTTCCATCTTTAGTTCCTGTCTTTTCTAAAACGTCTTTATTTATTTATTATTTTTTAAGTTTATAAAATTATTATTTTAATCTCCAAGACCTTAAGCTTTCTGTAATGTGTAGAGAATATAAAATGATACAAAGTTATCAAATATTTATTTAATACAAATATTTATTCAATGCCCAACCTGCACCTAATACCATGTTAAGATTCATGGCTCCATTCATAATCCTCCCTCTAAGAATCATGCAAATTATTCAAATGAAGATCTTAAGGGAATATATAAAATTACAAGATGTTTAGTTTATAAAATCAGATAAAATAAAAATAGGAATGAACTGAGATATGTGGTCTAAACAAAATCAAAACTGATAATAAATCTGAATTAACCAGGTAATAGAAAAGGGAGGGTTATTAGGTTAAAAAATAATAATAAAAGCTAGATTAATTTAGAATTATCTCCTCTTGCCTTTGTCTCTGAAGTATGAGAAAAGATTTCCTTCTTTCCTTTCTCCTCCTTTCTTTTATTTCTTCCTTTTTACTTTCTCTATATAAGCATTACCATTAGACTATAAATTTGGGAAAAGCCAGGATTATATCTATCTTCTTTGTTGCTGTACTTTCAGTGTTCAGCTGAAACTATATATATTTCTATGCATATATATATATATGGATTGAAGAATATTATTTATGAATAAAATACCCAGAAATAAACTTAACCAAAGAGTCAAAAGACCTATACTCTGAAAACTATAAAACGTTGATAAAGGAAACTGAAGGTGATTCAAAGAAATGGAAAGATATCCCAAGCTCTTTGATCAGAAGGATCAGTATTATTAAAATGGCCAAACTATCCAAAGCAATCTACAGATTTAATGCAATTCTTTTCAAAATACAGAACATTTTTCACAGAAATAGAACAAATAATCCTAAAATTTATATGGAACCACAAAAGACCCCAAATTGCCAAAGCAATCCTGAGGAAAAAAAGAACAAAGCTGGAAGTATAGCCATCCCAGACTTCGGACTATACTACAAAGCTACAGTAATCAAATACAGACACATAAACCAATGGAACAGAATAGAGAGCCCAGAAATAAACCTCCACACCTACCTTCAATTAATCTATGACAAAGGTTGCAAGAATATACAATGGAGAAAAGAGAATCTCTTCAACAAGGGATGCGGGGAAAGAAGGACAGCTACATGTAAAACAATTAAAACATAAACTCGAAATAGTTTAAAGACCTGAATGTAAGACACAGTACCATAAACTCTTAGAAGAGAACATAGGTGAAACACTCCTTAACATAAATTGTAGCAATATTTTCTGAGATCAGGCTCCCAAGGCAAAAGAAATAAAAGCAAAAATAAACAAATGGGACCTAATCAAACTTAAAAGCTTTTGCACACCAAAGGAAACCATCAACAAAATGAAAAGACAACTTATGGAATAGAAGAAAATATTTGCAAATGATACAACCAATAAGAGATTAATATCCAAAATATACAACCATCTCATTCAACTCAATATCAAAAACAACAAACAACACAATCAAAAAAATGTGCAGAAGAACTGAACAGACATTTGTCTGAAGAAGACATACAGATGACAAACAGGCACAGAAAAAGATGCTCAACATCACTAATTATTAGAGAAATGCAAATCAAAACCACAATAAAGTATCACCTCACACCTGTCAGAATGACTATAATCAAAAAATCTACAAATAATACGTGTTGGAGAAGATGTGGAGGAAAGGGAATTCTTGTATACCATTGGTGGGAATGTAAATTGGTGCAGCTACTATGGAAAACAGTATTGACATTCCTCAGAAAGCTAAAAATAAAATTACCATATGATCCAGCAATCCCACTTTTGCTTATATATACACAGAAAATAAAAACAGTAATTCAAAAAGATACATGCACCCCAATGTTCATAGCAGCACTATCCACAATAACCAAGACATGGAAGCAACCCAAGTGCCCATCAACAGACAGTTGGCTTAAGAAGATGTGAGATAGATATGTGTGTGTGTGTGTGTGTGTGTGTGTGTATAATGGAATATTATTCAGCCATAAAAAAGAATGAAATATTGCCATTTGAAGCAACATGGATGGACCTAAGGAATATTACGCTTAGTGAAATAAGTCAGACAGAGAAAGACATATACTATATGATATTACTTAAATGTGGCATCTAAAAAATAAAATGAATGAATGTATATACAAAGCAGAAACAGACTCACAGACATAAAAAACTTACGGTTACCAAAAGGGAAAGGGAAGGGGGAGGTACAAATTAGGAGTATGGTATTAACAGATACAGACTACTATACATAAAATAGATAAGCATCAAGGATTTACTGTATAGCACAGGAAATTATATCCAATATTTTGTGATAACCTATAATGGAACATAATCTACAAAAAAACTGAATCCCTATGCTGTACACTTGAAACTAACACAGTATTGTAAATCAACTATATTTCAATTTCAAAAAAGAATATTATTTATGTAACACACATAAATACAAACCCAAATATATATAATTGACAATAAGCTCATCAACAAATTTTTTTGCAAAAGCCAAAGCTTTTTGTTTCTATTTAAAAAATGACTCAAAGCATCTCAGAGATGCATGCATGCATACAGGTCAATAGTAAGAAATCTGAGGTATATATTACCTAGCAAAATTATTTCAAATTTTTGAATCATGAGCCTACATGCGAGTGTATAAGAGGCTACTTAACCCTTTTCAAAATGCAAATATAATTTACTATATATTTGTTGTCTTTTTCTATTAATTTCTGCTATGATTATTTTTTAATCTTTATTATTTCCTTTCTCCTACTAGTATTGGCTTATTTTGCTGTGCTTTTTCCTAACTTCTATAGCTGCATAATGGGATTGTGATCTTTCAGGCTCTGCTGTTTTCTACTACATACATTTAGGACTATAAATTGCACTCCATGCATGTCTTTAGCTGCATTCCGAAAGTTTCAATATGGTGCATTTTAGTTATTATTTAGCTCTAAGCTATCACTGTGATTTTTTTCTTTGAGCTATTTAGAAGTATATTGTTTAATTTCCAAACATATGGGATTTTATGTTATTTCTGGGCTATCTCTTTGTTCTTAATTTCTAGTTAATTCCATTTTGTCATAGATCATTCTCTGAACTGTAGAATGTTTTAATCCTTTGAAAAATGTTAAATCACTGCTATATAGTTCATGTTCCAGGCATATCTTTTCTGTATTTTTTATTAGTCTATGCTTTAGTCTGGATCCCTTTTGTTGACCTAACTTCCAGTTTACCATTCCTCTCTTAAATTGTATCTAGTTGGCCTTTAAACCCATTTATAGAGAACTTACTTTCTGTTTCTGAGTTTTCTTCTTCTAGAATTTCTGTTTCTTTTTTCAGTGAAAAGTATGGATCTGGTGAAATTCTGCAACTTTTCTTTTTTTTTCTTAATATGCTAATCACAATTATTTTATAGTCCATGTCTGATAATTCCAAATCTGGATCAACTTTTACTCAGTTTTAATTGTCTATTTTTTCTTTTCTCCATCTCCTTGAATGCCTGCTAACTTTTGATTGATGCCACATCTGGCATGTGTATAAAGATTACGGAAGTTCTAATTCATGTTATTTTCCTCCAGAGAGAATGTTCTTTTGATTCTTACAGGCTGTTCACTTTAATTTAATCAGATATTGAATTAATTTGGAGCTGGGCTTCTAATATTGTAAGGTCTAGTATTTTTTTAGTTTACCCTTACTCCTAAAATGAGAGCCTTCTAGGATTCCAAATGAAAGTGTGGGAATATTTACCAGAATCCATCCTTCTCAGTGGGGCCTTAGTCCCCCAAATAATAGAATTGGAATATTTTTATTCCCATGCTACATATTCCTTAGGAATCATCACATTCTGTGAGAGGAAAATAAGTACAAGAGCTTACTTCTCTGTGTTGTACTTCTCTCTGTGACTCTGGCTCCTCAAGTCCTGGCTGCCTTGGAAGTCCTAAACTCCTCTTTTTGTCTCCCAGCCTCATGACATACTCAGACCCTACTCAGCTTTTCTGCTTTTTAGTTACTCCTTTCTGCTTGGTTGCTCGGACTCTTACTCCATGTAGGGCTTCTGAATCAGCAAATGTCTTGAGGGAACAAAACAGTGCAGAGTATCTGGCTTTCCTCAACACCTTTTCCTTCTTTTGGGGATCATGACACTTCAGGTTTTGGCTTCCTTAGATGCCATCAAATGCCTTCAAACAGATGTGCTTTGTTCTTAGAGGGTGGGTAGGTATGATACAAGCCACTTCATTAGAGCCAGAAGTAGAAGTCTATTCATCTCTCCACATAACCAAAAGCCTACTGTAAGTCAGTGTAAATCATAATCTTAAGCTCTGCTTAGCCAGTGGAGACATGTAGAAGTGTAGAGAGAGCTTGGGAATATCATTACGATAGTAGAGGGGATAAAAATTGGGAGGAGCCTGGCTGGAGGTTGCAAATCATCTGATATCTACCACTGTAGAAAATGATTAAGCTAGCCATTGCCTTCCCTGGCCAAAGCTCTTGACTGTTCTGAGCTGACCTGCTCTTCGTCTCTGGGCTTCTCCTTCCTACCTCTGCAAGGTCAGAGTCTCCTAACTCAGTATACATGGGCAGGTAGAACGCCATGTTTCTGGCAGCCCCTCTTTAGGGTGGTAAGGACTAGGCAGACAAGTATTTTAACCAGGCACTGTAGAAAGGGATTGGTGATAAATACAGAAAATAACCCATGCAGAAGATTGTGGGGCAGTGGTGGTGGTGGTAGGTATCAGTTGTTGAGGAGGAGTTGCAGCAAGAGAGAAATCTATGGTAAGGAAAGTCTCTAGCAGTGGTTGCTATTCAATAAATACTTTGACAATGCTGAAGTAAAATGCTTGTTTCTCTTCCTGATTCACTTAAAATCCACTGGCAAAACAGAACACTTGTATTCATACTAATTCATACTAATCCATATTCAATTAGATAATAATTCTAATTTTTTCTAAGTTAGCAAATTTTAAAAATTTACTCTTGAAACCAACTAACTAAAAGCTAGACCCTGGGTAGAAGCTGTTTCCTAATATAAATGAAATTGTATTTACAGCATATAAGGACATTTTTAACAACATCTCTCACTCTGCCACCTCAGTTCTTCTGCTGGTATCTTCCTCACCTTTCCATAATAGACAGATTGATTTCTACATAAAAGTTCAACCACTGCAGTCTCTCCATTCTCTTCTTTAACCTATAGGGCTATTCTTAGAATCCAATCATTGTGCAAGTAATGTTGGGGCCGCCTGACATGATCTGATGCTGAATATTTGATTTCCTCCCAGGATAGTCTATTCCTGTACTAATACTTGACAGGACTCACTGCCCATTCTGACTACCAGAGTCCCTCCATTTGAGTTTCAGAGCCAGAGATACTTTCTTGGGCATCACCACTCTACAGTGGGTTCAGAAGACTCCACTTTAGCTTTAATCTCTATTATGACTACCATTTCTAATGAACTGGTTTGATCTGGATCCCTTTCTTACTCTGACAATCTCCTCTTTCTCCCAAGCCATGAACAGATCTCGCAGATGTTACCTGCAGAGTTCTGCTGCCCTGGATTCACATTCATCATGCTCTGCCTACCTGTTGGCACACCCACAACTTTATCTTTGACCCTTTACAGAAGTTGTGACTAAACATTTATATCTCTGTTGGACGCTTGCCCTGCCTATATGGCTGATCCACTGCTTTCAGGGGGCTTCCCCCCCAAAGTCTGCCACACCTTCTGAACAGATATAACACTAAGCTCTGACCCTTTTCACACCTATCCTGGCACAACTAATAAATATATGAATCTTTAGATAAGAAATAGAATTGCTTTTTATCAGTCTTGTGTCTGAACTAGCGAAAATGCTTAGTCACCACTTTCACAAGGAAGCACCCTTATTTAAAGAACAGCATTATATAAACAAGCCAATGCTTATCTTAATGCACTAAGGTTAAACAAAATTAAATTTTATTAATTTGCTCATTTCATTTATCCTTTGTTCTTTCAAACTTGAGTATATTAGTTTGAGATAATAGTATTATGTGTCACAACTCTGCAACTATATACAGGTTGCTCCCATGGTTAAAGCGTTAGATACAGATAGTAATAATCTCCAAAGGATGGTATATCACCATAAGCAGAATTTTGAGTTACCTGAAGAAATGATAGTTCATACAGAAGACAGAGAAAGATAATCTAACACTACTATATGTAAAATTGACAAACAAGGACCTACTGTATAGAAGAGGGAACGATATTCAATATCTTGTAATAACCTATAACGGAAAAGAATCTGAAAAAGAATATATATATATGAATCACTTTGCTGTACACCTGAAACTAACACCTAACACAACATTGTAAACCAATTATGCTTCAATTTTTAAAAAAAGATAATCTAGGTGGGTAAGATAAGTGGAAACTATTCCCATCTGCCTATTTGCCATCCCGTTGACCACTGTGCTTAGTATTTTATACACATTATCTTATTGTCTAGAGAGAAGGAATTGACTGTTGAGAAACTGAGAGCTAGGATGGAACTACAAATACACACACAAATAATTTAATTGATTGTAGAAAGTCTTAGGGCCCGATGGACATTCATCCTGCATGCCAGTTTCTTCTAATTTTAAATAGCAGATGATACAGATTGATTACAGACAATATAATCAAATATGGGTACCCAAATATTGTCTACAAGGGAAATCATTTACTTATAATACTATGTGAGATGTTCAGAAAATGATTGCCTTGGTAAAATTAACTGAGGATCTGAATAAGCAAAGTTGTAAGTTATTGTACTTGGTCATCATTTCTGATTGAACTTAGAATCATCTTGAATCAACTTCTCTGCAGACCTGAAACTAAAGCTTGTGAGTTCCTGTCTAGATTGAGAGTGCCTCCCATGCTGAGATGGTATACTACCCTTCTTTATACATCTCATAGTGCTTATCATTATGCCCTACACCCAGTGGCTTGCAAGATGGATGGATGAATCCTATATCTTTCAATATGAATATATGACATTATAATTGATTTTGCTTTACCAACTGTTTTCAGAAATATCCGACATGCAAGTTCATACTTACAGCTAATTCTTTACTTCTCTAAATATTTTTTCTTCTACTTTCCTCTAATATGTCTTCTTACTCTCAATTATTACAAGACAAAAATTAGAGTAATTGCTGAGAGAATATCAGTCTAACCATGAAGCATTCAACCCTATTTTCTTTCCTCTGGGCTACAATTTGGAGTAAACATGGACAATCACAAAAGTATATGCCAAATTATTTTCTCAAAGAGAACATGCCCAAATCTCCCTGTTTTGGAGGTTCATGGGTATGCCCATTTGGTGAACCTCCTAATTCTTTGTTCTCTTTTTTCCTAGTCTGAGTTGGTCTGCAGAGGGTACAGCTAAAGCCCAGGCAGCTGAGTATAATGGGAAGGGCTCTGGAATTGCCAGTCCAGTGTGCTGGTTTCTAAACCTGGCTTTGTCACCTGCATGGAAATTTGGGAAATTTATCAGTTTATCTTTCTGGTTCTCAATTTTGTCTCATCTCTAAAATGAATTTCTTGGTCCAAATGATCCCTAAAGGACCTGCCAGCTCTATAATTCAAAGTTTTAATGTTACTATAATTTTTTTTATTAAGAAGGCTGAAATCAACAAGCTCATTCAATACATTCTAAAGAGGTGATTTAAGGAACATCCAGGTGTCTCTGTGCTGCTTCCTGGCTACACAGTATTGCAATAGAGCAGCTGTATGGGTCTGTGAATAAGAGGGTGGGCTCTGGACTCAGACTACTGAGCTTCAAAGCCCAGTTCCACAAACTAGTGCTGTAACTTTTTTTTTTTTTTAACATCTTTATTGGAGTATAGTTGCTTTAAAATGGTGTGTTAGTTTCTGCTAGTGCTGTAACTTTGAGCACTTTATTTCAGCTTCCTTAGCTGGTTCCATTTCATGGCCCTTGTGCTGAATCATTTGCAACTGGGTTTGAACCAAAGCCATTTTGAAGATCTGTCTAGTGTCAAGATCCAGAGCACTATATTTGATAGGTGTACTGACATTAATAGCTTAACTATCAAGGGGCAAAGAGGGATTCTGTGGATTCCAACTCAAGTATAGAATGAACCCATTGGTGAAGAAGCATGGCTCAAATTAATGTTTACCCAAGCTGTCCTCCCCATATGAGCATTAGGTCTTTCTAATGTTCGTATGACGTTGGTCAAGCCAGGAGACAACTCCAAACAGCAATAATGAGCTGACACTTCCACCTGCTTACAATTTATCACATGGTAAAACTGAGCTACCCATACTGAACTACCCAGCTTCCTCTTGATCTATGTCCTATTTTTTTTTTTTCAGGCAGTTCAAGTTGACTGTAAAGGTTTCTATTTTAACTGTAGCTTACTTGGATTTCTTTTTCTTTTCAACTCTTAGTTTCATAGCATCATGTGGATAGACAGCACTTTAAAGATCATCTCACCTAATCTCTTTCCTATGAGGGAATCCCTTCTGCAACTTCACATTTGTCAGTAGCAGGCACAGTTTGTATTATCTCTTGTATTTTTAATTTACTAATTCACATGTAATCTTGTCTGCCAAAATTTGATTGCAGACTGCATGAGGTCAGGGAAAAGCTGCGTACAGAAGATTCTCCTGCTATTAATAGATAGAGTTGGCCTTGGGCAAGAGGTTAAGAATGAGTCAATCTAGTCTTCAGGTTCAACCACTAAGAAATGAAGAGGCTGGAATGACAGTCGGGTTCTAACATTGCCTGGGTCTCTTTTGCTAGGCTGAAATTTCTCAAGGTAAAGGACATATCTTAATAGTTTTTGTATGCCTAGTACAAAGTACAGGTCAAACACAGTAGGTTCTCTATGAAAGTTTATTGACAAAAAACTATGCTATGTATCTTCTGTACTTTTTTATAGTATCTAGCATAATCTTGGCCACATACGTCTTTTCATACATTATCTCATTTAACTGCACTTAATCCTCACTAAAACCCTAAAGGTTTGATGCTACTAGGAGTAGGCATATTTTTCAGATGAAGAAGATCAAGTCTTCTAGAAGTAGAAGATCAAGAAGAAGATCAAGGTTACTAGAAGTAGCCTGTCTAGTTTTTCTCAGAGTGAGTCAAACCCAAGCCTGTCTAACCTCAAAGCTCAAGTTCTTCCCATGTTGCAAGATGACCTTGGTGCTGGAAACCTAAGTTTTCTGAGAGTTTTAGCTCTTCATTCTAAATATTCCTGGAGTTCAAGTCCAGCCCAGACCCCATCATAGATACATTCCCTATAGTCCTCCTGAAGAAATGCTTAAGGCTGCAGAGGCATGTGTGTGCCAGCCCCTTGGCCACAGTCATGGGTCCCAGGAATGTCCCTTTGATGCACTGGGAGGCAATCAGATATTTTTCTATGAGGATATGGAATCACAGAAAGGATGGCAGGTGAGGGTTTTCATGGAGGATAGGGTAAACTAAAGTCAGATAAATGCCAAAGTTGTGAAGGAGTAAAACGAAGCATCTTGCAGAGAGAATTTGTCTCTGAAAGAATAAAACAGATAGATAAAAAGAGGCACAGACAAGAGACAGTGTGACCCTGGAGAGGGAGAGAGAGAGAGGAGCTGCCTGGCAACTTCCCAGTTCCCACAAGACCTGGTATACTTCCTATTTTTGCCTTCCATGAGGTTTCTCTTTAGCCTTTCAATAAATTCCCTTCAATATAAACAAGCCATCCTTACAACACATTTCTGTGCATACCTCTGTCTGTTTTGGCCCAAGTAGGTGGATTTTTAGGGGCAATGAAGAGCCTACATCCCCTGTGGTATTCCTCCCAGATCTCCTTTCGGCTCCTGTGCCATACACAGTGATATAAACATAAATTCCTTATAGCTGGGCTCCTAAGGCTCAGTTAAGAATTGGGAACATTCCAAATCTTGCTGCAGATGTGGGGCACTCTGAAATCACAGTGAAAAAAATATGCCAGGGAGCCAGAAAACCCAGAAGAATGCTCCTTCCCCCACATTTCAAGTAGTGAAAGCTGGTCTCTTGGAGCATCTGCAGAAAGAACCACATGATAAGAAATCTTCCTGTAGTGAATTTCTTGCAACCAGGAAGGCAAGGATTCCAAAACTGCAATCCAGTCATTGTCAGACCTGGAATTCCCTTCCTGGGACAATTACATTTTGTTCCTGCTTAGCTCCTTGTTGCTTAGCAACCACAGTAGCATAAGGGGAAGCCACTGGAGAGAAGAGCCCTTTCCAAAGTAGGGCTGGGGTGGGAGTAATCAGGAGTAGAAATTGCCTTCTCACTTCCTAGAAGAGAGAAAAATACATTGTGATCCTCAGAGGGGGTAGAATTAGGCTGCATCCAGAGGCAGTCATTTAAATGTCCACATCGTATTTAATTATCAAAACCAGTATTTGAACAGAATTATTTAACTTGCAATGTAACTTTCTATCTGATATTTCCTGTAAGACTCATGATGATTGATACCTTAGGGTAAGATTATGGTTCTCAGTTTATACATGAAGAAACTAAGGTAGAGGGGGCTGAAATAATGTCTTCAGCTTCACCCAGCCAGTTAATGGCAGAACAGGACTAGAGTCCAAGTTTACCAGTTTCTATCTCTCCACTGTAGCTTATATTGATTGATTGATTCTTTCTTTCATTTTTCATGATATAAAACCAATGTTAATCTAATATACATGGATAAGCCTGATGGTGCTAAAATATTAGAATTTTAAAATAACTATTGCTCCAAACTCACCCCATACCCTTCACTGTATCATCATCCTGTCCCTCCTGAACCTCCAAAGGGTCCAAAAACTAAGGATATATCAACTGGCTGAGCAAGGCCATGTGTCAGTATATATTCTGACCAATTAGCTCCATGTCATATTGACTGTTAAATATTTTTGACATTCCATGAACTCTTACTGGACGTACACTGGGCTCCAGGTACAATTTTATTCAGTGACGATACAGAGGTATGATGCAAAGCCCTTGATCTCAAGCAGTTCACAGATTGTGGTTGGGGGAAGTGAAAAATAAGGGTATACAATCTTTTCCTGAACACTTCTCATGGCACGGAGCTCATTTCTATTTAAGATGATCTGTTCTCTTAGGTCCAATCATGGAATCATCTTACGTTCCATTATATTGAGCTGAGATTTGCCTCCTCATTACCTGAGCTGATTGGTGCTTGCTATGCCCTATAGAGCAGAGTCAAACAAACTAATTCTTATTTTCCCAAAATGTCTTTCTTACATTTAAGGACAGCTTTCACATCCCACTCTGACTGTTCCCAATATGTTCTCACTGTCCTATTGGGACTCTCTTGTGTCCCGGAGTCAAAAATGGAGAGAATTCTACAGCTGGTTTGGTCCTCAGAAGACTTTAAGATACCCTTCCTTTTTCAAAAGTGGGATCCTAGAGTCAGAGAGATGAGAGGACTTTCCAAATAAGCTTAGAAGTTAGTCTCCTTAACAATTTGGTCTGTGGTCTTTTCATTACATCATTGGAACATACTCCCAATCTTTACATTTCCAGAATTGCCCCCAAACTCCAAAAATCACTACAATTCACTGTGGCTGTCACCTCCATTGGTTAGGTACAACTTCTTTAATGCTACCTAACCTAAGAGGATAGGAGCTTTCTAAGTATCCTGATCACATTGTGGGGCATGCCCTTTCTATTGGGTCAGTGATTATCAATGCTGGTTGCATATTAGAAGCACCCAGGGCATTTATTATTATTAAGACCAATTAAATCAATATGGGTCTCAAGCATCAGTAATTCCCTCAGGTAATTCTGGTTCACAGTAAGTGTTGAGAAGCACTACATTAGATAATACTACTTCATTTTCTAAAAAGGTGAGAATCAATACAGTATTTGAACTGAAGAAGGGAAGATGACTGGCTCTGAGGATTTGATTATACAATTTGATCTCAACTTCTTACAAAGGAATAATGGATGCGTTTGACTCATTTCTTTCTACCTTTAGTTTCAGAGATGTGAAAATGACATGACCAACCTTTGTCCTTTGAACTACACATTGCTTGTATATATGCCTTTTATCTAGCTCTCAAGTCATGTAGGGACATGATTAACTTGCAGCTCCTTGATGTATCTCTGGTGTGGAGCCTGGAGTGAGGGGGTACTATTACGGTCATTTTACCAGTTAGTCACAGGGATGCCTAAAGCATAGAGCAACAGCCCAGCTGGCAGCAAGTCAGTTATTTGGTGATATCAGGGGGACATTTATTCTTGCCTGTATTTATTGACATTGCGTGTGCAAGGAACAGCCCTGTTCTCAAAACTTTTATCTTTGGTTGGAAAAACAGGTTATAGGGGAAAAAAAGGTATATGTGTAAAAAGTGGAAAAAGAAATGTGGATGTTAAATAGATATTGGATTGGCCAAAAAGTTCGTGTGTTTTTTTTCCATAAGATGGCTCTAGTAGCACTTAGTTGTCATGAACTTCGTTCGAAACAATTTTGTTAGATTGTATTGTGACAACTGTCATATCAGCATGCATTTAATAAAAACTTATCAAAATTGGTGAATTTCTGTGTAGCCATTTTAATATTGAAGATGGAAGAAAAAAGCAACATTTTCGGCATATTGTGCTTTATTATTTCAAGAAAGGTAAAAACGCAACAGAAACGCAAAAAAAAAGATTTGTGCAGTGTATGGAGAAGGTGCTGTGACTGATCAAACATGTCAAAAGTGGTTTGTGAAGTTTCGTGTTGGAGATTTCTCGCTGGACGATGTTCCACGGTCAGGTAGACGAGATGAAGTTGATAGCAATCAAATTGAGACATTAATTGAGAACAGTCAATGTTATACCACGCAGGAGATAGCTCACATACTCAAAATATCCAAATCAAGCGTTGAAAATCATTTGCACCAGCTTGGTTATGTTAATCGCTTTGATGTTTGGGTTCCACATTAGTTAAGTGAAAAAAACCTTCTTGACCGTGTTTCCACATATGAATCTCTACTTAAACATAATGAAAACATTCCATTTTTAAAACAAATTGTGATGGGCGATGAAAAGTGGTTACTGTACAATAATGTGGAATGGAATAGATCATGGGGTAAGTGAAATGAACCACCACCAACCACACCACAGGCCAGTCTTCATTCAAAGAAAGTGGTGTTGTGTATATGGTCGGATTGGAAGGGAGTCCTCTATTATGAGCTCCTTCCAGAAAACCAAACAATTAATTCCAACAAGTACTGCTCCCATTTAGACCAACTGAAAGCAGCACTGGATGAAAGGCGTCCAGAATTAGTCAACAGAAAACATATAATCTTCCATCAGGATAATGCAAAGACCACATGTTTCTTTGATGACCCGGAAAAAACTGTTACAACTTGGCTGGGAAGTTCTGATTCATCTGCCGTGTTCACCAGACATTGTACCTTCGGATTTCCATTTATTTTGATCTTTACAAAATTCTTTTAATGGAAGAAATTTCAATTTCCTGGAAGATTGTAAAAGGCACCTGGAAGAGTTCTTTGCTCAAAAAGATAAAAAGGTTTGGGAAGATGGAATTATGAAGTTGCCTGAAAAATGGCAGAAGGTAGTGGAACAAAGTGGCGAATACGTTGTTCAATAAAGTTCTTGGTGAAAATGAAAAGTGTGTCTTTTATTTTTACTTTAAAGCAGAAGGAAATTTTTGGCCAACCCAACCCGTAATAAATGTGCAGCAATTCTCAAGAAGATATGGTTTATGACTTCACCCTTCTACTATTTCTGCATCTGTGCTCTGTATACTTTGTAAACATCTCCTTTCTGATATTTCCATATATTAGATGTAGTTAGAAGTTTGCATGTCAGTCTCTCCCACTGGGTTGTGAATTCTGAGTTTGAATCTCTAGTTGCTACCATCTTGTCTGGTATAATTCATGCTACATAATTATTTGCTGAGTGACTGCAAGATGCTGACATTGGAGACTGTAGGACTAAGAGATGTGTGTTGTGTGTATTCCCGTCAGCTGCTCAGATTGCCCCTTTATTTTCTCAAGGATCCTGGGGCATTGGGAATAGGTATCTTAAAATTGCATGGCACTAATTTTCAGACCAACTTCTTTACCAGTTTCGGACTTTCTGTGTTTTAGGATCTGATTCTCAGATAACCAAAAAGTGGCCTACTAGGGAAAGAAGATAAGAACTCCTGTGATATTTAGCTAGGATTTGAATACAGGTCCCATTCCATCAATAAACATATTGTCCAGGGGTGTGGCTTTAGTTTTTTCAGGAATCCCTTATTATTATATACAAAAATTATATTATTATATTATTAATGTTATTATATGCTTAAAATTTAAAATATATCCAAAATACAGTATATGTAATGCATATTAGTATATGTAGACGTACATATATATATGTGCATATGTATGTGTGCTTTATATATAGCTATATAAAACAAAGAGTGAGAAGACCCCCCTTTCCTTCCCCTCCTCCCACCCTCATGATCAAAAAATGGGCTACATGTATGGAAGGAACATTGACTGAGAAGTCACAGGACATAGAGTCTGTTTATGGCTTTGCCTTAACTTAATGACTTGGAGCAGTCCACTGAATCTCTGTCTCTGTTTCCTCAATTTTAAGATGATGGGGTTTGACAAGGTGATCTCTCAGGTAAACGTTTACTGCACCATAATGCTGTAGACTTACCATCTATTATAGTGAATTTTTAATATGCCATGTGCTCTCTGAGCTGCTCTTCAAAGAAACACAACAACACAGGATGGAAGACCCTGTAAATATGCTAAAGTTAAGAAGGGAAGGGACTTGGGCAACAAGCTTTAGTTCTGGCTCAGATGACACCAGCCAGCCAAATGCTCATGGGCAAACCCTTCTGATTTCTGGAGCTCAGTTTCTCCATCTGGAAAGTGTAGGCAAAAACCCACATGCTATCTTAGTCCTCTGGGGGCTTTGGTATAGGATTTCAGAAATCTAGGTACAGAAGGAATCAGGCAAGGTCATCTGATTGCACAGAATCTTTGTTTTTGACATCAAAATTTGTGCCTAGATCTTTATTTCTATTATCAGTTCATATGCCCTGCTGATTTTTTTTCTAATTAAACATTACCTTCGCACTAATAAAAACAATACTCCAGTATAGGGGTAACAGAAGACCTATTGAAACATTGCTCTAACAGAGGTCTTGCAGTGATGAGTGATAGAGGAAACGTTTTTGGCCGATCAGAACATTTCTCTGAAAAAAAGAAGACAGCAAGGGCACTTTGGTCAGAGGGCAGTGATCTGTTCAGAATCAGACTGAAGCTGATCCAGGGACATGGACCAGGATGGGAGTTACGGGGTCCTCAGAGCCAGTCTCCGTTGCTGTACTTCATTACATAGTTCCTGTGAAAAAGAGTGATGAGAGTGAAGAAGCTCTGTGACAGAATTCACACGAGCAGGCGACCCAGGTCTTCAGTGGCTGATGTGCTTGGTGGGAGTCATTCCCAATCACTACCAAATCATTCCTCAATCCAAAGTCCCAGAACTCTCAATATAAAACGTGGTAAGCAGGAGTTCTCCCACAATCCAAGTTTTGAGTAAACTCTACACAAGGTCTTTAAGCAAAACCACTTGCAAACCTTCCTGAATCTCTATCTGTCCTATAATGTAGACACACCCCTGAGGGGTTACATTCCTCAGTTGCCTGGGGTTGCAACTGAGTGGCCTGAATAGGTCCACTTTTGCAGCCCCAATACAAATAGTCAAAGAGATTAAAATACCACCATATTTTGTATGAACTGAAGACATTCCACCTTATTCTTTTCACCATCTTTAATAGAGAATTGCATGCCAACGTCATCTCTCAGTGTCTTTCCCCTCATCAGCTGTCGAATTTTTGTGAATAACGAGAAAATGCACATAAGCATCTGAATGCATACATGTCGCTTAACAAAAATATAACCCACTGAAATGTAATTACCAGGTTAAAAAAATGCACCCAGTTTCAGAGCCTATCACATCTCGCGCCTCGGCGCGCAGTTCCCCCAACACTGCTCCTGTTGTGTCAGATAGTGGCAGTGTTGAGCCCGGGAGCCGGTGCCGAGCCCGCGGCGGTCCCCGCGGCAGCCCAGTCTCCGCGGCGGACTCCGGCGCGCAGAGCCACTGGGCCTCGAGGGCGTAGGGGAGCGGGAGGGGCGCGAGGGCGGCGAGGGGTCCCCGGTCCGCCTCCACGAAGTGTTTTCCTTCTCTCTGGGCACAAGCCCCAATCCCTCCAATTGATCGAAATTCACAGAAATTCACTGCAGGAGGGTGAAGGGAGAGGTCGCTCGCCGGTTACTGGCTGTGCCTCCCCCGGCTCAAGTCGGGGAAGCGGCCCCCGATCGCTTGGGCGAGCGCCGTGGGTTCCCGCACCCCCTCCGAGGCAGATCGCGGGGTGGCTGTCCCCGTTCGGCTCCGCCGCGCTGCCGCTCCGATCCTCCCCCTCCCCCGCCCGCGCCCTCCCCCTTCCTTTCACTAGGACTCCGGGACTCGGGAGAGGGCGCGGGAGGCAGCCACTCGGGCCCGACCCCACTCCAGCGCTCGCCGGGGACGCGGGCGGGTGGCGAGGGGACGCGGCGGGGGCGCGGGGCGGGCGCGGCCATGGAGCGGCGGCGGCGGCGGCGGCGGCAGCACTAGCGACCGCGGGCGGACAAGCTGGCGAGCTGGGCCGCCCGGCGCCGCGGACCGAACTGCACAGCTCAGCAAAAGCGCCCTCGCCCTCCGCGCGCCGCCTCCTGCGAGCCCGAACCCGGCAACATTTTTTAAGGCTCCAATCCATCCTTTGAAGAAAAGAAAAAAAAAATAGCATTGATTGGAGAGACTGGGATATATATAATTTGGGGGGGTGGGGGGGCTCCTGCTAAAATTAGCCAGGCCCGCGGCGCGCGGTGTGCGAGTGTGTGCGTGCGGGCGTGTGTGTGTGTGAATGTGATTACTCCAGGACTCCTCGGGCTCCGGAGACGCCATTTTCCCCCTTGATATCTCTCTCCGTAAATCGGTGGCGCGGCGCAGGCGGCCGCGCCGGGCGGGAAGCGCGGGGCCGGCCGGGGCGCCCGCCGCTCGCCTCCGCCTCCGGGCGCCCGGGGGCCCCGGCGCCCCCCGAGCGAGGGTGGCCAGCCCGCGGCTCGCCGTGTGACAGATGCTCATCGCCATGGAGTTGCCGCAGCAGCACCTTCGGGGGCTCGGGCGAGCGACGGGAGCCAGGATCTGAGCGAGCGCCGGGGCCAGCGGAGCCGGAGTCACCGGGACGTGGGTGAGCACGCGCGGCGACCTTGGCCCGGGAGCCCGGCGCCCAGCCTCCAGCCACGCCGCGGGCCGCCGCACGCTCGGGGTCGGGGGCGGTGTGTGTTCCCTGCATGAAAAAGTTAAAGCTGCCTCGCCGGGGCTTTGACTTTGCACCGATGGGAAGGGGGAGACCGGGCCGAAGGGGCGGGATGCCGGTCCCGGCGAGGCTGCCGGGGATGGGCGCGATTACGGCCCGCCGGCGGTGGGCAGAGATGCTGGCTCATTTGAAGTGACTCGTTGGTGGCGGCGAGGGTGGCAGCGCCGGGCTGGAGGTCTGGGACCTTATTGAGTTTGGCCTAATCTGATCCCCCCCCCGCCCCCCGACTCCGGCCTTCTGCCTCCCCACGCCTTTTGCACCCTCCCTCCGTCCGGCCGCTGACTGCCTGCCGGGGCTGGCGGGTTTGGCGTTGGCGGAGTGGACTAGAGAGGGGGAGGGGGGAGGGAAAGGGGTGGGAAGGCGGCAGGATATTTTTTTCCTCTCCCTCTTTGTAACTTGCAGGTTAAGTGGAGCTAGAGAGCTACATTGTATCTAGTTAGATTTTTTTTTTTTTGGGGGTGGGGGGAATGTATCAGAATCTAACGTGTCGTTAATAGAAAGAAGAACAGGGAAGAAGTGGTCCAGCCGGCGAAGGTTGGTGTGTGCTTGCGTCGTGGCTCTGTTAGTCTTTTTCTTAAAATCTTAATCAATGGATCTGAGTCTCTTTCTCGTGCTCTCCGGTTTTGGGACTCTGAAAAGACAGGAGTTCCCTTAAAAGCAGACGAATGCCTTTTTTGAAAGCACGCATTGTGTGTGTTTCTAGAGGAGCCGTGGTCTTGGGAATTAACGACAGGCTTCCCCGTTCGGTGGTTTCCAGTGGGAAATAACTCCTGAAAGGGAACACTTCAGTATCGATTTATTGTTTTTGTCTTTCAAACGATTATCTCTTTGACTAAAATACTGTAGGAGAAGTTCCACAGAGACAAAGTCAGGTAAACTGGACTGGGCAGATCTTTAGCAAGATGGTGATAACGCTGATGCTGTTTTTGGTGTCTATTTGTGATGGAAGCATTGTTGGGTAATAGCAATTTCTGATCGGTAGAGCATGCTGGCTCTACAAAAATAAGGAACTACCGAAATGCTGTCTTCCAGTCCCCGTCCCCTACAGGCTGCACACACCCCTCCTCTCACAACCCACACCAGTTACAATTCTGAAATAGGATCCAACTGGAAGTATTTTCTTTGGAGATCGGAAAGTTAGGCAGTTGGAAGTATGAGATGAGGCTAGAGGTACTGGGAGTGTGGGGAGCGGGTTCTTATTGCCCCTTGATGCTGCATTTCTTCTTTATGTGTGTCTCTGTGGGTTCTGAGGGTGTGTATGTTGGTCTAGGAGGACTGTTCAGGGAAGGATTTCCGATTCGTTTCCGCTTCAAATAAACTGTCCTGATAATCTCATGGTTGACATCTAATGCTAAAAGGCCAATTTGTGTTTCTCTATATCCCTGCAGAAGCTCTCCTCCGAAAGGGCAGTTTATTTTGGAATTCTACCACAGCTACTTTTCCTTCCAAGCCTCCCCGTCCCCTTCACCACTATCCACACCTTTTTTCCTAAAGTTAGTTGGACTCTATGGCCTTTATGGAGATATTAATATTACTTATTTTCCTCTTACATTATTTGTTATTCTCTTCCTTTTCATTCCTTTACTCTTCATCCTGTTTTTCTTCTTTTTCTGTAGTTTTATGCAAAAACTAACTTCATAAAGTCGCTATTGCCAAAACTATCTGGCAGTCCTGCCCCATCTTTTACCCTCCTGTAGTTTACACAGGTAAATCAGATGTGCCCTTCCCAATCCATCCTTATCCTCAAAACGTGTGTGTATGTGTGCACACGCACGCTCGTGTGTTTTGGAGGGGCAGGAGTCATTTAGGAAAGAAGGACGTGGAGAGGAGAGGAAGGGTGTTGTTCTGTGCAGGCCACATCTGCAACACTGGGGCCAGACCAGGATGGTCTGGGAGAGTTATCCTCACACACCCCAGTTGGATGTTGTCTGGCTGGGATGGGGAGGCGGAGCCAGCTGTCCAGGGGCCTGTGAGGGAGGAGAAAGTTTGTAGCACTTTAAAATGTAGCCAGTTTACAATCCCAGGTCACTCCCTCCCCTTTCTCCTGCTTTCCGTGGTTTCTGCCATCCCAAGACTAGTGCAGGGAGGCGTGATCTCTTTTGCCCTGACTTGGAAGTCCCAGGTTTCAGTTAAGCTGAAGATGCAGTATTTTCCTCTGTACTTAATTGCTTTGCCTGCTACCAAAGAAGGGCTTCAGGACGAATCAGAAGAGTATGGTTAAACACAGAGTATTTGCAAACTCCAGGGTATGTAGCCTGAGAATATAGGAGACCAGGTACTCAGAAAGTGCTGCTTTGCACACCATCTCCCCTCCCCCATTAAGGAAATAAAAGTCTTAGTCTTTGGGAGTTGAATTGGTGTTAGAGCTGGGCTCTGGGAGCTGCTAGCCACTATAGTAACCTGAGCGGGGCTGGGGGGAGGAGGTGGTGAGTGAATGCTATTGGGAGCCAGAGGAGGGAAACAGACTTGTCTCCCTTAGCAGGGAAAATAGATGTGTCACTGGAATAAACAAATTGGAGGTGGGGGATGGGATGGCTTGTAGTGAACATAAGGAGGAGTGGCTGAGAGGCAGTGATGTGGTTCGGAAGGGGGCCACTTATAGCTTGGGAGAAAATATCAACTGCCTTATATATTCACGAATGGGCTAGGCAAGTGAAGGAGTGTAATCCAATCTTTCGTATGTTAACATCAGAACATCCCATAGGAAGGCACTGCTGGCAGGCCCAGTTCTGGACTTCACACAGGGGAGGCCTAGGGGTGTACCTGAGTGAACCAAGGAGCCCCTTTGGTGCCACGAGGGCTTCTGGTTCTGTGAGTGCATTATTCATGGCAAGCTAGTTTGTAAATCACCTGACCTAAATGAGGGCTGGGGGCAAAGAGAGAACAGTGCTTGGAATCTTTGTAGAAAGTTTAGTTGAAAATGGTCAGTGGGGAGAGGCAGGAGTTTGCTGAAGAAGAAATAAATAGGTAGGCACTTTCCCCTGGATTCTTGATTCCATTTCTGCTGTTATCTTGACTTTCAATTCCATTAGGAGCGGAATCAATACTTCTCTGGCACAAAAAAATGTATCTCTAGGAGGGCAGAGTTCTTTCAACCTGGTCATTATTTTTAGTTGTACTTTAGTCTGTGCTCTGAAGCTTCTATACGATATGCAAAAGGAGGAAGATGAGAGGTGGCTGGCTGGCTGGAACATCCTTTCTGAAATCTTGTAGAGACACTGAAACTTGGCTGGGCCTCAGCGGCCCAGAATGCCAGTTTTTCCCTTGGAGACTTGAAGTTTTAATTGAAACCAGATAGCTATCAAGAGTGGACCTGGCCAAACAAAACCTTGTTTTCTTCACTGCTCAGGAATGGGAAATAAATAATTTTTTGCTGATGGCATTTCAAGTTGCTTCAGTTTTGCTCCTGCCAGAAGAATGGGGTAAATTATTATTAACACATTAACATTGTGTGAGAAGTTGCAGTGCCTTAAAAAATGAGATAATGTTACCGAGTTTGCTCAGAGACCCACTGTGTGGGAGAGGTCTATTTGGGGGTGGAGGTGGAGACAAGAGGCTGCTCTTGTCCTGGACGGGTGGCAGCACTGCCCTGAGAAAAGGAGGCTCATAGAGTCCTGGCCACATGTCACTGTGCTTGGTCCTTGGGTTCCTGTGAAGAAGTGAGCAAAACAGTCCAATTCCATTGCTATCCTATGGTATATTGTGAAACCTGGTGAGCTTCCCAAAATGTTTTGGGTCAGGATTGAATAAGGAGTACAGCCATCAGACCTATTGCCATAGGTGTGAGCTTCATTTAGGGTTGTTTCTAAATGAAACCCTGGTGTTTCACAAACTCTCCATGAAGTTGCAGACACTTTGGACAGCCAAAGGCTTGATAAGTGCAGAAAAGTAAACACCAAGATGCCCGCAGAGTGTACTACTTCATGAATGCAGGGGAAAGATGCCAACTTATATTCTTGTTTGGCTTTAAGTATTTATTTCTGTTTTCACTTAGCCTACTACTAGATTCTTATGCCTCCTTAGACATACCAGGTAGGGGCAATATGAAGTTTTGGGGGAAACTGCTGACCTTAGATAACCGAGTCCAACTTAGTGGCCCTTACATTTCACATCTGGAATTTTCAGAGTCAGGTCAGAACAGCTTCCCTTTCAGAGTTGGTTTTTTACCCCCTTAGAGAGTACCATCTAAGGTTGAGGAAACATTATTTTTTTAATGGCCTTTGGTGTGGAAACCTGCAGTTGACTTCCTATCCAGTTCAGAGCAAATAATGCCAGGGTCAAATGGAGAATGTGAGCAGCCCTGAAGTCCACAGGATCTCTTGGGAGGAAGCAGCTACCCCTCCCCAGGAGCTAATGATGGACTGTGATCTGCAGATACATGAGAAATAATTACAGGCAAAGCCAGCTGAGCTAACCCCCAGGCAGGCAGAGGCTTCCACCTTTCCAAGCGCTGGGAAGGGAGAGGGGATGAATGGAGAGCAGATAAGAGTTTCAGAACTTTGCCAGCTTGGAAAAATGTTTCTTTGACCCAACTTATCTTTTCCTATCAAAACATACTCCTTTTTATATGCATGGCACTTTTTTCTTTTCAAAAACATCTTTATACCACATCTGCCCCCTTGATTTTCTAAGGAGGGAGGCTTAGTAAGCATTTTATCCCCTTTCAGAAGATGAGGCCATTGATGTGCTGACTTGCTGAAATGACACAAGTTGGTGGCCCACATGGGACCAGATGGCTCTGTTAAAGTGTGAAGAGCATCACACCTGAAGTGACAAGATCTGCTTTGGATCCTGTCCCTACTATTTCCCAGCTAAATGTCCCTGGAAAGTTATTTAACCTCTTTGAGCCTCAGTAAACTAATCAGTAAAATAGGGATAAAATATGCTTACCCTGCCTACTACATAGGGGTTCTGCGGATTAAATAATACCAGCTAATTTCAGTAATTGAACTCTGAGAGGATTTCCACACTGCCTCCTGGAAACTGATGTCTGGGATTATTGTCACCATCGCTTGGAGATTAATAACCTCTTGGTATGACCAGAAATGCCTGTAGAGGCCCCTTGTGTTCTAAGACAGTCAGGGAATAGTTGTTTTGTGCTCCTGAGTTGACCAAAGGGGAAAAAAAAGTGTGTACAGTATATGTATTTTAAATCAGTTGAATTGTTGGATGCCTACTTTGCATATACATCTGAGACTCAGAGTCTCAGATAGTATCCAATTCTGACTCAAGGATGTATTGGTGCTCAGGAAATGCTCTTCGAGTTAAGAATGAGAAGGAGAAAGAAAAAGACATGGAGACACACAGAGAGGAGAGGTAATGGGTGGCGAGTGCGAGGGGGAGAGTTTTCGTCAGGGAGCCACAGTGGCTGAGAAAAGATATTCAAGACAGAATTTGTACCCTCTCTAAAGAACAGAACTGAGAGCAAGATTGCATCTGTCCCGACAAACCCAGCAAGTTCTCTCGAATCAGGGAAGTTCTTCCCAGTCCGTTTGCTGTCTGACTTTTCTGTATTTCTCCTCTTTCTCTTTCCCACGATTCCTGGCTCGCCCTGTCCAGCAGCCTGTACCAGTCACCTTGCAACACTCTCGGGTGAACCCCGTTTTATGCAGCACACACAGGCCTCTGCTCCCATCAGACTGATTTCCTTGCTGACCCTGGGCACTATGTACACTTGTCCACCTCCACACCTCTGCTCCTTCTGTATCAACGACTCCTCTCTGAAAGGTGTCCCTATTGGTCCCTTTTAGCCGAAGTGTCTACCTCTTCGGACACCTGACCAGCTCTTAGCTCTTCACTGCCTTCTCCAGGGCACTTCAGGACTAAAGTACTTGCCGGGCATCTGGCTCGTGCTGCTTTGCTGTTCGTTGCCACTCACCTCTCCAGGCTGTGAGTCCTTGAAGGATGGGGCCAAGTTTGCCCCACAAAGCCCTACTTATGAATGATTTCTGTTGCATGAATGAATCACAGAATTTATGCAGAGATAGAATATTAAAAGTGGATGTTGTTTAAGATACACTAAAGCTCTGCACGGTGAAGCAACACAACGAGGACCTCTTAGACAAAGTGAATAATAAATACTTAGGTCAACGGCTTTTTATATTTTTGGCTATCTTTCAGGGGCAATCGCCCACTCTCAGTTTCTCCCTCCAAGCCTAAGAGTTAATAATGTTTTACTTCATGTTACATCCTATCAGTCACTGATTCACTCATTCATTCAATCATCAAAATATTTATTAAGTACCTACTAGAGCCTCCTCGCCACTCTTGCACACATAGCTCTTGACTTTCTCTGAAAATTCCAATTGCGTTTTTTGTCCACCACACTCATTTTGGCACTTAACCATGCAATCTTCTTTGTTACTTAAGTCCAAGTGCTTCCCATTCCTCGGTGTCTGAGTGCGCCTGGCTGCAGTGGAAAAGAAGGCTGAGCAGAAAAATGCACTCCGAGGGGAAGGTTCCAGGGACAGGCTTCTGAGAGGCAGGCTGCAGGCTGGGCTGGCTTCCCGTCAGCACATGGTACAGGACAAGCTGCACTGCCTTTCTGCTCCTTAGCTTGAGCCACGGTAAAGAGAAAGAGTTTGGATTGATGTGGAGTGAGGGCCCCTTCTGAAATTCTGTGACTCTATAGGTAGATGTGTCCTGGGAATTTTAAAGGTTTCTTAAAGCTCAGAACTCCTGGCACCCCAACAACTGTTCACACCACTCCCACTGAGGATCAGTGAACTTTGCTAAGTGTTTGCTGTGGATGAGAGTTACCTTCAGAAGGGGAACTGGGACCAGGAGAAACTCCCTAGTGAGCACCAAAAGAGCCAGACTTGGGGACACAGAAAGGAGAGGAGGGGATGGCGAGCTAAGTGTGAAGAAGTACTGTAGTGAATAACGTGGAAGGAAGAAAAGGATTGATCCTCTACATCTTTTGAAAACTGGCCCCCTTTGGTGAAATGACTGAGTTGAGACAACGGGAATGAAGCAGACAAAGACGGCTTCTGGAAAATCTAGACTATATTCCCTGTCTGGGCTTTGCTACTGCTTTCTGTGCCCAGTAGGCATTTGGAATCTCTGCCATGGTTACTTTCAGACCTCATGGATCTCGGGGGCTAGGCATTGTTTTCTTGTGTAGATTCTGTTGGGCATGAAGGCTAGGGCTGTGCCTGTGCTCCCGGGATGTCTGCTCAGTCCCCACAGCAGAGTCTGCCCTTTCATGGCCTGTGTTCAGTAACAATTAGTGAATTGGTTTGTATGCATTTTGAGATGAAAGCGAGTGACCCGCAGTTTGTCCAAAGCCAGAGGCCTCTGAGATTAGGGTTGGGGTGGAATCAGGAAAGCTGGGTTTTGACCTGAGTTCAGAGTGCATTCTGAGTCACCTAGGAGCACACTGCTTGAGTATTTAGGAAGAGCAAGGTTCTACAAGCATCTACTGAGATGCTGCAATTACTTTTACTCTAGGACTTGGAATAGAAAAAAAAAAAAAAGGCAAGGAACTCAATTAGCCTAACTCCGTAAAAAGCAATTTCTTCTTTATTCCTTTTATCCGCCAAAGATTGAGAGTTCTGTCAGTGGAAAGAAACTGCTTGGGGTTTGAACTTGGGCCTGGAAAGATGTAGTTGCTGGAGATTCTGAATTTGATGAATCCAATGCAGTAGCCTGAGAACTCTCATTAGAGGCAATTGGGGCACAGTTGTTGTGCTTGTAGCAAAATGATGAAATCTGGGTGGCAAGTCCCTTGCAGTTGTTGGGTGGTATGTCTGTGACCTATTGTTATTCGAGCAATGAGAGCTTTGATTTTTTTTTTTAAAGTATTGATTCATAATGGTGACTAAAAAGGATGATTTGATGTGAAAGCCCTGTGGGCCTTCTCTCTGTTCATTATTTTGTACTCCAGAGCTTGATTACAGTCGGTTTTTGGATCCACATATGTTTATTAAGGTCTCAGCATTGCAATTTGTTCCATTGTTCTTGGCACTGTTGGGTGAGAAAAGTCTGGTATGAGACATGGCTTTTGCCCTTGGAGAATGGACAGTATATCTGGAGAGACAGGCTTAACTCAAATGGAAAGCATCAGTCTGAAGCCAAAGTGGGAGCATGATCTATGTGGAATTATGCTATTTGGTTGATCAGGGATAAAGTGCAGTCAGGGAAGGCTTCAAGGAGGATGTGTGGTTTTGGGTTTGATGGTGGAACTGAAACAAGGGGACATTCTTGGTGGGTACAGTAGCAGAGATGGGACAAAGTTTGAATGTGAATTTGGAATTGCCACAAGGAAACGAATGCTAATCATGAACATGCACTGCATCTGGTAGGAGCAGGGAGGCCTTGATGCAGAATGTCCAGCTGGATGATATTGAGGCACAGGTCGCCCATAGCAGGCATCTTGCTGGTCTGAGGTTTCCTGACAGCAGTGGGAAGGACAAAACTCAGGGCTGTCTAAGTTGGGCCCAATCTTAGCTGTCCAGAGTTTTCATTCAAACGCATCAACTTTTCAACCTTCTGATTCAGCAAACTTGGTTTGCTCATTTACATTTAAACGTGAGTATGATAGACTCTGATGGTGCTGTGGGGACCTCAAGAAATAGATAAGAGGTTGTCTCTATTCTCAATCTGATGGAAGACTCCATAAGAACTCATGAAAACCAGTGGAGGAGCAGCAACAGAGGACAGTCATGTAGGGCTCTGTGGAGTGTCAGTCAGCAAAACAGATGGGATGCGGTCCTGTGAGGAATAGGCCAAGGCTACATTTCCCCTGAGCTGAGATGGGAGCCGTGACTGGAGTTTTCAGAATGTGAGGAGAGTAGGTGTGAGGAGCACTTCCACGCATGCCACACATGAGAGAATCCTGACACCTGACTGTCCTGCCCACTACTAGTCCTGTCAGCCACCAACTCTTCAGTCTGGTGTCCAAAAGAGGCACCTTTAGGACAAAAATAAAACTACATATAAACATTCAGAATGGGGATCAGCCACTCTGGAAAACAAAAAAGCTCTGTGATACAGGTACTCATTTCCAGGAGTTTAAAGCATAATTGGAGATTCAAGTTTCAAGTAACAATGCCGTATTTAAATGACCATGCACGAAAGCTGAAGGAGAAATATCACAAAGGACAGGAAATGGAGCCAGTATCTGTTTACTCTCTGGTATGCCTAGCATCTCCTTTGTGGCAGAAGCACAAACATGAAAGTGTCAGATTACACTTTACATTCAAATGACAATAAGCAAAGCGATTGCTGAATCGGATGGTTGAGAAGTCAAGGAATTTGAATGAAAACTGAACAGGTAGTGGGGTCAAACTTAAAGGACCTTGAAAGAATGACTAGGGAATTTATTATCTGTTTGATTATTCAGTTTAGCTGCATTGCCCTCAGATAAGTCTACCATTTTCATCCCAGTTTACACGTGGTATGGTGGAGGATCAGAGTTTAAGTGACTACTAATGCTGGGTATTTAAAGACTGGTGACATTATGGTTCAATGGAAAGCAAATGACAGTTGGAGTCAGACAGAACTACCCCTGTGATTTCAACAAGTATCTCAATTTCAGTTTTTTTATCTGTAAAATGGGTACATCTCAGGGTTAAATCAAAGAATAAACTTAAAGCACTTATTATATACTATTTCCCTCTTCAAAGTTAGAATCATTTTCTTTACCATGTGGATCTTCTTTAATATACTTGGGCAAGAAATATTATGATCACAGTTATTTCTTACAGGCCAACCCTACATATTTAACCTATTTAGGTGCTATCCTGCATATATTATTTACTTTTTTCCTTGGAAGAGTCTGTGAAGAGATTAGGAGGCCGATGAGAAAACTGATGCCCAGAGAATTTAAGTGATGTGGCAAGTCAGATGGCAAACTGGTTTTAGAGCTCCTATGTATAGAAGTAGCTAGGAGCATTTGGCCAAAAGCTGGCATCACTTTGTGTTTTAGAGACATCATGATCTAAAAGTAAAAGCCCAGACTTTGGAATCATATAAGCCTGAATTTGATTGTGGCTCTGGCACAGGTAGTGTGTGCCCTTGAGCAAATTATTTGCCTTCCTGGACATTTACATTTACATTTCCACATCTTTAAAATGAGGATGGGTCTTCTGCATCACAGGGCTGTTGTTTGGATTAAATTGATAATGGCTGTAGAGGCCATTTGTTGTATTTAACCCCCTCTCACACTACAAGTGTGTGCTTTTCTTGACTGTGTGGAGAAATGCAGACAACAGGTAATATGCCAAGACCAGAGCTCCACCTGTAAACTTGAGGATTGGCCTAGCCAGTGCTGTGGAGACCTCTCCCCGGGGCCAAAGACCCAGGGCTCGTGCTGTTGTGTTGTGCTCTTGGTTCCCAGAGGAGGCACTGTTTTTGCAGCTAGAACTGGAACTGTTGGTTAACAGCGTGCTCTCGGCCTCAGGCCTCGCGAGTTTGACTCTGCTTCTCTCCCTGTCATGGAGATCCCTGAGCACAGGGACTGATTCTTAGTTTTATGTTAGGTTCAGCCAAGCAGACCTGCAGAACCAGTAAAACCTATGCAGAGGTGTAAAGTACCAGCTCTGTCTTTGAAGGGCTTCTGGTCGTCAAGTTGAGGAGAGAGGGCTCAGCACCTGAGAAGGTCAGAGCTGGAGGGCCACAGAGTTCACCTCCTCACCTCCCGTGTTCTACAAATGAGGATGGGGAGACCCAGGGAGAAAAAAGAACATGCCTAAGTCCACCCAGCTCTGAATGGCAGAGCAGGGAGTTGGGTCTGGAATTCGTGGCTGAACTAAGTCTTATTTCCTCCACAAGACAAACTGGGTAGAAGAAGAAAGCAATAGTCAAACAACATCAAAACACTCATGTTAGTAGGTACAAATTAAACTACTTGTTTGTGCTTCCCATTGTAAAGGGAGATGGAGGGGGTTGGTCTCCAACGCCCAGCTCTCGGGCTTTACTTGGGATCTGCAAAGAGAAGGCAACATTTAGCCAAAAGCCAGTGTGGGTGACACAGACTACAGGAGTAAATGAAATTTACCAAAAGTTTTGAATGCCCACTAAGGTGATCCCAACATGATCTTTCATAAATATCTTATTTAATCTTCAATTACTTCTCAAAACAACCCTTGAGGTAGGATTATTACCCAATTTCCAAATGAAACTTGAACAGTTTATATGTAATTTCCAAGAACACAACTACTAAATGGAAACGAGAGGTTAAGTAATCTAAACCTGTTACATCAAATCAGTGCTACTTCCATTCTTCTTTTCAAGGGGAAACATGGCTTGGACACTTGCTGTTGGACACTTACTGAGTATGTTCACGGTCCTCTGAACTGTGGTAGAGACCCACTTAAAACCCAGCCGTTAACACTGCAATACAGTTTGCCAAATGCTTTGATAGCAGAATGTCCAGGAAAGTGAGAGCAAGACCACCTGTGAGTGTGAGTGTGTATAAGTGTGTGTGTGTATATATGTGTACACACAAGGGGAAAGGAGGAGAAAAGGAAGGCCCAGCCAGTCTTCATGAAGGAAGTGAAACTTGACCCAATTCTTGAAGGATGACTTAGAGGTAACCAGGTGGAGAAAGAAGAAAGGATGGGCCAGCCAGAAGAATTAGAGAATTATATGAAGTTAAGCAAATCAGTGGGATTTGGGGGAGCTGACACTCAAGAGATGCTGCTGGGGAATGTGGTGGGTGTAGGACTCAGGGAACGCTGCTTGGAGGAGGTGAACTGTGACCAGGGATGTACCACACAGGTATGTAATACAAAAAAGCCACTGAGTCTGCTCTTCATTCTCTGCTGGAGACCACTGGTGTGTTTGCAGGGTCAGAGAGCTGTGTGCAGAGCTGCCTTTGCCCTCACTGATTGAGAGCTGGTAAGGGTTGGGTTGCTTGATCACTTTATTGGTGTTTATGGAGCTTTTACTCTGTGTGCTTCTGCAGCATGTGGACTTTCAGAGACACAACACTCAGAGTCATGGGCATCTGAGTCAAATGGCACCTGGCAGGTCTTTGACACAGCCTCTCATTCAGCATTCACACAGTGAATAATTTGGATCCATGGATCAGGAGCTGTGCCGGGCCCTGGGGGTTCCATGGTTAGCTAAACAAACACAGCATGTACCCTCAAGGGCTTCCCATTTAGTGGGGCAGGCAGAGTTGAAACCAAGAGTGGCACAAGTATTAATTATAAAATATAGTAAGTGCTAGGAAAGAAAAGCTCTATGCTCTAATGGCACAAAACAGGGAGTCCTGATGTGGTTTGTGAAGCTCAGGAAGTACCCTTTGACCTGGGCCTGAGTAATGAAGAGGTGTTAACTTGAGGGAGCAGAAGAGGATCCCAGACACATATAAAGTCCCCCAAGAGGAAAAGGCCACTTCTGACTCCCCACCTAAATACCTCAGAAGACATATAGGAAGATGAACGCTCAACCACCCCAAAGCCAAAATCAGACAGATGGTCGGTCTCTTGCCAGAATTTGAGAAGGGATTTCTTATAACCGTAGCCAATGAGCCTAAGTTGAAGATGCAGTTGCTTTGCTATCTGTGGTCAGGTAGGCTCACACTCCATCCTTTTACACAGTTTGTCCCCCTAAGATCAGAAACTCACAATTTCTGTCAATAAGAAAAATAGGCAGTCATCAGATCTACTGCATGGACAACTTTAATAAAACAACCAAAGACTGTCTTCTCCCTAACATCATTATACATATTCTCAAAGTCTACAGCTTTCAGAGAACAAGTGGGCAAGACTGGAGGAGGGAGGTTTGGGAGGAGTTTTTGACTTCTGGGCAGAGATGTTTCCTCAAGGAAAGTTCTGAGGTAGACATAAAGAGTCTATGTGACAGTGCACATTGTGGATTTCAGCTGCTCAGAGTTGCAAAGAAGCTGACAGGAGAATCCCCTTTTAGTCACACAAAATAGTAGTAGGTAGATGTCTGCTATCAATTGTGTAAATGCTTAACACCCTGTTTTCTTGATTTTTTCTAAGCCCTGATTTGTTAAGTTTGCTGATTCTTGTGGTGTAAACACTCCTACCACAGCCAATTTTCAAGCTATCAACTTGACACCACAGAAAGTGGAGCTGGGATGAGACTCACATGGGTGGGCTCTCACGAGCCCCAACATACCACTGTTACTGTTCACTAGGAACTGAGGTGACCAGATCACTGATAATAGCGATAGCTCTGAGAAGAGGACTTGACTGACTTCAGGATGGATGGAAGGTAGAGTCAAAAGCAGTCTAGTGCTTTCTCTGTAGACAAGACTGCCCTGCATGGCTTTTTCCTCAGAGCATGAGTGAAGAGAACTAATCAAACACAAGACCTTAGGCGAGAAACACTCAGAACAAGGAAAAAAGAACAGTATTGTGATAGTATTTACTACAATAGCAAAATAAGAATTTTAGATAGCTGCCAGACATCTGCAACAGGAAGAGGCATGACCCCCGGTGGAAAAGGAACATAAAGTAACAAGGAGAGAGCATGCTGAGATGAAAAAGCATCAGAATTAACAGCAAGAAGGATGAATAAAGTTAGATTCCAGGGATACAAAATATGCAATTGCAAAATTAAACATCCACAGTGAAGTCAATAAAGGCAAAGGGAGGATGGAAGACAGAATTAAATTGGTGTTATGGACCTTAGATTAAGGAATGCTCTCCCACAATGCAAAAAAACAGTGAGAGAGAAAATGAGAGAAATGGAGAACAGAGATGAGAATTCTAAACTGAGGTTACAGGAAAAAATTAGAAGCCAGAACCACTGAATAGAAGAAATAACTAAAGGAATAATTGAAGGGAACGGTTCTGAACTAGAAATAACCTGCACTACAGATCCAAAAGGCGCACTATGTTCCAGGAAAAATAAAAGAAGTGAGATCCACACTACTCATTTTGTCATTAATAAAATGCTATTACAATGAAAAAAAAATCTGCAATTAGAAAAGCATAAAACAAGTTACTGACAAAGGAAACAAAACCAGGCTGGCTTCCATTTTCTCTTCTGTTACTGCAAATGCTAGAAGACATTCTACAGAGTTTTGAGGGCAAAAGTTTCTGACCTGAGGATTGTATAGGCAGCTCAGTGTCTTCTACATGTAAAGATGAAAGAAGTGTCCAGCCTTATGGGATCTGCAGAGTAAGGAGCCGAGGTAGGACTGAGGATGAGGAGTTCCGGAGGGAGTTTGGGAAAGGTCAGGAATGAGGCAGCAAACTCTTCCTATATTTGTCATTGTTTGCCTTTAAGACCTTATGAGGTGCATGTGCTATTAAAAAAAAATTTACAAGAAGCATATAGTTCCATTAGAAAAAAAAAAAAAAAGAGATAAAAACTATAACCTAATGAGGAAGATCAGGAAGACATTTTTTCTCATTTCACTGATGAGACACCTAGGCTGAAAGAGGGCTTATGAGGGCTCCTAAGTGGCAGAACTAGGTCCAGAATCCGTATCTTTTGACTCCTGTTATATATGCCAAGGGCTGTACCAGTTCCACCATGTTGACACTTTGGAAAGCAGTGGTCAGGGTGATGATGGCCTGATTGTGCCCTGGAAGCAAAGCAAATGGGAGAGGTGGGTGATGCTGGGAAGCCCAGCCTGAGCTAGTTTGTTTATTTATTAATTCAGTCAACCAACATTCCTTGAGTGCCCATTATGCACTGGGCACTGTGCTAGGCATTGGGATTGCATAGATGAATAAAATGCCACTGATGTCTGGTCTTAAGAGACTAAAAGTAAAACTGTAAGGGAGAATTCCCCTTAAACATAGAGCAGTAGTGCTCTTTGGTCAAGTCAGTTGGTAAGGGTAAGCACATAGGCAAAGCCTAAGTCCATCAGAACTGCCTGGAGGCCTTGGTACCAGCCAGATTGCTGGGCCCCACCCTTGGAGCCATAGGTGGGGCTTGAGAATTTGCATTTCCACCAAGTTCCAGGATTAGTAAGAGTTCCCTCAAGGTTGCAGGTAACGAATGTGTTCTAGACTAGGAAAAATACTTCCATTTTGTAGATCATGGAGGAGAGAGGATGTACTTACTCCCTGGGACTCATTTGGGTCATGAAGCACATGGAGTCAAGCAGGATTCCCCTGGGCCCTCAGACAAATAATTCTGTAGGCTCACACTACCCACTTTGGAGTGTCCCATAGGTCTGTGGCTGTGCAGGGTATAATCACACAGTCTTGAGTATGGAACAGACCTTGGTCCTGCTCAGTTCATTGCTGGGATAAGTATGGAGTAAAGGACTCAGAGTGACTTGTCTAGCATCTCACTGTCAGTGAAAGGCAGGCCTAGTCTTGGGACTGCTCTCTCAGTGTTCTTTCCCAAGCACATCACAGCCCCTCTCCTCTCCCCTCTATTCTCCTGGAACCTGCTGAATGGTCATTTCCTAAGCAAGCGTTATTGTTCCTATGGTGCTTCTCTCATTCCAAGTCCTGCAAACAGCCACAGAAGGGTTAACTTTTGTTGGCCTGAAAGCCTGAGCCAGTACAGAGTGTCCATTGTGTGCTGCCCCCTCTGGAGTCATTGCTGGCTGCTGGAATGTGACAAGGCAAACCGTTTTCACCTTGCTCTTGTTTTCACCCTCCTCTGTGAGTGCGTTGAGTGAACGTGTGCGTGTACTCACAGGACACGTTGGCAGTAGTGCCACAAGAGGACTCACAGTGGTCTCTCCGATGCACCAAAAAATGGAACTGTGAATTTGGGGTGGTAGGTACGTGCTGGGAGAAGGCAAAAGGAGAACAACAGCTTTGTGTGCTTGTGAAGTAAACAAACGGGTTATGTTTCTTTGCTCTTTACTTTTGAAAGTGTCTCTCTTGCATGTGGCCATGAGGGGCATAGACAGTGAACTAGGCAGGGGCCGCCTGCCTGGGTGGAGCTACAGTTGGAGTAGTTTGAACCACAGGACTTTGATGAGCTGTCAGGGGCTAATTCATTTTCATTCAGAAAGAACTCCATGAAGTCCTCCATGTGCCCCATCCTGCACTGGGTGCTGAAGCAAATGTAAGTGTTGTACAGCTACAGTTGGTCTCAGCTTGAGACTGAATTGCAATAGAGTAAGGAAAATCAGAGTTGTGTACTGGAAACAATGAGAAGACAATGTATGACTAGTATTTAGTTGCAAGCTCTACAGCTGCGAGCAGTGTTAAGTCAGGCCAGGGAGTGAGTGCTGTGGTCCAGAGTTTGCAGTATGTTGCCATGGAGAAGTGAAGACTTGGGCATGACCTTGAAATGTGGGAAGGCTTGGGATCTGTTTGTTCATTTGCTCATTCATTCCTTCATGCAACAAACATTTGGAGAACACCAGTTGTATGGCAGGCATCACCTGCATGGTTGGAAGAGGATATAAGAAAATATCAAGGCAGAAAGAACTCTGTGTGTGTGTGTAATGCCACTGTGGAGACTGGTTTGACTTGAATAGGGAATGCAACTTGTTGGCTAATGAGCCCTAAGACTGAATTCTTAAGGTAAACCAGTAGGGAAAGTCTGGAATTGATGTATTCCTGGATGGGATTATTTGAAACTGCATTACTCTTTCATCTCTAGTTTTTTTTTTTTTTTTTTTCCAGGTTTTCTTATATGAAGTATTTTTTAAAAATTTATTTATTTATTTATTTATGGCTGTGTTGGGTCTTCGTTTCTGTGCGAGGGCTTTCCCTAGTTGCGGCAAGCGGGGGCCACTCTTCATCGCGGTGCGCGGGCCTTTCACTATCGCGGCCTCTCCTGTTGAGGAGCACAGGCTCCAGACGCGCAGGCTCAGCAGTTGTGGCTCACGGGCCCAGCCGCTCCGTGGCATGTGGGATCCTCCCAGACCAGGGCTCAAACCCGTGTCCCCTGCATTGGCAGGCGGACCCTCAACCACTGCGCCACCAGGGAAGCCCTCATCTCTAGTTTTTATACTTGCGCTGCCCTGGTTTGGTCCTCATGCAACAAGAATTGAATTTCACCCGAGCCTCTTTATGGTCCCCCTGCCTCTAATATCAGGTTCCCTTAATTCATTCCTCACACTACATGCCAGAATTATCTTTCTAAAGCATAGCTTTAGTAATACCCCTTCCCTACTGACATCCCCTACTTAAATGGCTTCCCATTACCTTTAAGATAAAATCCAGCTCATTAGCGTGCCATTCAGGGATGTCCATGATCTGGCTGTAACCTTTTATCTCCAGCTATACCTCTTACGAGTCACCACATTGTACCACAACTCCTAGCCAAACCTCAGCTTTCTCTTTCCTCAACATAACCCTGTGTGCTCCTGCCCAGCCTTACCTCATGCTGTTCCTTCTGTCTGCCATGTCTTCCTTCCCACTCCACTTATTGAAGCCTCTCAAGGTCAGAGCCGTATCCTATGCTCTCTTGAGGACTTCCTGTGTAGTTTCCTATCTATCAGTCTACACCTTGCTCAAATGGAAAACCCTTTCTCTTCCCTTTGTTTCTATCCCTTATTATAGGACATATAAAAATCTCTGTTTTGTTTTTCAAATCTGTCTTCAAGAGTGTAACCTCTTTGAGGAAAGAGATTGTATTTAAATTGTGTATCTTAGGATCTTGACTTGAGGAGAAATGAAAAAAAAATTGTTGAATATTCATTTTTTGTGGATCTCTTACTATTTGAGTTTCAAGTTTTGGAACTTTGTCTTCTATATTAATTAGTTAATGATTTATACTACTAAATATAAGAAACTCTGAAGTGAGTCATTTTTTAAAGGGAAGATACTTTCTCAATATAGATAATTTATCCACTTTGTACTCCTATCTATTCCTCTAAAGTTTAGATTTTACCTTCTTTTCTCTCATCACAGAACCTGCAATAGCTATTGACCTACTCTGCTTCAAAGGTCCAAATAGATTTAGTTTAGGAAATTTTATGGAGAATATGCCTCAGCTTTTGCTCTGACCAAAGGACGCTTTACAGGTAGGTACCAGGGAATTAAAATGTAACACTGGAGATTCCTGCCAGAGGGAGTAAACCACTGAACACTGTTGCCATAAGAAACATGGCTACCAATTTGTATGGTTTTTTGCTCAGTGGAGGTAAATAGGGACAGGTTCTCAGGCATCTTGATGCCTCCAACAGCAGTGTGTTACCTGACACTAGTAAGAGAGGCCTCAATGAATGTTGACTTGAATATGACTTTTTAAAAACTATGTAAGGTTTTGGGCAGGTAGGCAGATCAGTCTAGATGAGACAACAATCTCACAAGTAAAGGAAGCATAGTGTCATCTGGTCTAACTGCCCTCCTCTGCTCCTCTGCTCCTAAGTGGGGACTTGGTCCCTTTTGTAGCATGGGGCACAGGTGGCAGTCCAGTGTTTGCTTGACAACTTTGGGCAGGATGCTCATGCTCTCACCAGGCAGCCACTTCTCTTGCAGAAGTGCTGCATTCATTGGGTTTTCCCCTAAGTGGAAGCAGTTGTAAATGTGTCTTTCTGTGGGGCTGAGCAGTTCCCAGGAGCTGAGTATGTTCCTGGGCTTCTCTGGGGAGCAGGGTCCATGTTAACGCCCTGCTGCCTTGCTGACTGGCTTCCTCACAGGGCGTCAGCTGAAAATGTACTGATTCCAGAGGGAGGAAGTACCCGCTCGGTTTCCAGTTCTTGGCTGTTCTGAATGTATGTTGCATTTTTGGCATTTTCTGGTGGGCACATTTGCTGGTCAGTTCCTTAAATTGATGGGTTCAAAGGTAGCAGCCTAAGGTATGCTGTAATGCCTTCTGCTGAGTGTTCAGCCATTTGGAAGGCTTGGATGTAATCTTACCTACAGCCAGGGGTAGAAGGAGATGATGTCTTGAAGTTGAGGGCGGCCCCAGGGCTTGAGGTTTTCTCTTGAGAATGAGCATTTGGGCTTTCTTTTGAGCTTTAAAAATGATGAGTATGAAATTGGGAATAATGGGACATGGAGTGAATAAGGGTGAAGGATAGTTTAGCTGATCCTATGATGGTTTGGTGAGGAGGAAGGCAGAATAAAAAATCCTGGGGGGATTCCTGGCACTTCCAGAGGCCTGTGAAATGCTCCCTCTCTCCCCTCTCTTTTTTGTTGTCATGTAGACATAACGCCACTTTATTTAAGGTCTAGGAAGGGAATTAAAACTGTCTCGGGTGACTATTTTTATCTAAATGATTGATAATGATTAAATAACTTTTGTGTTGGAAACATTTTTAGCATTTGTTTTGCATTAATCACAGCATTAGAAGTAATTGCTCACTGAACTCTTTTTGTTTTCCTTTTACAAGCCTTCACCTAAGCTTTGCATTTATTTATTTTAAGAAATAAAGACAAGACTTGCATGATTAAAATAATTCATAATGAAAGATAATAAAGGAAGAATGGTCCAGAAGTTCTTCTTCTGAGGGGATGGAGAGCTTGGCTCAGGCAGCCCAGGGTTGTGTTCAGCTTTGCAGACTGTTCTTCATGTGTGAGAGGGAAGTTGTGCAAGAAGCCAGCCAGATGCAGTTTTCACAGACCTGAGCATCAGCACTTAGACTTCCTTTCATCATGGTTGGCCTTGATGGTGACTCAGCCAGCTGTGGCTTTAGTATAAGAAGCATCTAGCTTGTTACTGGACTGGAGGACTCACCTCTCTTATCTTTATTCTTGGGCCCACAACCATAAAAATTAATAACAATTCAATGAAAGCCTGTGTGTGTGCGTGTGTTTCCTCCTCTGCTCCAATATAATGTAATTTGGGGATGTGAACTTTCTGGTTTGACTTCTTTCCAATCATTTTTTTCTGATGCCATAGATAAGTGAGGTAGGATGGGGCTTCTGGAACTTAGTTTGAGTTACCTTTGAGGTCATTTTCCTTCCTGCCATGGCTAATTATCTCTCTGCTTCTCAGTTGCAGATCTGATCCCTTCTGAACAACCTCACCGTGTCTCCATCCCTGGGACTCTGAACCCAGCAGCTGGACCACTTTCTCCTTGGAATTTTGGGTGCCCTTTCTTCTCACCTTTCCCTTTTCCCTTTTCCCCGTCCCCCTCCTGAGAACTCGTGGAGACTGTAGGATTGTCATGGAGTCCAGGGAAGTCTTAAGCGGTTCCCGGCAAAGGGGGAGCGAGTCGGAATTCCTGCCGGTCTCCTCAGCCAAGCCCTTGACTGCTCCTGGCTGTGCAGGGGAACCTTTGCTCTCTGCTCCGGAGACTGGGAAGGGGATCCCAGTAGGCGGAGAACGCATGGAGCCAGAGGAGGAGGATGAACTGGGCTCAGGACGGGATGTGGATTCCAACTCCAATGCAGACAGTGAGAAATGGGTGGCAGGAGATGGTCTGGAAGAACAGGAGTTTTCTATCAAGGAGGCAAACTTCACAGAGGGGAGCCTGAAGCTGAAGATTCAGACCACGAAGCGGGCTAAGAAACCCCCAAAGAATCTGGAGAACTATATATGCCCACCTGAGATCAAGATCACCATCAAGCAGTCTGGGGACCAGAAGGTGTCCCGTGCTGGGAAAAATAGCAAAGCCACAAAGGAGGAGGAAAGAAGCCACTCCAAAAAGAAGGTAGGGATCCCTGTTGACTAGGTTTTTTCTGTTTGTTTTTGCCATTTTATCCTCAACATTTAAGGGTCTATTTGCTTATTACTTAATTATTTATAAATTACTAATCTCCTTGATGGAATACTTAGGACCTGCAGAATAAATGTCTCTGATATCTTGGTATAGTATCCAATTTATTATTATGGATACTATCGACCAAAAACAAAACAAAACAAAGCAAAAAAGAAACTACTAGAATTATAATCCTGGAAGTTCCTATTTATTGTGTAGCAGCCAGTTGGCTGGGTCAGATCTGGCTAAGCTGTGACAAAATTTGAGGGTGTTTTTTGGTTTTTTTGCTTTAATATTTGCATTTGTTCTCACAGTCAAGAGTAGGATGTTGAAAATTTTGGTCAATCAGAACAGTCAAGAACAGTTATAACGTCCTTTTGGTTTCAATCACTGCTGTAAATCTTTCTACAATAGACAAATCACTTACTTGACTGAGGAAGCCCCGTCTTTGTAGTAAATGCGGCTCTTCTAGGGCTGAGAGATCATTATCCTGGAAGCCAGTGGTGAGCTTTAGAGCTGGAGCTGGAGAAAGGGAAGGGGTAGGGGACTGACATGAAGCTTTATCTAACAAACTGTAGACTTTTAGGACTGAGTGTTGAATGAACTTGGTACATGGTCATTTTCCTCATAAAAGTCAATGTGGGTGTGGAAAGCAGCTCTCTAGGTGATTTAGTGATGTTCTTTGGTTGGGAATGTATGGATCTAGGTTTCATTGTATTTATTTTGTGTCACAGAGGGTTACAGAGACCTCCCTTTCTGGGAGGGGTGTGACACTCAGCTGTGATAGCAGAGGGCTGCCCTAGTCCAGAAAGTTTTTGTTTCCAACAATCTCTGGGTCTTGTGAACAGCTCTGAAAGGAGCCCTCTTGCTGACAGAGTTTTGCAGTTCTAGGTAGTAGATGTTAACCAGAGTCTTTGTAACTCTCTCCCCCACATCGTAATTATTTGGATTCTGGACATGATGGAAGATAAAATGGTCTATATGAATGAACCTCTCTCCTTTATACCCCAGAGATAATCTGTAGTGTTTCTGTTGACAGTGGTTTTTGAACTTTGGGATAGTCATTTTCAATAAAGCTGCTAAGAATCATGTTGTTTCTTTAGTGTAGGGCTTGTGCCCTTCCTTATGCTAGGCATTTTGGCTGATTTGTCGAAGTTAAAATCCAAAAACTTGGACTAGAAGAGACTTTTCTGAGTGACCAACACCCCCAGTTTGCTGAGACTATCCTGGTTTTTAAACAGAAAGTCCTGCATCCAGGTTCAGTCCTGGGCAAGCCAAGGCAGTTGACCATTTTACTTTAACATTGGGAACACAAAGGAATCTTTAGAAATTGGTGTGTTTTTACACAGCATAGAGGTAGTGCTTTCCCCTCTCCCCTCCCCATTTACAGCTTTGCGATGCTTTCTGGGTTCTCTGTCATAAAACCAAGGATATCTAGATGCACATGGAAACTTTTGAGGTTTTTGCAAGCAGATGCAAAGAAATGCACGCAGGCTCAGAAAGTTAGCCTTTGCTTTGGAGTCGGGTCTCTTCAGCTTTGAAAACGAGTATCTTTGTCTGTGGCCACTGAGATGGCACAAAGAGTGTTGTTGGATTTTTGTGTGGGTGAGCAGTCTTGAAAACTGTGGTAACAATTTCCCCTCCATCCCCATCACTGCCAGAATTTGAGTAGCAGCCCACAGTTTTGGGTGTGCAAACCCAAATTCACTATCCTAGAAAGACAGTAAGTTGTCCTGATCAGTACTACTTTCCTAAGGCCATAAGATTGTTCCCAAATATAGGCTTCTGTCTATTGGAATGCCCCAGAATAAAACTCTGGAATTTGTGACATGGGGATGATTTCAAAGCTGAAATGTGCAATGGACCTCTACTCTCATATCTGAAATTCTCAGGCTGGTCATTCTCACCCAAAAAGTTGGATGCCCTTTTGTGCTTTATTGGAAAGAGAGAAGAAATCGCTTCTTTGAATATGTGACTTACCAAGTATGCATTTCTAAGCCTGAGCAATTGGAGGGGAAAGAAAGGAAGGAGAAAGGCTGAAATTCAATGTACAGTGCTGTGTTATGCTGGCACTGTAATGGGAATATCTATGAAAATTTTAAATTGTTAGAAGCTTGCTTCATTTTGTACTCCTTTATCCTTCCTACGTTATGCCTAGAGCTGATTCTTTCCAGAGATGAACGAATAAAGTTAACGGTACTGGGTCTTAATCATTTGATAGATGATAGGAAGTTCTCTGATCTCTATTGGATTAGAATGTGAACTTTATTACTCTTCAAGTGCCTGTTGTTTTGCAAACAAGGAGTAAGCAAAAGCTGGAGCTGAGGTGGAGAGGTGGAAACCTTGCTTACCATTTGTACAGAAAAGTTCAGTGGAATGAGCTTGCAGAATTTATTTATTTGTATGAATGGGAAGTACATGATCAGTAATTTGAGATAGGGAAAAGGATGAGGATGGCATTTTGTAAACATCAGATCAGTGTCTCACTCTAAAATCTAGTCTTCTGGATTTTTTATTTTGAGGCAAGTTGCTCACTGAAGAAGTGTACATGGAGTGGCCCCTGGGACTCAGGTCCTTTGCTAAGAGCTTGGAAAAAGGCTCTGTTGAGCTGGTCCTTGAGCAGGTGGAGATGCCTACTTGGGTATCACCTGATCATATATGCTGACTTAGAGCAGGTTTGGCAAACTATAGTCCGTGGGCAAAATCCAGCCCCCCGCCTGTTTTTATACAGCCCACAAGAAAAGAATGGTTGGGAAAAAATCAAAAAGAGAATAATATTTTGTAAGATGGGAAAATTATATGAAATTCAAATTTCACTGTCCATAAATACAGTTTTATTGGAATGGAGCCACATCTATTTATTTACATTTCGGCTATGGCTGCTTTTGCACTTCGACAGCAGAGTTGAGTAGTTGTGACAGAGAGTGTATGGCCCTCAGAGCTTAAACTATCTGCTATCTAGTTCTGACCAAAAACACTTGTTGACCTGTGACTCAGGGGAAGGACAGTGAGTTTTAGGATAACAAGGATTTTGTTTTATTTCATTTTGTTTTGAACGATTCAGCCTCTAAACCTGGAGGCTGGGGAAGAATGAACTTTAATCATTATGTGCTTTTTTGTGTTGTTTTTTGTTTTTGTTTGTTTTACTTTTGCAGACCAATCAATTTTGTTCAAGTCATTGTTTGACAGCCTTTGGCAAAGACAGCTTATATTGGACCCCAAATGATTTGCTTTTTCATTGTTTTTTGTAAAAAGAACGTTCTGTAGGATAATTATGGCATTCCTTACATATCACAGCTAGTTTTCTGCTACTTCTATCTGTACATGTTCTACGGCTGTGGGGTGAGGAGATGTATGTGTGATATGCTTAAGAGCTTTATTCCACATTTCAAACCTAGGCCCAATCCTCCAAACTGGAGAGTTGTTACAGATTTTCAGGTAACAGGGCCACTTCAGTAGTAGGATGTTAGGAGGGACCCATGAAAATACCACTTCATTGGCTCAAGGATGCGTGGACTCTTCTAACCAGCGGACAGGTCACCTCCCTTCCATGTAAACTTAGGATGGCACTTGAGATGCTGTCTGGAAGAGGGTTTATGATGAATTGATTTATGTGAGGTATAAGAGCAGCATTTGGTAAGAAGTGGAGGCTGAAAAGAGAGCTCAGAACATATTTTAGGGCCTCAGAATTGTCCTTTGGGCAGGTCCTGAGTTGCAGATGGATGATCCCATAAATGCACCTTGCTGTTTATCACAACACCCATGTTGTTGCATCTTAGACTGACTCAGGTAAGTGGTATAATAACTTAAGCTTCCTCTACTTTCCTTCTAAGTTACTCAATAAAAACAATAGAGAACATGAGAATGAGTCTGTAGAAGCAAGTTCAGGTGTAACATGTGAACTTAAAATGCTCCAACAGTGATAGGTTGTTGTTGTTGTTGTTTTTTTTAACATCTTTATTGGAGTATAATTGCTTTACAATAGTGTGTTAGTTTCTGCTTTATAACAAAGTGAATCAGCTATACATATACATATATCCCCATATCTCCTCCCTCTTGTGTCTCCCTCCCATCCTCCCTATCCCACCCCTCTAGGTGGTCACAAAGCACCGAGCTGATCTCTCTGTGCTATGCGGCTGCTTCCCACTAGCTATCTATTTTACATTTGAGTGTATATATTTCCATGCCACTCTCTCACTTTGTCCCAGCTTACCCTTTCCCCTCTCCATGTCCTCAAGTCCATTCTCTACATCTGCGTCTTTATTCCTGTCCTGCCCCTAGGTTCTTCAGAACTATTTTTTTTTTTTAGATTCCATATATACGTGTTAACACGTATATACGTGTTAACATACTGTATTTTACTGTATTTTAAGAGGCTCTCAGCTGGACAGAGTTTAGCAGCTCTCCTCTTTCTGAGGACTTTCTGTGGGTGTCAGGACACCCACCAGGTTCAACGGCATGAGAAGGAGAGGGTGTTCTGAGACAAGCACTGTACAGTAGAAAATGTGGTGTGGTTATCTGCACCAACTGGCTTTGTGACTCTGGATCTGGAATATAACCTTGCTGAAGCCCTGGTTTCCTCATCTGCCGAATAGAGATGCTAGTTTCCACATGATATAACCCAATGTAAGATTTTAGGAAAAAATGGGTAATTTACAGACCACACGTCATAGTAATAGTTCCGATTTATTGAACCATGTGGCAGACCCTCGGCTAGCTCTTTAATCTGTATTCACTTTCTCTATTAGTCCTTATTGCAGTCCTGTCAGACAGATGGTATTTATTTACAGATGAGGAAATTGAGGCTCAGTGGCTTCAGATAAGCAGGAGCAGAGTTGGCCTTTGAAGTCAGTTCTTCTAGACTGTTTGGCCGATGCTGGAGTCCAGGCCTCAAGTGCCCACACGGGAAAGGGCTGCTGGGAGATGAGGATCCAGCATGAGGGCATTTCTCTCCCACTTTCCCACATTGGCGAGGATGGCAGGATCATAACCTGGCATGCTGTCTTAAATTCCAAGTGTTTCAAAGCCTCATGAGTTAGAGTCTTATTTTTTCCTTTATTGTGCTTATGGATTGTTATTTGCTTCTCTTTTGTTTCTTTAGACTTAATGTTCCCCTTCCCCCAGCTTCATCAGGAGAACCTATTTTCTCTAGCAGCAGGGACTTCAACCTCATATTCCTCAGGACCTGTGATGGTCCTAGGAACATGTTCAGGACTCCTTCTTAGTAACCCCATGTGGAACATCATCATATGTGTATGGAAAGACCCTATATTCTCTTTTGAGCACTCATAACCCTCTCCTGGGAAGTCTAATAGGTCACAAATTCATGTACTCATACTTCAGATAGCACCTTCCTCGTGTCAAACACACAAAGTATGGGAGAGAAAAAAGGCTTTTTAGGTGATGTAGATGGGAAGCTAGTCTGGCATCAGATTGCAGAGAGTGATGAATATCAAATAAATAAATGGGTTTGCATTTAATTCTATAAGTAATGGAAGTGCTCAGCAGGCTTTGAATTGGGGAAAGGAAGGGTTGGGGGTCCAGGGAACATGATGAAAGTGATGTAGGGAAGAGAAGCATAAAAGGAGAGTCTTGGTAGTACAGCTGTCAGTAAGGAGGGCTGCACCAGGGTTCTCCATTTCCCCTGTAGACTGCTGAGATGCACATTTCTCTCCTGACACTCTATGGGTTGTAGCAGTTTGGAGGGGCTGCAGGAGGGAGGGCATGTTGGGCAGGGGATGAAAGGTGGCTCAGATTGCTGGACCTCTGGTGCTGCACCCATTGCCATCTCCTCATCCCCTCTGATGGGTGGCCCTGAGCATCCAACAGAGAGCCTTCCACCCTCCTTAGGGTTCAGGCGTCCCTCCCTCGCCATCATTTGTGCAACCCCTTCTCTGGTCACTCCGAGGTGCATTGCTTGGCTGAGGGCTTGCCCTCCCATCCTCAGGGTATGTGAATGTGGTGCCTTGAACTCCTGGGAGTATATGAGCTTCTTCCCCGACAACGCCCTCAACCTGGCTGGGAGAGCAGGTCTGGACAGCATTTCTTCACAAGAAGCTGAATTTCTCCTCTCATTTAATTTTATATTTTCTTTCTATAGATTTTTTTTTAAAGCAGCACATTCCTATTTATTCATCAGAGTGCCTGAAAATTTTGTTTCCTGATAGGTTTCTCTATAGTTATTTTAGAGCTAAAAACCTTTTCCATGAAGTAATTGTATCTACCGAGCAACAGGTTACATTTGACATCTGGAGTTGGTGTTCGGGAAAGAACACTGGACTTGGGGACAGGAGCCCTAGGTGCCAGCTCTGCCTCTGTTATTAACAGCTTCAATAAGAATGCTTTACCTTCCTGGATCTCAGTTTTTTCATGTTAAAAAAAAAAGGAAAGAAAAAGAAAACAAACAGCTTTTGACCTTTGAAGCCTTATTTCTCTTCCCAAAACTGGAAACTTCAAGAGTCATTCTGTTAGATGAGGCAAGACTTTCTCTTTAAGAAAACTAGTTACTATAAACAAAATTTTTGACCTCTCTTCGGGACCCACTGTTCTGTTATCAGATTGTTTCCTTTTTGCCCCAGTGTCAAAAGGCCTAAAATCGTGGGAGCAAATGTCAGAGTTGAGCTTAAAAAGTAGTGAGATTTATCAGACTTGCATTCCATGAAGATATTCTGGGAATGTTTGGTTCCCCTCTTCCCTCCTTGTGTGCTTCTTGTTTTCTTCCTGTGTTTGGGATTCTCTGGGGGTTTAAAGCACCGTGCTGGCTCTTTTCCTCTTGGTACTTAGTTTCATTTTGGACTTCAACAAGGAACAGCCTTTGGTGAACTCCGTGCCATTGAAGATAAACCTGTCAGAGTAAAAGCAAGAAAATTGTGTTCTCATCTGATGGAGACTCATTCATTCCCTGAACTGTTCAGGTAAGAAATAAGGGATCTATTAGAAAGAGTGCCTGTCCTGAGAGTGGATTTGAACTCAGATCCCCTGATTCTAGACCAGCTTCTCTGCAGAGAACCTGCACTAGAACCTGGGCTCCCTATAACCTTAAGCAAGTTACTTAATCCCTTGAAACAGTTTCCTAACTGTGTGAAAACCAGGGATAATAGTAGCACCTCTTTGCTGGTGTCTTGTGGAGATGAAAGTGCCTGGTGCGCTTAGCACAGCACCTCACTCAGTGTGCATCACCTTTATTCCTGTTCTGCTTCTCTTTCTTCCAGGTCACCCACAGGACCCTCCTCAGTACAGGCACAGCTAGGTACACAGTGACCTGCAGTTTTACTGGGTGCCTAGGAGGCGTGGGCTGTCTAAGAAGCCATGTGTTTCTTTAGGCCGATCCTGTTTTAATAAATACCGCTCGTGGCTATGTTGAATTGTGTTGGCTGGGTGGTGGTGCCAGTGTCTTATTTCCGATGCCTGCACAAGCATCTACTAATAAAGCATGCCACTAATGCTTTTTTTTTTTTTTTGGTGGTGAGAATTGGTATGGGATTTATTTAGAGATGATTCAAAGGTCTTTTATCTCTGTGGTCACTTATCTGCCAAACCAGGATTGCTGCTAAGCTCAAAGCATGACTCAAAATGAAACTTTCGAAGCAGTATCATAAGAACGGCAAAGTGGGGTTCAGCTGGTGCTTCCTTGCACCCCTGCCACGCTCCCAGCATTTGCAGAGTCACCCGCCCTTCTCCATCATCCCAATTCTACATCCTTGAAAAGTCCTCTCTTAAGGCATTTCCAGTTGACCTTCACTTGCATTGCCTTTTTTTATTTTTAATAAAAGGCAAGAGAAATGATCCTGTTTTGCCCTTCTCTACCCCATCCTTTGGGTCTTCTGATTCCTGCAACTTTAAGTGAAAAACATCCCACCTTCAAAGCACTATGATGCAGGACATCCCAGGATGTCCCTCTCCTGCCTTTCTTGTTCATGAGACATGAGTCACTTTGGTCAGGAAGTCGCTGGGTCTGGTTAAGGGCTGCCTAGGCAGAGAACATGGGGATGTGGCAGTGAGGTTCTCAGAGCCTGGGCCCCAGGCATTGGTTCAGGCTCCTGACTGCCTTACGTACAGAAATCAAACACATGAGGCAATGAAGGCTTGTGTTATAGGGGTTTGGCTTATCCACAATAAGCTAAAAATTCGTGTTAGAATTTTCACATGGCCAAGTTACTTTGGGGAAATGGTTTCAACTCGTTTGGTCCTCAGGGTGACTTGACTTGGAAGGTGGCATTAAGGCTCTGCTCCCCGCATGCCCATAAGAGGAACCAGTGGCCAGAGGGAGAGGCTGCCAGTGGGGAAGGCAGAAGCTCAGTAGAGCCAGGTTCCCAGGAGGTGTGCAGATAGACACAGCATGCAGACACCCACATGGACCAGCAGTTGTGTGCAGTGTGTGCAGGAGTCTGAATTATGTGCTGTCTGGTGAAGCCGCAGCCCTTGGTGCAAGCTGAGGCCGCTGTCAGAGCGTGTCCGAACACGGACAGCCAGCCCAATCCCTGTCTTGAGGGCAGGTTTGGGTGACATAACTTCTAGGGCTCCTTCCCACCTTCCATAGTATTCCATTGGATCTTGGCCTATGAAGGCAGGGGGCCTCCGTCTGTAACTGGAGTGTGCCTTTGCCTCTGAAGTCCCAGGTTTGTTTTTTTTTCTTGCCTGCCCCTCCCTCCTCAGACTAACTTCCCTCACCTCCCCACCAGCCTCTGACCCCACCAGGGGAAAGAGTGGAGGCCTTTATTGACTCTGAAAAATCCAAGCAGTTCCCATCTTGGTACCTGGCCCTTGAGGCCATTTGATAATCATCATTAGTATCAAATGTGGGTTGCTTCAGTGTGTTTTTCTAGACCTTGTTTATGGTGTTTTTCCCACAGTGTCTTCTTCGGCCCTCACAAGTTTCTAGCCGGTTTCACAGTTGGTGGGGGGGGGATTGGCAGAGATGGAGCAGAGGGGGTAGAGAATTCTTGAAGGGACACAGACAGACAGCAGTTCTGTCCTTCAAGGTGGACCACCATGCCTTGCCAATAAGAAGTAATCATTTGCAGATATGAATGTGCCCGGGAACGTGGGCAGCCTTTCATGCCAGGCCAGTTAGTTCATTTGTTTAGTGCTGTGAATGAGAAGCCATTCACAGCACTAAACAAATCGGGGGTTTCAGCATTGTTCACAACAGACTGTATCCCTGGAGAACAGCCTTAAAGGAGTTGATCATGGGTGTGGTTAAAGGAGATCTATTTGTAGCATACAGTGGGAGTCTCTGTGATTTCTCCATCCTTGTCCTTTCAGGGGAGCAAGAGGTGGACACGGATTTATTTGGCTGTGCGGCTCTTTCTTGCACCATCAGGTTCCTGAACTTCCCAGTCTTCCCGCTGGATTACTGCCACTGAGTAAATGGCAGGGCAGCGTCATGCTGGGATATGGGTGCAGTTGGGTCATGAAGGAAGGCAAGATTAGGAGGTCCAGAAAGGGTCTGAGAACCAGGAGTTAAATCTGACACAGGCTAGAATCTGGCACCAGGTCAGGAGGCAGGCGAAGGCCAACCACAGAAACTATGGGTCAAAAGGAAAGAATGGGTCCACAGTTGGGTCACACTTCCAGCATCATGGACTTCACTGAGAGTCAGAAGAGCCTCTGAATATTTCCATTTCAGCATCCCTCATAAACAAAACAGAAGACACCTTCCAAAATCCCTCATGGACAGTTATTTGGCTGCTGCTCAATGGCCCTCAGGGAGGAGGCTCGCTGCTACCTCTTGAGGCAGCTCTGGTTTTAGTAAAGCTCTTTCTTATGTTGCACTAAAATCATTCTTTTAAAAGCCTGAATATTTCCAGTTCCTGAAACTGTTCCTGGGATTCCATGGTTTCCTGATGCCAAAGCACCTTGGTTCCTATGCCAGGAATGCTAGTTTGTCAGTGTCCTTCCTAAAAGGCATCAGTGGGGAGGGTTCACAGAGCAGAGGACAAAACTGGAAGGTGGTCTGGGGCTGCAGGGGACTGTGCCCTCCTCCACTCTAAGCATAGTATCTCTATTAACAGGACCCCGGGCTATATCAGCTTTCTGGCAGCTTCATCATTGTTAGTGTATACTGAGCTTAAGGACAAGGAGACTCCAATTTAATATTGCCTTCTGCTACTTTTGCTGGTCCAAATCATCACATCCTACATACAATGGACTCTGGGCCAAAATGCAGGTGTTTGCATTATCCTTCTTATCATTTCTTTGTGCATAGTTATAGGCAGGGATCTGAGTCAAATATTAGTCAGATGGTCTAGTTAGGGTCTGTGGACTACGCAGAAGGCACAGAAATAGGGCAACTGAAATGTAGATGCCCTCTCACTCAGAGTTCCTCTCCTGTGCTTTTGTACTGGGGTATCTCTAGATGGTTCTCCACCATCTGTGAACCTGGTTTCTCATTTACATAGTGGCCTTTTTGGATCTAACTAAAAAAGTTTTAAAAGTGTGTTATCAAAGGTAAAGTATTTTCTTCTCGGTTACGGTGTAAGCTCTCTGAGGACAGAAGTTGCGTCTTTTATTTCCTGGCCTGGGTGTTAAACAAGTTCTTGTTAGCTCTGTGCCAATGAAGGTAGCTCTATGGAAAAAAACTCTCTTTTCTATCAGAACAGCCTCTGCCTATTCAGCCCTGTATATTTTGCATTGGTTTTTTAGAAACATCTGAAACTTTTCATCATGCTGCCTTTTCTGTGCTCCCATCCAGATATACCGTAGCAGAGCTAAAGCATCTAAATTCCACATGAATCTACAGAGTTGTATGGTGTGTTCAGCATAAATGCTGTGTGGGGTATAGACAGTTCTTATTAGGAAGAATTGATCTCAGAGCATTTAGGGAAAAACACAGGACAGTACAACATACTGTCAAAATGAATGTTTCAGTTAGTGCATAGTGTGGAAAATTGGTAGCAACCATCACGTCTGCCCAGTACCTTTACAAAGGGTTTGCATCGCCCAACTGTGACCTCTTTGGTTTGTTTTTGGGATAGTTCCATGAAGCAGCTGTTATTCCTCCCTGTTTTAAAGACTGAGGGAGGGACTTTGAGGGTTTTTAATCTGGCTTGCCCTAGGTTACAACTAATTACCAGGGGAGAGGGAGTGGAGAGACTCAAACCCTCATCAGACCCTTGGTCTCTTGGTTTCTAGCAGTAGGACGCCATCGTTGAATGGTGCACTTTAGCTGGTCCTGCTGGTACCTCCTCAAGGAGAGAATAGTTGAGTCCTATGCAGCTCACCTAATTGCTCCTCCTGCATGTTCCCAGTCTAGGCTGTGGGTGAACCTGGGCATTGTAGCTTCATCCCGGAGACCCACAGCTCCTTTCTTGGAGGGCCCACAGCCACCTCCCCGCTGGAGAACATTCCTCATCAGGGCATGGCAGCAGTGAGACATGGTGAGAAGTGATAGCTGGCAGTACATGCAGCACAGAGCTATGGATAATAGGCTCACTGAGACTTAATCTAGAAGCTGTTTACAAAAGTATTCTTAGGTGTCCTGGTTTGGACTGAAAATGTGGAATTCAGCAAAGGACCTGTCCGAAACAAGATTCCATGAGTCCTGTCTGGCCTGAGACTTGAGGGGAGGGTGACCACTCCATGCTGGGGGTTCTGGTTTTGAGTCCTTCTGCTTTTAGCAAGTGAATCTCTGTTTTCTCATATTTAACAGGGGATTAACACCGTGTCTCTTCCTTACACATTACTTTGAAGATAATCTGAGCGCACGGTTGTAAAGTGGTTCTGAAATGTTAAAAGTGCAATGGAAATATAAGGTGTTTTTCTGTAGAACTACCCTATAGTAGATTCTTAACAAACTGTAGTCTCTAATTAAACTTTTCCAGGCTTCCTCTAATATCCCTAGGCTCTCTCTTCCCCAGCTTTGGATAAAGCCCCCAGACGTGGCTGTGATCAACAGCAGCTGCAGGTTGGATGTGATCAGTCCAGATCACCACCACATGGTGTAATTGCCCTTTGTGAAATTCTGGGGCGAGAGGTCAGCCTTCTTTACCCACCTTTGTCACTTCTCAGTCATCTGTATCCTGGTGGCAGTTGGGTTATCCCGGCATCCTTCCCCTACCCCCACCTCCCTGCCCCACCCCCCTCTCTTGGAGGCCAGGAAAAAACCATCTGCTGAGTTGGCTTTCAGAAGATTTTTTTTTTAAATACCAATTTCCCTTTGTTCCAAGGCAACCTCCAATCAGAGCTGGGGTCTGCTGGGTTTGGCGAGAGGCTGGTATTGTGTTTCGTGCTCCCGGAGGAAAGGTTGTCCACTTGCTTTTCTTTTTGATTCGATTCCCTGCCATTCTGCAGGAGAGTCAGAAGTTGCAGCTGCCGCTGTCAGCTGTAAATGGGGGACCCCCTTGTTTAAGAACCTGCATGTTAATCCTTTGGCAGGGGGTGGAAAAAATAAAAACAAAAACAAATACAAAACCAAAAAATTAAAACCATCACTAAGAAAAGTATTTCTTCCTGTTCCCACCTCGTTTTGTAAGTCACACAAAATCTTACTGGTTGCTTAAGCTTAGGCCTTGCTGTCCTTGGATGTTTGCTTGGAGATCCTTTGGTGTACAGCCTCTTACGTTTCCTCATTTCCTGCTGAAGAATATGAACTGTGCATCAGAGGCAGAGGAGAGTCATTCTTTTATGGAAAACTTGAACCGCAGGGAAAAGCAACTGGCCATGCAGGCTGCTTTCCTGAGCAGAGCCACAGCCACCGCTTTGTTGCTGAGCGCAGCCGGGAACATTGCCAAGCACTCGACACACACTGTCTACTAAATCCGCCCCACCACAGCAATGGAGATGTTATTATCCCCATTTTACAGTTGTATGCAGTGAGGTGCAGAAACCTCCAGTGCCTTGCCTCAGTCTCAGGGTCGGGAAGGTGGGATCCCAGCGTGTCCACCCTCTGAGCCCTGAGGCAGCTCCTCACTCAGGACTCGGGGGGTTGAGCCCAAGCCCAAGGTTCTAAGCCTGCCCTCCTGAAGACCCACAAGCAGGTGCCTTCTCAATGTTTCCATTTCTCTGTAAAGTGGGACCAGAATAGCTAGATGCCTGAGAACCCAGAGGGACAGTTTGGTCAAATCTTGTGAAAGTTTTATAAGCTCTTCTATTCCTGAACCTTGTGCATTTGTCCTCTTTTCCTGTCATGTTCCACAAAATAAGTGAAAATCGTCTCAGCAGGTTCAGGTGGTGCTCTGAGATATCTTCTCAAGTGGTCCTGCAACTTTGTGAGCAGAGCACCCTGCTGGCCTCCGGCTTTGCACGCCCAGCCCTCGCTTGCTACACACACTCCCAACCTTCACTCATGGGCTTTCCTGGGTGAGAGCCTTTAACAAACCAAAGGGTATGTTTTGCTCCTCTATGGTGGTGAGCGGAGAGGTCAAGGAATGAACACATGATGAATTCTGTAAATTGGTGAAAACCCATAAAATCCATAAAGCTGTTTTTAAACATGCTATCTCCTCCATCCTCTCACTGTTAGGCTGGAATTATGACACAGAGCATCGGGGGACTGGAGGATCCCCCTAGAGTGGAACATAAAATAAAACAAACAAACGCAACAGAAAGAGAGAGAGGCCAATGGTTTCTCTTTTGCTTCCTCCTAAGGATATAGAATTTTCCTAGATAACTTACAATGCATGTGTGTCTGTATTTATTTTACTATCTTCAAATACATTGTAGGTGCCTATTAATGTGAATTGTAAGAAATATGGTGACTTGACTTAGCAATGTACTCAGCTTTGCTCCTGAAACTCTCTGATAAAGTCCTTGTTCAAAACCTTACTATGTGAACTGAAGTAATTTTTACTAACTGGTCTCTCCTTCACTTTCTAATACAATCCAAGAGTAAAAACAAATTGCCTGAAGCAATTCAGAGAGAGAGAGCAAGAGAAGACAGCATATAGACATATTGGACTGGGTGAGAGAGGTTTTAAGTGCTGGTATCCGTAAGCTGGGCGGTAGCGGGTACAGGGGCAGTGGGCCAAGGACCAAGAAGAATGGTCCCTACTTTCAGCTCTGCCAGCTGACTCAGGCTGCACTTTGGGTTAGCCAGGCTCCCTCTCTAGCTCTATTTTACCTGAGGCTGCAGATCCCAGAGGTGTGAGAGCAGAACAGGAGGAACTAGTAAAAGGAGAATGTTGACTTCAGAACAGTGGGCTCTGCTGGACCCGAGAAAGATGCCCCAACAAAGAGTCGTAGAGCTGAGCTGAGCAGCACTTGGGTACCCCTGCTGATGCTAACTGTCCCGTTCACAGTGCTCCCTTTCTTCTGCATCACTGAGTCATTCATTCATTTATACACTCATTTAATAAAACGTATTTTCTTCAATCCCTACGTGTTGCATGCCAGGCACTATCATGGAGTTATAACTGGGCATTATTCTTAAGTGGGGTAATGTTGTCTGTCTGATTTGCAGGCTACCTCAGAGTAGGAACTGAGACAGAAAAGCTTCTTCATAACACCTCAACTAGGAAGAAGGATGTCAGAATTCGCAAAAAAAATACCTTGTAGTTGACTGGTTGATTTGACTGAGTGATAGGGACAGTCCCTGGCTAATTAAAAAGAAAGACGAGAAGTACCTTGAAGCAGAACAAGATGAGACGTGAGTTGAAGGCATCCATTCTGTGAAACACATGTGGTTTATGGTACTGATGTATTTAATCAGTGGGATGTCCTTGAGATTTCCAGCATAGAAAGAAGAAGAGAGAAAAGCAAGGTTGGCTGAAAACCTGAAAAATCATGTCACACATTTTGTTAGAGGGAGCAGAATCCAGAAAATAGTGGAGGAGATGGAAGTAGAAAAGTAGAAATCTCCGGTTACTGGGGCAAATCAGGTGCAAGGGTGGAGGCCATGTGAGAGCTGGCCCCTGCAAAGGGAGGGAGGGAAGTTTGGCATCTGAAAGAAAAGGTGGGGTGGGGGGGCAGAGAATTCGCTCATGCTTATGGGCTGGGGGAAGGGCTGCCTCTGAAAGGCTCTCTCAGTCCAGGCAACCAGTGCAGAGGAGGGATGGAAGAACTGGTGAGAAAGCGGACACTCCTGGATGAGCTTGGCCTTTGGTCCTGGACCCTCTCAAAGGTACTTACTGCTCCACCCGAGGTACCAGTGGCTTTCTACTAGTGAGGAAACCACTGCTCACAGCCCCTTGGGGGCAGCCGTGCAGGTGGGCCTGAGAGGGGCCCCCACGGGCTGGACCAGCTGTGCCCCCTCCACCTCTAGGGAGGAGCAGGTGCTGATCTTCTGGATGCCTGGCTTTCCTTCTGGCTTCATTCCTAAATGACAGCTGACCTTTGCTCCCGATATTAGGCCTGCAGCAGAGCCCTCTCCGTCTGGGCCTGACTGCTGTGCAGCAGTGGCTGCTTCTGCTCATCTCATTTAACACAGGGAGACAACTGCTGGTCCTTGGAGCCTTTCTTTCTCAGAAGAGGACAGCCCGGCTATGGGGTTCAGCCTGCGGGCAGTGGAGGCAAAGAGATGGAGAGGAAGACATATATTTAGGAGATAATCCAAGTCAAATCTAGAGAATATCAGAGAAGGATGTACAGTCACATACATCCTTCTGTCATCGTGTTTTCTCTGATGAGCTCTGTCTGAGGAGCCCTGAGAAGGTGGTGTGGTTTGGTGTGTGCATTAGAGAGTATTTGGTGTTAGGTGCACATACATGTATGTGTGTGTGTCTGGCCTCTGGGAAGATAGATATTGTATATGATGCAATAGAGCCCTGACTGAGAAGCAGGAGATTAGTCTCTGCTCCTAACCACCTGGGTTTCCTCACTGCCTCTTGTTCTCAGGAGTCACATCTTGAAATGAAGGCAATGAAGCGGAATATACAAAAGTCTTTTCCAATTGTGATATTCCAATAAATCCCCATATAAATACTGATTCATATAACTAGGAGGCATATTAATATATGGACTTGATTTGACCTAATTACTAATATAATAACATGCATAGTTTTGTTAAATAGCTGCCTATAAGTATAAAATACATATTTATTTGAAAAAAGAGTATAGACGTATTCTGCTACACTTGATATGAATGATGACTAAGAATGAAAATCCGGGCAGGTGAAAGGATACAGAGCCATCACTCCAGGTATATACGGACTTGTTTGGCCTTCAAAGAAGCCTCCAAGCTTCACCTTTTGTTGGGGAGGTTAGGCCCAAGTGTGATGGTCATCTTGTGCCAGATGCTGGGGTGTGTGAAGAATCCAGAGAAGGATGAAGGAAGAGAGGAGGCTTGAATGGGCCTTGAGGGCAGCAGAGGATGTAGGCAGGAGGAAAAAGTGGCCAGGGCATTGTTTGAACCATTGTCCAGGAGGCAGGATGCTCACTGTCTGCCTTGAATCCGTTGGGCTGACCTGCAAGGTTTACCTGGAAATCTGGAGTGCAGGAAAGCCTTGGGAGAGCAGATAGGGAGATCCGACTTCTTCCTGAGCGTGTCAAGAAAGATATGTTGCCACCCGGTCCCAAGTTGGGGAGAAGAGAATGGGGGAGTCTGCAGAGAGCTGCTTTAAGAAATCAAAATACAGCAGCAATGGAGGGAAGCAAGCCCAGAGTGGACAAGAAACAGAGGTCTACTGCAGCCCCTAGTGAAGAGAGGAAGTGCCCTTGGTTTTTGCTATCACCCTGAAGAGGCCTAAGGAGCCTTCAGGCAGGTACAAAGGAACAGCCTCCGACATTTTGATTCCTGTGAGTTAGAGAAGCTCAGTCATTTTCTTAAGAATCCATTGATTGTGTGTTAGGGACACTTATGAAAAGCTGATTAGAAAGGGCCTGGAGTGAAGAAGAGCTTAAGGTGTCCACAAAGTTTCCAAATCCAGTATTTTGCTGTGGAGTTTTGTTTCCAGCTGTCTGTTTCACTGTTTTGTTTTCTGCTATACTTCGTACCCATTCCTCTGCTACTACTGAGTTCTCCAGCTCAGTATAGGACTCAGCAAATATCTGCTTTTCCACCCCTTCTCCAAACAGCTGAAATGGGAGAGAAAAGCCAGCATATGTTTGCTTCCACCATCATTTCCTCTCAAACATTTTTTAACTCCTTTAGGTGTGATCTACCCATACACAGTGAGGAAGAACAAATTGCGCTTTTTGTGTGTTAGAAAGGAACAAAAATGCATATGGCCATGATGGGGAATTTCCCCCACCCTCAGAAGGTGGGGGAACAGGGCAGTGGTGTGAAAGAATGAATTAGTTATGGCAAATCTTGTTAGTGTCCATTGTAAGGAGAGAAGCTAAGCCATCTGTGGCCACTTGCAAAATTGTTCCTTGTTTGTTCAGGCTCCCCACCGAAGCAAATCTTTGTGGCTTCTTCTAATTTGTGTACTGTCACTTGTTTGCCAACTGGAGGGTGTCTGGACATGTGTATGTGAGAGGGCGTCTGAGTGGACATGTATGTATGTGTTGGTATGCTGTAGAAATAGATGTCTGGGGGTCTGGCTTTGATGGGGCTCTGGGCTTAGGAGGAGAGGGAGGAATCCTGGGAGAGCCTATCTATGTCATTTTTGGACATTCCTCATCAATATCTCCAATTGCCTTCTTGTGCTCCTATCCTTCACTTCTCCTCTGAGTCTCCTGCTGCCCTAATTTCTCTCCCATCTTTGCTTCAGCTTCAGTTCTTAATTGGTGGTGTGTGTTCTGAAAGAGGTAGAACATGTTTAGGGCAGTTTACATCCTAGTTAAAAGCTAAGAGAGGTATGTGCCACCAGTGTGACCAAATAGTTCTATGTCAAAGATACTGTTGTTGCACCTCCATTCATTCTACAAGTGTTTACAGTGAGCCTACTGGAGACAAGTGGTGTACCGGATGCTGTAGGGATCTAAAGGCTTCGTGACCTCCATTACCCTTGTCTTCAGGGAGCTTCCATGGAGTGGAAGTGATGCATGATGAGCAACACATGCTCTGTGGATGGGATGAACTAAGTTCTGGAGCTCATGCATGGAGGGATTGGTTATCATCGTCCATTGACCACCAAAGGCTTTGCTCCTGAGGGAGTGTGGAAGACAGAAGATTGTATAGAGTGTGTGGTCAGGAGGGCTCTCATGCTAGACTTCTGGGATGTCCAGGCTGGCATCCTAGGGAAAATGGTAAACACAAATCTACAAAAATTAAAAAGCGAAAATGCTCCTTTTGCTTATCATCAGGCCATCCTACGGGAAGGTTGATATAATAGGATAAAAATCTGGGAAAAAATCTGGAGTTCTTCTGTGTTTATGTCTAAAAGCACCAGTAATTTATTCTCTCTATGATGTTGTGAAACTGCACCTTAATTTCCCTTTTGTAAAAAAAAGGACATCCTGCTTTTTCCCTCTCTTCCTCTTACTTTCCTTTATACTGGGCAAACTCTGGCTATAAAGAAAGTTGGTGCTTTCATCTCTTCAGAAGACCCTTTTTTTATGCTGTAGGGGGCATTCTCCATAGCCATCTGAGTGGGCCAGACTGCTTCCCAGTGCTTGATGGATACACGTAAAGAATATTAAAGCTGAAAGAGACCTTGAAGATCATCAGAGCAATCTTCCCTTTACAGATGAGGATAGAGTCCAAATCAGGATGTTTCATGATTTGTCCAGGATCACATGGCCAATCAATGCAAGTCTGGAAAAAAAATCCTTTTTAATCCTCACAATGCTGGGTGCTAAAGAAGAGACAGGACACTCTATTACTGTGGCCGTTCATTGCCACTGCACGGGAGTCTCCCTGCCTATTTGCTTGGCCCGTCTTATTACAGTTTGGCACTTCTCTCTTGAATCCTCCTGAACTGACATGGCTCTGTCTAGGAGGATCAGATAAAGGAGCCTTTATTTCCTAGCTGCCCTGTACATGCAGCATTCAGAGAAGAGGGGCTAGAAATGGGGGTGGGGAGGGGAGAAAACATTCGTCTTTTAATACTGGCCTGACATGAAAGCCTCACTGACAGGCACTTTGAGAACCCAGCTAAATAATGGTCACAACCAAGACAAAACATAAAACTGACCCACTAGTTATGCGGTTACTTAAACATGATTTACCCTTCATTATGCTGGTTGGGACCTGGGGATCTCATTTCTAATGAACCAAGAGACGGTACAATTAATTACATTAGAAGGAGTGCTATTAGACAGCAGACTGGTCATTGCAAAAGAAAAGGTCCTTAAATATTCCCCACCTTCCCCCAAAACTTGCAGAAATACACAGGAATAGCACAGGTCACATATTGGTGGACACAGACAAGAACGGGAAAATGGTGACTGCTAGTGGTCCCAAAATGGGATGTGGGATGGGGGGTGATTAGCTAGAACCAGAGAAGTTGCAGTGATTGGGAGAAGGAGGGGCAGGGGTTTAGAAGGGAATTGTTATGTGATTTGGCCAAATGTGAAAAGTCCACCAGGAGCTCTGCATCCTCAGTGCCCTGGTGGACCTGATCTGCATCTTATGTGTACATCTGACAGCCAACCCTGAGCCTCTAATTGCAGTGACCTGCCCACTTGAGGTAGTTAGGATTTGGAAGTGGCTGGACTAGAAAAAAGGCACTGAAGGCTGGGAGGCCACATTTAGGCCAGTGAGAATGGGAGCCCAGTTACAGGAAGAGTCCAATCCACCATGATGTGCTAACGTGTCTGATCATCTTTTGATCACGCAAGCGGATCGCAGAAGCTCTCCTTTGACTCCGATTGCTTTAGGGGTGTTGTCATATCTCCCTTTGGTTGAACATAGTAGTCAGAGAAGTCAGCTCTGCAGTGGAGTGTCTGAGCTGGAAAGATGAGAAGGTAAAGCCTGGAAGATTTGAAGAGGGCAGGGCCAAAGGTTAAAGGAGAAAGGTTAACAGCAGGCAAAGACCCAGGATTGAAATATTTGCTGAAGGCTGACAGGCAACAGAATAGAGGCAGACAAGTGGCAAATTCCTGTTTTCTTCTCTAAATGAGAAAATATTTTGAGTGGTATTCAGTCAGACTGCATAATGCATTGAGGTGGGGGCCGGAGATGGAGAGAGAACATGAATGAGAGAGAATATTAAATAACCCAGGAAGCCAAAGTGACTACAGAGTTCAAGGAGCTGTGTAAGCGTCATCCTCCTTTGCCTCCTTATTTGGGCAGCTCAGCATTCATTTCTTCACTCACTGGTCCAGCACGTGGTCATGAGCACCTGCCATATCCGGGGAAGGGGTTAATAGCTGCCCATAGGAATTAGCATCAGACAAATGAAAAAGAGGCCAGTCCTTCCTCTCAAAGGCACGCAGGTGCATGAACGGTGATTCCAATGCAAGCTGCAACTTTTGGTTTAATGCTGTTAAGGTTGTTTTCTTTTAAAACCTGAATCTTACAGTCATCTGTGTCTGCTCACAGTTTAGTGAATACTTTTATATAATCTTGCATCTAAGAGAGAATATAAAGTGATTTCATCTACCCTAGTGCTCAGGCTATCCCAGGGTGTTGTTTCCAAGCGGGGTTACCCTGCACTGCTTGGGGAATTGTGCAGCAGGGCTGGGGCGCCGTATGTGCAGGTGGGAGAGTCTGGGTGTGGGGAAGTGGTTAGGAAGTAAAACAGTTGTTTGTTTTACACAAACAAACAGCTCAGTCAGAGCCAGCTCTCCTCCTCCTTGCTCGGCCCTGCCTGCTCTTGCTTGTGAGGATGGCTGTGGTGCTCAGGAGTGCAAGTTCATTTAGGTTTCTAGACTGATGGTGAGCAGCACTGGTGGTTTATTCACTGGGATATTTATGAATGACAAGAATGTAGAGCTGGGAAGGCTGTGAGGGTCATATCACAGAGGGCAATCCGCAGAAGTTAAGTGACATCCCCACGGTGCCTGTGAGGTTGTGGCAGAGCTGGGACCCAGCCTTAGCCCCCTGACTCCCCAGCCAACTTTGGGTTCACTGCCACCTCTTCCAGGAAGTGATGACTCAGAGTATTTCCATCAGCATCTCTTACCGCTACCCCTCCTCCATTTTCTTCCTACAGCCACCAAGCCAATAATAGACCAAAGCAGTTTCAATTTTAGGCAGTTTCCTTTTTTACTTAGAAATCTATGTTTAGAAAGGGTGCTGGGGTAGTGATGATAGCTGGGGGTGGGAGGGAGGTGTGAGAAACTTCAAAGGGGGTGGGTTTCTCCTGGTTCTCAGGTAACCTGGAGGAAATCAGAACTGGGTACTTTCATGGAACCTTGAGTAGGTCTCTGAAAGATTCCTTCCCCTCTGAAGTTTTTCTGGCTTTTTAGTTCAGGAGGGAATTTCCCTCCTGTCAATTCTGGGACCATCCTAAAGCTTCATAAAATTCTTATGTAAGTTTTAAGCTTTAAAAACTAACTAGTGTGAATTATTACAAAGTACTTTGTAAGTGACATTTCAAGCTGTTGGATTTTCGTTCATTCCAATAGTCCTAGATGAATATTATTTTCTTTTCGAGGAAGGTAGAAACTTTGCTTTATTGTAGGGCCTAAAATTGGAAATTACTGAAAGAGATTATGAATAAGCTAATAATAATTGCTGTCTCTTAAGTTCTGTATATTAGGCACTGATGCAAATTTATATGTAATCCTCCCAGCAGCTCTAAGAGGTAAGTCTTATTATTCCCAATTTGCTGATGAGTACACTGTGGCTTTGGGAAGTTAGATAGCTTGCCAAATGGCACATAGCAAGTGTATATGGGTGTGAGTATTTGAAGTCAGGTCAGTCTGATTTTAAAGTTCATATTCTTAATCATGAGGCTATATGGGCCTCGCATTTGCAGTTTAGAGGTCATAATATTACATCAATATGTAATAATATTGCTTTTAAATTTCATGACATGGTTGCTTCCCAATGAACTATACTTGGAAGTTTATTAAATTTTTAAGGTATACAAAGATTTCCTGAAGGCCTTGTTTTAACGAATGCCTCAAACCACACAATTGTGTGCTTCGTTCCGTAATTCATTTTTGGAATAATATGTGAAGAAGAGCCCAAGATGAAAGGACCTAGCTAAATTGTTGTATGACAGCCATGTTCCCACTCTGGTTTCTGCTTTCACATTCTGCGGTCAACTGGGGAGATAAATCCCTTTGCTATTGATCTTACTGAGGAGGAAGGGGTGTGAAGGTGATGGCTATCAAAGGATCTTGGAAAATTGAAAGCATTATCCAAATGCAAGAATAGAACATGTTAACAGATTTTTTTTTTTTTGTAACAGTCTAAACATGTTTCAGTCTCACTTTTCAGATCTTAAATGAAGTCTATTTAGTTTGGATTGCTCAGTGTTTTAGCTCTCAGGAAGAGTTATACACATTTGACTCAAATATTTAGTCAGGATGTATATAGGAATGTGTGTGTTTTCGTGTGTATATATTTTGATTCCTAAACAAAAACAAGCTTTTAATTTGTTTTACTGTCAGTGTTCTCATTCCTGTCACCCACTTTGGGGTAGAGATTATGATGAATGCTATCTGTTGAGGTTCCTATCTTCAAGGGCCTTATCATCATTTCCTTTTCATTTGAAAGTCTTTAAGGATTTGTTGCTGAATGTCTTATGTGTCCCATGAAGATGCATTTAGATGAGAAACTTGCTGTTCTAGAGGCAGCCTAGGCACTGAATGGCCAGAATCTCCTTTGAGTTGAGGAGAGTGGATAGTTGGCAGACACTATCTTTGTATGAGCTCTGTCGGTGGTTGCCAACTATATGACTTGAGGTATCCAGAATGTTCCCTCCAACCCTAATGAGAACAAGAATCATTTAACCAACCCCTACTGTATCTTCACTAAGCTCTCAAAACACCTTAAATGTGAAATCTTGACCACCTTCATAAAATTGGATTCTTACAGGTGAAATGGACTCATGCTGGTATTCCTGACAGACACTTAGCTGCCCTTGTCTGTGCTTTGTGAGTGGCCTTTCCAGTGTTGGATAGTTCTGGACTTAGATGATTTTTCCCATTTTGGGTTAAAGTATTCCTCTTTGTAACCCTGCCTTTTAATCCTAGCTAACCCTAAAACAGAAACTATGCTAGAGAGTTGGTGACACTTTTCTAAGACCCTAAACTGAAACCCAGATCACTTGTATCTGGTAACAAAAGAGACTTGATTTGGGGGGAGATCCTTAGAAGTACCATTCACGCATTTCCTCATTTGTCCTGTTGCCACTTATGAAGTCCAGTCTACAGAATGAATGAAGGCTATCTCGGGAAGAAATCAGAGTCTTCTCTTCTCTCATTCAAGGCTCATTACTTAGGAATATGCTGATTCTGAGAGACTGAATCATGCACCTCTTCTGCGTTGTGATCACATTAGCACAGCTTGGCTACCTTATTCAAACTCTGGTGTTATAACGTCTGATTTATTCCAGATAGCAGGGCAGTCAGGGGATAGGGAGAAGTAGAAGCCTTTGGGATGTTTAGTGGCTGTTCACTATTAGAAACTTGAGTTTCTCAGAATTGGTCATCTCTCTGGATATCAACATTTCTCTGTGCTAAATTTATTTGCAATCTATTAAAAATCACAGAAGGTATGCATACTTGAAAAGTGCACTGTTTTAAGTACAAGTAATCAAATTTAAGGTGCATCTGGGTACCTGTTATTAATGTCCCATAGTGATCATTTATTTATTCCACTAACAATGAATGAGTTTGGATTCTGAGGCAGTCATTGCACTCAGTATTAAGCATATAAAATCAAATAAGACATGTCATCTTCCTTCAAGAATCACACAAACTTTCATAAGTCATAGCAATATTTTTTTGGATCTGTCTCCTAAAGCAAAGGAAATAAAAGCAAAAATAAACAAATGGGACCTACTTAAAAGTTTTTGCATAGCAAAGGAACCCATCAACAAAATGAAAAGACAGCCTACTGAGTAAGAGAAGATATTTGCAAATGATATGACTGTCAAGGGGTTAATATCCAAAATATATGAGCAGTTCATACAACTCAACATCAAACAAGCAAACAAACCAATTAAAAAATGGGCAGAAGACCTGAATATACATTTTTCCAGACATACAGATGGCCAACAGGCACATGAAAAGATGCTCAACATCATTAATCATCAGAGAAATGCCAATTAAAACCACAATGAGATATCACCTCACACTGGTCAGAATGGATATCATCAAAAAGAACACAAATAACAAATGTTGGCAAGGATGTGGAGAAAAGGGTACCCTTGGACACTGTTGGTGGGAATGTAAATTGGTGCAGCCACTGTAGGAAATAGTATGGAGGTTTCTCAAAAAACTAAACATACAGCTACCGTATGACCCAGCAATTCCACTGCTGGGCATATATCCGAATAAAACTAAAACACTAATTCAAAAAGATAGATGTACCCCAATGTTCATAGCAACGTTATTTACAATTGCCAAGAAATGGAAGCAATCTAAGTGTCTATTAACAGATGAATGGATAAAGAAGATGTGTTATATATATACAATGGACTATTACTCAGCCATAAAAAAGAATGAAATTTTGCCATTCATTTTTGCAACAATATGGATGAACTTGGAGGGTATTATGCTAAGTGAAATAAGTCAGACAGAGAAAGACAAATACTGTATGATATCACATATATGTGGGATCTTAAAAATACAACAAACTAGTGAATATAACAAAAAAGAAACAGACTTACAGAAGTAAAGAACAAACTAGTGGTTACCAGTGGGGAGAGGGAAGGGGGGAGGGGCAAGAATAGGGGTAGGAGATTAAGCAGTACAAACTGTGTGTAAAATAAACTACAAGAATATATTGTACAACACAGGGAATATAACTTATATAATTATATAATATATAATATAATTATATAACTTATATAATTATATATAACATATAATTATATATAATATATAATATAATTTATAATAACTATAAATGGAATATAACCTTTAAAAATTGTAAATCACTGTGTTGTACACCTGAAACTTATATAACATTGTACATCAACCATACATCAATAAAAATGAAAAGAATCACACAAACTTGAGTGAGACAGGCTAATAAAGTGAAAATTATCAAATAATATACTAAATGCAGTGAACAGAAAGCTTCAGGGATGGAAGGGGAGGGAACCCTTGGAGCAAGTTTTGAGGGACAAGAGGAATCGGTTGGACTAAGGTGGAGAATGGACATTCCACAAAGAAAGAATGGCCTGGACAAAGGTCTGGGTGGTAAAACACAGGTTTGATGAGAGGAAATACAAGTAGTTCTGCTCAAATTAATGACACAAAGAGTGTGTTGGGAGCAGTGATGAAGGTTGAGCAGTGGGAAGAATGCAGATAGGAACTAATATTTGTTGCATCCTTATTAAGTGTTGGATAGAGTTCTAAGCCCTTCACCTGTTTACCTAATATAATCCCCATAAAAGCCTACGAGATAACTACTATTCTTATCCCCACTTTACAAATGAAGAAACCGAGGCACAGAAACACTGAGCCATTTGTCTGTCACACAACTAGGAAGAGATGGGACTTCCCTGGTGACGCAGTGGTTAATAATCAGCCTGCCAATGCAGGGGACATGGGTTCGAGCCCTGGTCTGGGAAGATCCCATATGCCGCGGAGCAACTAAGCTCATGCACCACAACTACTGAGCCTGCACTCTAGAGCCCGCGAGCCACAACTACTGAGCCTGCATGCCACAACTACCGAAGCCCGCATGCTTAGAGCCCATGCTCCGCAACTAGATAAGCCACGGCAATGAGAAGCCCGTGCACTGCAAGGAAGAGTAGCCCCCACTCGCTGCAACTAGAGAAAGCCTGCTCGCCGCAACTAGAGAAAGCCCGCGCACAGCAACAAAGACCCAACACAGCCAAAAATAAATAAATAAATTTATTATAAAAATTCTATTAAAAAAAAAAAAAGAACTAGGAAGAGGTGGAGGTTAGAATTGATCCCATGAAGCCTGGCTCTAGAGCTCACTTTGAATCACTGTTCTTGGGCCTTGTGTACAAGGAGGTTGAACCTTATCCTGAAAATTATGATTTATTTTAGACACAGGAATTACACAGACAGAATTATGTTCTGGAAAGGTCACATGGAGGGTCATGTGGAGAGCAGATCATAGGGGAGAGAGGTTGGAGGCCTTTAACATAATCTAGGTGAGAAGTGATAAAAACCTGAAGCACACTGGTGACAGGGGATGTCATCAGAAGTAAATTGATTCAAAAGGCATTAAGCAAGTAGAATCTGTTTGACTCTGGCTAATGGGATTAAGTTGTTGAATGAGAAGGTGGAATTTATCTCCTAGGTAAATGGATATCACCATTCATAAAGAAGAGCTGGTTAGGGAAAAGAATGCTAAGGTATGTGATTCCTGTTGAGTTTCCAGTTTCAAGGGAAATCATGGGTGTGGTTTAATTTGCCTGGGGTAACTTGTAGAGTCTGAGGGCTGTGGAAAGACCTTGGGGATTACAGGCACTTAGGAGATAGGCAGAAGAAAAATTTTTGCAAAGAGTGATGGGGCCAGAGTAGAAGAAATCCCAAGAGCCCCAGAAGTGTATGCTTTATGTAGCACAGGCTTTGGCAACATTGCTCACTGTGACTTTCGGGAGAGTGTTTCCAGTGAAGTTGTGGGATCAGAAGCCTGTGAAGAAGGGATGCAGAAACTGTAGTGTAGTCCAATCTTTCCAGAAGCCTGCTGGTGAAGTGAAGTGCAGCTATGCATCCATGTGAGTCAATTCTTGAAAACACATCATGGAACATTTGCAGAAACCTGAAGTAGTGAGCCTGGGACATAACCTGCCCTTGGTGTATGGGCAGTACTGAATTTCAGTCCCTAGACAGATATTGAATAGGACTTCCTTTATTGTGTTCAGGTCTGGGCCTGGTACTGTGGAATGTGAAGGGAAATTATATAACATAGGTTCTGCCCTCAAACAATTTTTATTCCAGATGTAGGGAGAAGACAAACATGGGAAACTAAGAGGAAAGATAAGAGAAGCTGTCAATCAATAGGCTGTCAGAGATTGCTGGAGTCCTTGAGGATGCAAGAAGTGAACTCCATCCTGAATGATGGAGCCAGGGAGAATCTGGGGAGCACAGTGTGAGCTTGGATGTGGAAACGTGCAAAGGGCCTGGGGGAGGAAGGCAGTGAGGAGCCCAGCTCATGCCTCTCACACTCAGGGTTTTCTTTTCTCCAGTTGTCTCCTTGACTGTATGCCTTTTCCGAACCTCCTTTTTTGGAACTTGCCATGTGCTCACAACCTGTGTTCCTTGGTCTCTGCATCCAAGAGGCTCTCATGTATCACTTCTGCCTACCAAGGAGGGGGCATTTAACATCTGCTACCTGTCTTGCCTCTATTCTTTTTTAGGCTCTCAACCGATTCTTTTCCCTTCAGTATTGCCCAGAGGTCCAAGAGGGACACCAAGGGAGCAATGAGAAGGCTGTGGTTGGGGCTGGGGGAGGAGAAGGCTCAGATAGTCCCAGGAGTTTTGGACGGTTGGGTCATGCTGGGAGCCCTTTATGCAGGAGACAGAAGTTGTTCTCATTGTCTAACTGCTGCATAACAAACCACCCTGAAACTCAGTGGCATTAAAACTACAGCCATTTTATTATGGTCTCCATGTTGTGGATGAGCATAGTGTGCATGGCTTACTTCTGCTCTTCAGTGGTCTGGAACTCATCTGGAATGGCTGGGACAGCATGAGTTTGACAGACTTGTGACTAGCTCTAGCTGTTGGCTGGGTCTCTCTCTTCTCTGTGTCGTGTCTGCCGGGGATGTCTGGTGCTTAGGCTGAGATGCCTGGAGCAGCTGGGGCTGTCTGGGTGCTGCTGTCTCCACACAACCTCTCAACATGGCTGACTTGAGTTTCCTCACAGCATGTCAGGCTCACTATCGTTGGATTCTTCCCTGATATCCTTCCAAGAGAATTGGGTGGGAGCTTCAAGAGTTCTTATATACTAGTCTCAAAATTAACAAATGTCACTTCTGCTACATTCTCTTGGTCAAGCAAGTCACTAAGGCCAACCCAGCTTGTTAGGCTTTGTCAAAGCCCTGCTATTTCTACATGGCCACAGGAGAGAAAGGAACCACTTGTTTAAGTGATATCTTCCTGACAGAAAATAGGGTCCACAGAGAAGTTTTTGAGATTGTCGCAATCCTTGTGGGGAAGGCCCTTGTCCAGTGGCTTCCAGAGCCCTGAATTAGGAGCCAGGAGACCTGGGTTCTGGCTCTGGCTTTATCTCCATCTAACCAACCTTAGAATAACTTTAACCTGTGAATTAAAATCCTGGTCATATTGGTTTTATATTTTACTCTACTAGACCAAGACCCCGGGTTGAATGGAGTTACAGTGATTGTAGAAGATAGGGAAACTCTCTCTCTAATGCATTCGTGCGCACACGCGCATGTACACACACACACCCCCCAGGCACACACAAATTCTTATATTCTCTACAAACTGGAGAAAGGGTTGAAACTGAGTGTAATCAGGCAGACCTTGGTCTAGTTCCTGTTTCTGCCACTTTGTAAACACATGGCCTCCCAACCTCATTTTCCTCATCTGTCAAATGGGGATAATACTACTTACCTGGTCAATGTGTCACCAATATGAAATAAAATCTTCTATGTCTGTTTAGACTCATAGATTCTTATAGAATCATCATTGTCATTCTGATTTCTTGCCCTAATAAGAGTTGGAATTTCCATAACGTCTGGCTGGACTACTTTTCCTCTTCCTTATGCCATGTCCGATCCAGTTTTGACATGTTTTCTTTATCACTAAATACCAGTGGCTGGGGTGTGTGTGCATGTGTGTATTTGTGAGGTTTGCATTCTCAGGTTTTGTGCTGGGACTGTCTAGATCTACTTGATGAATGATGTGCTGTGTGAGTGTGCATATGTGCTGGACATGCATGGAGGATTTAGATTCAGAACTGACCTAAGAAACCTAATTACCACTCAAGTAGATGATCACATATCCTCATTATGAGAACTGAATTGGTTGAAATTCATATCTAAATATGATCTTCTTGGAATTTACCTTACTGCTCCTTGAAGATGAGCAGGACTCTGAGATTCTATTTTCTTTAACATGCTGCAACTTGACTGCAGGGGCTGTCCGCCCTATAGCCCCTGCTGTCTTCTGCATGTACGGTCACAGACTTCTCCCTGAGCAGGCATCCAGTGAAGGAGGAAACCCAAAGCCTGTGTCAGGACAGATAAATAAGTAAAGATGTTTGTCAAAAGGCATGGAGTGCTATTCTCACCCTGTACCTTTGACAGGAGCAACCATATTGAATGTTGCATTTATTTAGACCCTTACTGCTAAGGATAAAGTACTCTGTAAACATGTCCTGCTTAGCCCTCACTGCATGTACTGCTGCCTTTCCGAGGTCTTTAATTCAGTGAAATAAATTACTTTAAAAAGAAGTGCTGTGCAGCCTCTTAGAACAGTAAACAAGAACACTTCAGGTCTTTTTAGGAACCTGAAGCCAAAGGCTGGTTTGTTGTTTTGGTCTCCAGGAAGAGCTGGTACAGAAGGAGGTATTGACCTCGCTGCTTTGGCTGGCACCCACCAGGTCCCTTCCTGGCGCTCACATTCCCCAGGCATGTAACTTAACACCTGTCCTTCTCCCGGCAAACAGAACTCACAGTGATGGCTGAGCCCCTGAGCAGGCCCTCCCAGCAGCTCAGCACCCTTTCACCTATGATTTCAAACCCTGACAAACCAGAATCAGAGAATGCATTTCCCCTCAGGATTCTGATATTAGGCCAAAAAATATTTAATCAAAAAACAACTCCCAGGGGGAGGTCCTGGGATCAGTACATCCCTCCATTTCTGTTTCCAGATATAGATGAAGAAAAAAAGGTGTAGGGGTTGTAGAGCCCTTTAAGACTAGCGAGTAGCTTACCTCTCTGCTGGAGATGGGCATGTGGTCTGAAAGGTGTCCTCTCTTACTGTTTCAATGCCTGCCCATATGAGCTACAGCATCACCCCTCCTATTTCCATCTGACATAGCCAAGCTGAATCTCTGGTAAGTAAATAATTAATATGGAAGTTGGGGATGTCAGTGGAAAAGTCAGCTGTGATGGGCTCAGATAACAAGTCCCAAAAGTGATAGCCACTCTGGCCTCTGAGAGGACCTGTCGGCTCTATAAGACCCAGACAGCCCTGTCTTCGGGCCTGTCTCTCCACATTAAAGTCAAGGGCCTATATCTCTCCATCGTTGAATCACATCTTTGTCCCCAAATGCTTGTACACACTGGGCTGACTGGTGTTTTCTTTCCTAAGTCCACCAGGCCCATGCAAGTCTGTGTGACTCATGACAGAGAGGAGTCTCAGTTCCAATATCTCTGTGGGTTTAGGGAGGGGTCAGGCTGTGAATAAACCATTACGTGGCTGATTCTACATCCTTCTCTTTTACCACAAAAACCTCAATTTCCCTTTTTGTGGAAAACAAAACCCTCTTTCATTGCCCCATCAACAGGACTGTGGCCTTTGAATTACAAGCTGTCCTCAGGAAATTTTGAAGATTAATCGGCTTTTGGATGGAATCGCTGGGACAACACCTGCCCCCTGTCCACTGGAGAGTAAGGAGTCTCCACTTCCATCCTCTGTGACCTCTGTGCCAACTTCACGTGTAGATGAGGAAATTGATCAGTCTGTGAATGATTTGCGAATCCACAGATGTGTGGCTGAGAAGCCCTGAGGGCATACACCGCAGATTAGCTGGGTCGGAGCTCCCTTACTCCCACCACAGTTCAAGGCCTCCATGGAGCTGGGGGAAGGAGTGAGTGAGGATGGCACCACAAATCGCAGATCGCTGCAAATGGGGTCAAGAGCAGAGACTGAAAATCAGAGGACCTCTTGAGGCCTACTCCAGTGGGCTTTCCAGAACACAGGATGAGATCATTTCTAGAAGGATATTAAAGAACAAGATCAGACACCAACATTATAAAAATTTGTAAACTGTAAATGTGATATAAGGGTAAGATGTGATACTTATTGCTAGAGAGAGTTTCTTCGCCCTTTCATGCATCTGGATTTATTTGTGAACTATTAATTGACTCCCTACTCTGTGCTAGTTTTAGCTTCTTCCCTTGGCCTTCCCAAAGACTGAGTGTACATCCTGCTAGCCGGCTGCTATTTGAGCTCTTTTATGTACTTTGGGAGTGTATATGGATTGACCTAGGCCCTTGTAAATGCCATTGCTCTTACAAGACATAAAAAGACAGTGAAATAACTTAGTATGGCATTCAAAGAGGCTTCCAGTTTCACCCAAACTTCTATTTAAAGGCTTGTCTCTCACCACTTTCTGAGTGGTCTGTTCATTCCCTGGCCATTTCCCTCTTCCATTGTTCTCTTCACATTACTGTGACAGTGTATGCCTTCCTCTCTCTCCCTCATGTGGCCAATAGTCACCTTTCCATGAAAAGTCCCCTCCTTCCTGATTCCTCAGCACGCACCTTCCTTTTCCCAAACTCCTAGCATACCTATTGCCAATGTCAATTATTTAGTGGCAAAATGTGTCCCCATTGTCACATTTCTTCTTTTGAACTATTTAAATTTTATTTGTTTGTTTACTTTTTATGTTGCTTTCTCCCATTTAGATTAGGAAATCTCTTTTGGGGTTAAAGGATTTAATTTATTAGCATTCCCCACAGCACTTAGCATAGCACCTGGTACATAGTAAGTACTCAATAAGTATTAACTGACCCTATATGATTAACTTCTGGACAGTATAAAATTGTTATATTCCATTCCTGTGTGTAAGGAATTTTGCTGTACAATAAGTAAGAGGAGATGAGGTTACCTGTAAGTCCACATAGAAATCTTTGTAGAGATATTCATTAATTCAATATTGTGGAGTTAGATAATCAAAGCTAAATTACTCAATATTTGTTGGATAAGAGCATCCAGAGAAAGGGGATTTGGTATAGGGGCAAAGGATTTAGTTGAAATGTGCTTAAAGATTAACCTGTGGAAGACTGATTGTGAGTTCAAGTCAAGAGGGATTATAGGTTGAATATGGACATCAGGGTTATCTGTCGTAGTGGGGAGCTGAATTCAGCAGTGCCCCTCCCCAAGCTTTCTGTAGTTTCCTTTGGAGAATGTTCTTCCTTTGTGGAAAATGAAGAGTATAATTAATTGCAAGAGAAAATGTTGTAATTCAGGAACATGACTCAATAGTGACAACTCTTTTATAAATTGACTCATATTCTTCTCATAACCCACAGTGCTTTTAGAACAAGTTGCAGACCCACAAGTGCTGACCAGGAATTTGTTGATTGATTCACTGCCATCATGATTCTGTTTCTCATAGAGATTGCTTGGTTTGCAGTTCTTTGAAGGGGTGACATTGCTGGAAATGACAGGACTAGCGTGACTGAGAGATTTATCTGGAACTGTCTTATAAAGCCTTCTCTGACCTCCTTTGTGCCCTTGGCAAACTTGGCCACTCTGTTCTCTGTACTCTCTCTCTTCCTTCTACACACGTGGTTGCCCTCCCTCTCCAGTTGTCTCCTTAATTATATCTCCGATGTCCAGCACAGGGCCTGACACATAATAGACACTTAAACCTTTATAAACGAATGAATGGTTAATGAATTAATGAGTGGATATTGAGCTCTAGGAGCTCAGATGGCAGTTCAGGTTGGGAAGGAGGGGCAAATTTGGTTGCAAGTCTGGCAAGTTGCTTGGTGAGTACTGGTCAGCAGGCCTGGCTTGCTGGAATCCTGTGTTGAGTTTATCTGGGTCAGACCTGGTCTTCCCTGAGTATGTAACCTTAGAAAAGTCACTTCTCTGTTCCCAACTTTTGTCTGTAGGATGAGTGCATGGACTGTATGATCTCAGACTTAAAGCTGGGAATTTCCAAGGATAGAATGTGTTGCCATTGAAATCAGTGAGTTTCCAGTTGCTGGAGGTGTTTTGTAGCAGGAATTCTGTGCCTCGGAAGTGTGGTATTGTTAGATGACCATGAGGTCCTTTCCAGCCTGAGACTCCGATGTGATAACTTTCAGCTGGTTTGAATTGCATCAGCATGGGCCAAACTGATGTCAGGGAGGGAGAGGGATTACATTTTTTGCTGTGTACCACTCACAAGTGAATTAATTACCTGCCATGGCTATTTTGATAGAGACAGTGTCATCCCCGTTGTCCACCGCTTTTTGAATCCTCTTTTTTCAGGACTGTTAGTTGTTGGGCATCTGTATATCCAGAAGCACACACAGCTCCACGTGTTCACGTGCTTGTGCCCTTTCTCTTATTCCTTTGACAGACTGGCACCTGGAGTCCCTTCGGACTGGCCATGCTAACTGCTATTGAAACTGGGGACTGAGGTGCCCCACACTAGCTGTGTCCCTCTGCAGAAGGCTCAGTTACTGGGGTCTCCAGTGCCACTTAATGATTTAGTTGCCCTTGTTTGGAGAGTGACATTCACTCTGTAGTCACATGTGTCGTGTTGATTTCTTTTCATTCACTCTGCAATCCTGTCTAGTGTCTACGCTGCCAGAGATCTTTATCAACATTAAAATGCTTCTGAAGCTTCATAGTCCTAAGAGAAAATTGTGACGTCATTTACATTTCACTTGATTTTATTTTCCTGAAACCATAGGAGGACAAATTTTCACGTTAAAAAAATATTTGTGTTTGTAAGGAGAACATACATAGGAGCATGTGCACACTTACAAACACATACACACACATAGACACAGAGTCACAACTTCTGTATTAGTTTCCCATTGCTGCTCTAACAAATTACCACACATTTAGCCACCCAAAACAAAACAAATTTATTACCTTAGAGTTCTGGAGATCAGAAGTCTGAAACGGGTCTCCCTGGGCTAAAATCAAGGTGTTGGCAGAGCTACATTCCTTCTGAAGGCTCTAGGGGAGGATGTTTTTATTTCCCAGCTTCTAGAAGCTGTTGGCATTCCTTGGCTAATGGCTCCATTCATCTATCTTCAAAGCCAGCAATGTCAGTTGGAATCTTTTTCACACCGATATCTCTCTGATAGTACCTTCCTCTTTCACTTTTAAGGAGCTTTTCGAGAATATATTGAGCCTACCTAGTTAATCCAAGACACTCTCCCTATTTTAAGGTCAGCTGATTAACAACCTTAATTATATCTGCAATGTTAATTGCCCTTTGCCATGTAACATAACATACAGGTTCTGGAGATTAGGACATGGGGCGTCTTTGGGGGTCCATTCATTATTCTGCCTACCACACCTTATTATAGTAGTGATAATAACTTGGATTAACAAAACATCAAAAAACAATCTTACCTTGCCTTTCCCTCCTTGATCTGTTACTATACCCCCAAGCACAATCCTTTACACTAGGAAATGAAAATAATTGCTTTTTGTTTAAACAGATTTGCTATAATTTGTAGAACTGTTGGAGTCATAACATTTTTAAAATATGTTTTATTAATAAGATATTTGTATAGTTGTGAAAGAGTCTAACTAAATATTTTCATTCATCAGAGGTTCTGTAAAATCTGTTTTTCATTGTCAGTGATATCTGATTTTGGATTCAGGTCCTTCACATTTGAAGTACTCTGAAAAGGATAATTTGGTTTTGTTATTTAATTGAATGCGTACAGGATACAGAAGAGGTTGGCAGTGTGTTCATTAAATTTACAAAATCAGTATATTAGGTTATAGTCCAGTAAGTGCACACTCTTGGCAGGTGTCTGAAGCCCAGGTAGGAGCAATTCTGGTTTCTGGGCAATGACTTGACTCTCATAGAGTTGCAGGTGCACACATGGGGAGTGGGGAGATGCCCGGTGACCTTCCATGATGATCAGAAGAATAGAGTCTGAAGAATAGACTTTGGTCAGAAAAATAGGACATCTGCCTGGAGTTGCTTTGGAACACCAGAGGATGAGGTACACCTATTTACTGAGAGTTGTCACAGTTCCCTGGAACTTGTCTTCCCAATCCCTGTCAGGAACCCTCCCAAAAGACTTGCCAAGGTTAAGCATTTATAGGTTTTGCTGGCCTTGAGTCTGGAGGTGTTGAAGTTTTGATTATTATTCCAGAGTGGGGATTGTGATGATGGGGCTCCAAGGATTCAACGGTAGAGTTACATCAACTCCTTTTGGCATTTTGAAGTGAGAATAGGCATGTGCTTAATGTTCTGCTGTCAGCTTAGAAAGGTGTACATCAAAACTACAATGAGGTATCATGGTACACCAGTCAGAATGGCCATCATTAAAAAGTCTACAAATAACAAATGCTGGAGAAGGTGTGAAGAAAAAGGAACCCTTCTACACTGTTGGGGGGAATGTAAATTGGTACAGCCACTATGGAGAATAGTATGGAGGTTCCTTAAAAAAATAAAAATAGAGTTACCATCTGATCCTGCAATCCCACTCCCAGGCATATATCCAGAGAAAAAACAGAAAACTCTAATTCAAAAAGATACATGCACCCCAGTGTTCATAGCAGCACTATTTAAAATAGCCAAGACATGGAAGCAACATAAATGTTCATCAATAGATGAATGGATAAAGAGGATATGGTGTATACACACACACACACACACACACACAATGGAATATTACTCAGCCATAAAAAAGAATGAAATAATGTCATTTGCAGCAACATGGATGGACCTAGAGATTATCATACTGAGTGAAGCAAGTCAGACAGAGAAAGGCAAATATATGGTATCACTTTATATGTGGAATCTAAAAAAATGATACAATGATACTTATTCACAAAACAGCAAGAGATTCACAGACATAGAAAACAAACTTATGGTTACCAAAGGTGATAGCAGGGAGGGGTGGGGGAGAGATAAGTTAGGAGTTTGGGATTAACATATACATACTACTATATATAAACTAGATAAACAACAAGGACCTTCTGTATAGCACAGGGAACTATATTCAATATCTTGTAATAACCTATAATGGAATAGAATCTGAAAAAGAATGTGTGTGTGTGTGTGTATGTGTGTGTGTATATATATATATATACACACACACATACACACACACAACTGAATCACTTTGCTGTACACCTGAAACTAACACAATATTGTAAATTAACTATACTTCAATAGAAAATGGTTAAAAAAAAACAAACAAAAAAACCCAAAAAGCTTTTTGGGTGTGGATCACTGCACACACACACACACACAAATAAAGGTTGTACATTTCACCTTTACACTAATGGCCACATTATACATTTTATACACTGTGGCCATTACAGCAGGAAAGGAAACAGCAAGAAACCTGGTGATCAACACTTGTGATCAATTACTTCATTTCCTCATGTTTGGAATGGAAATAATGATTCCTGCCCAACTTATCTCAAGAATTAATATAGAGACTGCATATAATGTGAATGTACTTTGAAAGTGTCAAGTATTAAATTTCCAATACTTCAAAAGAAAGTGGAACATAAAGGGAAGGGTAGAGTTGAGATGATCCAGTTCAACTCTGTGATCCTGTTTTTCACTATGTCTCCCATGGGCACTGGAAAAGGATAGATTGTCTTTGTTTAGAGTTACAAATCCTGCACATTAATTGATGTTTCATTAATTGGTGGAGCACATTCCTGGGATGGAGTTTGAGGAGTGTAGGATGGAGGGCATATATGTTTGGGATAGAGTGAGCTAAAGTTGTATGATCCATTATCAGTTTAATTAATCCTCGTTTTTAATCGTTTTAACTTTAGTGTTTTATCTCAAGTGACATTCTACATTCACAAAACTTTATTGGATGGTTCTATAGGTGAATGAAACCTGTACTTGGATAAATTGGAACTTACATCTTGATTTGTCTTTATTCTTGTAAATGTGGAGCCCTATTGTATCTTGGAGTACAGGCTAGTAGATTCTAAGATCATAGAATGTTAGAGATTGGAGTGACTTCAAAATCATCTGGCCTAGAGGGTTTTTTTAAAAGAAAAAAAAACAGTATGGAAAAAATTGGGCATTACTCAATGTAATATAATATTTTCATTTAACCAGTGAATATTTTTGAGTACCTGTTCTGTGCCAGGCCTTAAGCTAAGTGCTAAGTACACCAAGATGACAGACTCAGTGCCTGCCTGTAAGGAGTTCTTGGTCCGTAGAGGAGATGGGTATTAAACAGTTAGTGTTCAGTGCTCTTGCTGGGTCTGGCTGATAGGAGGATATACAGGATAAACAAACAACAAATAGGAAATGTCCCTGAGATTGCCTGAGGGTGTGGGCTGGGGCAGTAAAAAAAAAGCTAAGTATTTTCTATCTCTTTCTCTAGATAAATAAAATAAGACTAGGTCCATAAGAGACTAACTCTTACTGCCTGACCGATCAGGACCTCTTTTCCTTTTCCTCCGTCAGCCTATGATCCTGAAAGCCTAAGATCTATTTTTTACCATCATCCTTCTTATTGTTATTATTTATGACGGTCATTGTTTTAACTGCTCCAAGGAGATAATTGCCTTAGTTGCTAAGGCAACCCAACATATTGGGTATAAGAGCAGCCAGCAGAAAGGGTTTGCCAAATTGCAGGGCTGGGTGGGAGGTGTGGGGTGGGAGAGCAAGGAGCTCAGCTGTGGAGCTTGAAAATAGCCATGTTCAAATTATCTCTGCATTTCTTCCACTGAGGAGCGTGAAGCCACTTGGAATCCGGTGCCTGCCAGCTCCTCGGCTACCCCTGACGCTTCCTGTTTTCAAACCAGCTAGTGCACTCTCTCTCTCACCAACTCTCAGTGCTCAGCCCAGGCTTCTTGGGTCTGGTTCCCAGACTCACGACTCTTATCTGCTGCTATTCAGCCCTGGAGACGTTCTTGTCCTTTATTTCTGGGGCCTGCAAGGGTGGAGATGTAAGTGGTGTAGCACCCCTCTCTAGGCACTGCACATTGCCCATTTCAAACAGATCATAATCCTTGGTGGTCTTGCTCAAGGCTGTAGTCTCCTCCCTAACTTGGGGAAGAAAGTATGGACTGATCACAATGAACTTTTCCATTTTAATTTTTGAAGATTGGAACGTCTTGGGAGGTCAGCTTGACTGCCCCCATTAAGTAGGTAAATTGAAGCTGAGGGAGAAGACATGCAGACCTGGTGATGCAACAAAAGTGGCTGATATAGGCCTTGAACCTCAGACTTCTTTCACCCTATGCTTAATCAGTGCCATTGGCTTTTGTCCTTGGTTACTGACTATCTTAGTCTGAGGTCTTCTGTGTCCTCTAGTTAGCTTGTTTTCTGTCTCCTGCCCCCTGGTCCTTATGCCAAGATGGGGAGTGGTCCAGAGGGAATACTGGGGCAAGAAGCTGCAGGAGACAAGTGTATCTCATTGGCTAGCTTTCCTTGGCAACGTTTGGCCATCCAGAAGGAGCTATTGCCATGAAATAGGATAATGGGCATGGGAAAGGGCAAGATGACAAAAGAAGCCCTCACCAGAAGATTTGAGTGGGTGTTAGTGACTTCTTTCAGCACCTCCTTTCTCCTCTTCTTTCCTGCTCACCAAGCACACACTGAGCCCCAGGGTATCTGTGGGGAGGGCCAACTTGCCTCTGTGTCCTTAGCAGCCTCCAGGGTGTCTCGCTAAGTGTGTCCCGGCGCCCTCTGCTAGAGAGCAGCCTCAGAGTTGATCTATCTGAGCAGGTTAAATAAACAGGTCTGTGTTTGGGTTAATTATCACTGGTTCTGTTGCTCTCCATTACTGCTCCATCCGGGCCTCTGGCCAAGGAGCAGATGGGAGAGGCTGCATCATCACCCCTGCCTCCTCATTGTGTCTGGCTCTCCCTCCTTCTCTCTCTCTCTCCCTCTCTCCCCCTCTCCCTCTTTCCCTCTTTCTCTCTCTCCCTTCCTTACCCTTCCTCATTTTCCTCCTTCTTCCCCCTGCCTCCCTGCCCTCCCCCTGCCCTCCACCTGCTTCCCTGCTTTCCTCCCCTCTTCCCGCCCCCCCCCCCCTTTTTGCTCTTTCTCTCCCTCTCTTTCTCTTTTTGGCTGAGCAAATAGGCCAGATGGCGGTGAGGGGAACAGACAACAAGTGAGGCATGGCATATGGGGAGCTTGTTTAATTTCAGCTCCTGTAGGGAAGTAGATTGGAGGAGGTGAGCTACAAAAGCAGAAAATGGAAAGGGGAAGGGTAAAAAAAAAACAACAAAAAAAACCACAACTGACCCTTCCAAGAGGGAAATTGGATTCAATTTACTATTGTTGGCCAGTGGAAGCCGTTGAGAATGAAGTGAATCTAAAGCAGAAAGTACCCTTTTTGCATCTTGAAGGTTCAGCCCCCTCCTCCAGTTATCCCACCTCGTACCATATTGTCCAGGGCTCTAGCTCTGAGAGGATGGTCTGAGAGGGGCAGTGGAAGGTGGGCAGGATTTCTTATATGACGTGGTAAATGGCTGTCTGTTCATGTATCAATTCCAGGAAGAAGTTTGGCCAGTAATTTAGTGAGAGAAAAATAGAGGTATCTGTGGCTAAAATAAGGGGTTGAGGGAAGACTGGCCCAAGTTAACCCAGTTCCAGCTTCTGAGAGCTTCTTGCACAGAGTTTCCTGTGCCTTCTTGGTTTGATTCAGCTCTCTCCTGGGCAGCTGCCCACATAACCACGCCTTGTCCTGCAGACCCTGGCCACTGCCTGTGCTGACACAGAAAAGCCAAGGCAGGAGGGCGGAGGGAGATTTAGGGACCAGATGAATGGCTTCCAGCATACGCCCTTTGTTTTCAAAGTTTATTTAACCTTCATGGTAGCCACCTAGAAAGTCAAATTTAAGGCAGCTTTACCTGGAGTTTCGGGAGAGATTCTGGCCACAGCACATATAATGGCCCACGCCTTGGTCACTCCAGTGCATGCATTCCCACAGATCAGTCAAATGTACTCTGCTACCCGTAGCAGGGTTTCACTTAGCCATTGCTGGGGCGCCTTACTCCGTAGGTGCAGGTTGAATTCGGCCATCCAGGGGAGACTGTGGCCCAGCGTAGCTCTGGGTTTCTGGCACCGTGATCTCCGCCTTGGTCTCCGGGACTGGGAGAGACCTAGGAGCCTTAACAATGACCCTCGGGGTACAATCCGGGCTCATCTGCTGGAGCGGCAGCCTGCCCCCTTCCCTGCAGGACTTTCCCCGGCTCCGCCAGGCAACCCGCTCTGCAGCTGATAACCGGATTAGGCAGCAGAATGGGGCAGATGAGCACCTCCAGGGGCCCTGCCTGGCCAGGCGTGGGGGCTGCCACTGTCAACACCCTAAGCCCCCGCCTCGGGCAGGGTATTTGCATGTGTGTGCGGCCTGCGCCCCGAGCCACTGGGAAAAGTGGGCGGAGGAGGTTCACACGGGCCAGGGCTGCACAAAGCCTGAGGCCAAGCGGCGCAGTGGCCCTGGCTGGCGAGTGTCACGCCCAGGGTCCCAAAGGTGGCTGGGCGCCTGTGCCCGGGTGGGTGGGAGCCAGCACAGTCACCGCGCGCCGCCTCCTCCCCAGCCTCCTCTGAAAAACTCTTCTTTCGTGCTTGCTTTCAGGGGCAGGCCGGCGGTTTGATCTCCCCTGAATGCTGTCCCCTCGTTTGAGCCTTCGATTCTGGGAAGATTCAGGGCATTGTCCAGGGTGGCGGGATGTCGGATTGATTTCGGGGCCTTTGTGTGGACGTGGGGCTCCTGAATGAAGCTGTTATGCGCGTCGGGGGCTGGCGGGCAGGCTGTCCGGCTGCAAGCTGGGCCTCCCTTTGTTGTGGGGGCCTCATTGAGTCCAAGGAAGAGGCTCATTTCAGGGTGATTTACTACCACCCAAACACCAGCTGTCTGCTGTTCTGCTGCGCGCCCTACCCGGCCCCCTCTTGGGGGGAATCTCTTCCCCTTCTGAAGTTTTCAGAGTCCCCACCCTTTTCTTTAATCATTGGGTTACATTCATATTCATATGTGTGTACATGTGTTAATATTATATATTTGTGTAAGTATAAATGCATGTATGTACATGGATATGGATATGGATATATACATATACATTCTTTTTTCGTTTGTTTTTTAATAGAGGGCCCTGGGCAGAGGCAGGGGCAGGTGAGAAAACTGCTGTGTTGGGAACTGTGTCACCAGGGTTTGGATCTCAGCTCTGTCCCTCATTAGTTGTCTGACCTTGGGCAAGTCACTCAATCTCTCAAAGCCTCAGTTTTTTCATTGGAAAAAATGAGAACATTCTCTTTTGATAGGAAGAAACTTCTCAATTATTTCTTGAAACATTAATGTTTTTAAAGCTATGAGAGAAAAGAGTGCGCTGTATTACTCTAACATTTTTGTAAAGCATTGTTCAGTGGGAAATAAAGCCACAAGGCAACGGGAGGAGGGAGTCGCATTAAAGGCGAAGGCCTCTCCACCTTTCTAGGTGACGTGCCAGGTGCAGAGGGAGCAGCCTCCAGACTTGGCCCACCCTAGGGTCTCAGAGTCAAGGGCCACTAAGTAGGGGCCACAATCTGTTGGAAGTGCTAAATGAACATCAAAGAGGGGCACAGGAGGAAGCCTTGGGGGTCAGGGAAGCTCCTGGAGGAGGTGATGCAGGATTATTTTGAAGTTCAGGGTGGTCTGTAAGAGAAAGGGCTGGGAGAATTTTTCCAGGGAGCTTGAGCGGCTAGCATAGTGGTGGCCATCCCTCTCTGGACAGCCGTCCCTGATCTCGAAGGCTCACCTGCACCGAGGAGCAAAGAGAGGGTTTGAATGGAGGTGGAGGACATGGTCAGACATGCAGGGTAAGAGGGGTGGGTCTGCCATTTCCGTTTTGGGTGGTTTGAGGTCTAGGGGTTGTCAGTCAGCCAGAAGACCATTTAGAAGGCAACTCTAAATAGTTCCAACAAGAATAGAGATTAAGCTTTGGTGCTTCGTGGGAGCGCTGACCAAGGTGGAAGGGAAAGACTTTTATGACGTGCAGCTGACCTCAAGACCGGTTAGATGTAGGGAGGTGGAAAGAAAGGCATGGATCTGTGATATACACATTTCTGTAAAATAGGGCAAAAATTGTACAAAATTCATAGCATTGCTAGCCTGGCACATAATAAACACTCAATAAATGTCATCTGTAATGATGATGATGATGACTGCTGTTTTAGGTGACCAAGTGAGTAGTTGCCTCCAGGTCGTGTCCTCAAATGGGGAAAGCAGGAAAAGGAACAGAATGGGGGTGAAGGTGGGAGGGGTAGGAAGAGCAGGATGATAAGTTTTGGCACAGTTAAGTCCTCATAGATGTTGTCTAATGTAATTTCTTTGGGAGCAGGATCTGGTAGGAATTCTCTCCTGGTTCCCCCATAATGTCTAGCTCAGTGCTCACAATAGGCAAGGCACTTAATAGATAATCAATGAACTTATAAATTAATGTGTTTTCTGAGTCTTAACAATCAGGAACTATTAGCTTAGAAATAATCATTTATTTTGCAGATATTAAAGAGTACCAATTAATGCTACACACTGAGGACACAGTGAGGAACAAGCTGACAAGTTATGTGCCCACATGGAGATTGTTGTCTGGTGTGGTCCTAAGGATGACAGAAAAGCTACATGCTCATGTAATTGGAGAGGATTATAAATGTTGTTCCTGGGTGTCTAAGCATTACCTTAGGGTAGGGGTGAGGAGCAGATAGAGGATGCCATGGATGCATAAAGCATCTAAGTTGTGCTGAAATATCCTCATGTTTTTATCTAGTGCCTAAGGTCCAGAGACAGATCTTGGCACAGTGGTTAGTCACAATTGAGCCCCAGCCTTAGCTGTGGTCTAAGCTGTGCTCCTCGAGCTTAGGTAAGCAGTGTGTGGGTGGGGCTACCCGGTTCCTAGTGACTACAGAATCAGCCACAGGGACTCTGATTGCCTCTCCATGCAGATGGTGACCTGGACTGTGTCTCTCTCCTGCTTCCTTTCGGGGGTATCTTCATGACCATGGGGGATTTTGCTGTTGGTTTCTTCTTTGTGTGGGTTGACAATTTCATGAGCTTTTTAAACTTTAAATTTAGAAAAACTATAGGCTCACACTTCTGGGACTTGCTCCAGGAGGTGTTACAGCAAGTGTTAGAGTCTCTCAGTATTCCAGAAAAGGGAATTGAAAAGAGCCTTAGAAATCCTTGGAAGAAAAAAAAAAAAATCCTCCTTTTACTGAGAATGAAAATAACTCTAGAAAGGAGAGGTGCTGGCTGAAGCCACACAGCTAGAAAATGGCTGGGAGGAGATTTCACCCAGACATCCTGGCTTCCTAGTCTATAGCTTGCTGTACTTTTTATGTAGTGCTTTGTATTGCCATTCATGGGTGAGATTAAGTAAGTTAATGGCCCTCTCTGTTTCTTACTATCCTTATGAGAAAAAGGAGAGTATTGGACTAGGTCAGCATTTTACAATATGTGGTCTCTGGAACACACTTATTCAGAACATTAAGAGGTGTTAGAGGCCAAAAAAGATTCCATGGGCAAAGAAAGATTGGGAAACACCTGGTTAAACAAAGCTAAACAGATGTTTTTGCAGTAGGACATCTCAAAGCCTTTAATATGTTAATAAGCATCATGGATCTGCAATGTGGTTGAGTTTATGGTGTTTCACAAATTAATTAGATCACAAGCTGATGCCTACTAGACCAGCTATCCCTGGACCACTCCCAGCTCTAATTCTTGTGTAGAGAGAGCCTCTCTGAGACTTTGTAAAGATGTTGCACTGATTCTTGTGCCTCGGGAGGCTGGATGGGTTGGGAGACACAAGGAAAAGACTCTGGAAAAGGAAGCTTTGTGAAACATCAATTCCATTAAGTGTCACTGCCCCCGCCCCCAAGAGAGAGGAAGGAAAGAAGGAAGGGAGGCCATTCCACTAGCATGAAGAGGGACATGAATATCTTTCTCTGAGTTAGGATAAAAATTGATCTCTTTGTTTCTTCATTTATCAGGAAGAACAAAGTTTGGAAATGTAGGACTACAAAAGCAAAGGGGAAGAGGAGAATAAACAAGAACACTTGTTTACTTTTCCAGAGGAGGAGGGGGAAGAGGGCAAACAAGGGGGATATCATAGCTTTGTAGTTTTATTAGCTTTTGGCTCATTGCTTTTATAAGAAGGTTCCTGATCTGGTCAAACCTCTAGTAGTTCAGGAGTCCATTCTTTTGCAGAAGGTCGATTGAGGGTTCGAACAGTCTAAGTCTGTTCAAAATACCCCTCAGGAGGAAGATGGTCTGTGTGGGCATCACATGCGTGTTCACGCATGCACCCAAATGAGCGATGCAGGTAGAGGGAACTGTGCCCAGTGCGCATTTAGCTTCTACCTAATTGGGTTGGTATTCCTGGACCTTGGATCCAGACATAAAGATCAGCCTCTGATAAGCTGCTCTTGGCAACTTAGATTGTGTCTGTTATTTATTGAGCAAAACAGGATGGATCATGTAACAAGACATATTTGTATGCTCTGCCTGGGCATGTGGGAGGACACACAAGTAGATACAGACTGGTAAAGAAAGGTGTCTCCAGAGACTGCGGTGGAACCCTCCTCTAGCTCTCCTCACCGTCAGTATTCTCTCATTCGGTCCATGACCGCTGAGGCTTTCTTGTTTGTCAGCAGAGTATTTTCCGGGGTAGTTGTTATGGAGAGAAAGGGGATGAGCTTAAGGAGAATTGTCATGGTGATGCACTGCTACAGAGCAGCAACCTTAGAATTTCCAAGCTTCCTTCCTTTATCCATCATTGGAAGCAGCATTCCCCTGGGACAGGCACTTAATAATACTCATGACCTCCTCTACAGCACTTATAAGATGTTATCATTTAGTTCTGTTTCAGTTATTACCCCTCTCTGAGGAGGTAAGTGTAATTGGACCCATTTTATAGAAGAGAAAGTGAGGCTCAAGAGACAAATGTTACTCTGGGTTTCAGAGAGAGAAATTGCAATGGAGCCAGTGTGTGCTTCCAATTCTAAAATCTTATGATGTTGTGGGAAAGAAATGACCAAGGATTAAGCCCCCTCACTATCCTACATACCCAAATCTCTGGCTGCTCTCTGCTTTTCTCATCCTTTTTCAGGAGAGAAGGAACAATTAGGGAAGAAGTTTCCTCTTTTAGCAAGAACGTGTAGTGGATCTATGCTCTCCATGAGATCTTTGCCAGACAAGTGAAGGAGAACGGATATACAATGTATGAGTCCTTTTCTAAAAGAGCTTGCAATTTGTTGAGGAATAAGGACATACATACGAAAAGTGCAGTACATCATCAAATCTAAGATGCCACAGACTCTAAGACAATTTCAGAGATGTTAGAAACGAAAAACTGTGCATTTTATTTTTTATTTTATTTTTATTTTATTTATTTTTTTTCACACACACACACTGAATTTTATTTTTACAAGAGATAAATAAACTGATCACCAAGCATTGTAAATGGATGACCGCAACAATGATTGCAATTACCAAACATGAAACACAAACTGTGCATTTTAGAATCAATGGGAGATGGTAGTAATACAAAGGTAAATAAAAACAAAAGTTGGTTATCCAGAGTTGTCATAAACCATATGTGTTCATTCACCAGTTGCTTCCATTGATATGCCAATGTGTGATGAAGTAGCCAAGACATGGTACAGACCTGCGTTGCTCTGAGCTCACAGTAAGGCAGGAGGCCTGGGTGCCAGTAGGGTGGGCTAGTAAGGGGAGGATTCATGGATGATGCGAGACTGAGTAAAGACTTGAAGAACAGGGCAGATTTCAAATGAGTAGAGGGGAGGAAGGTGTGGTGAGGAATGTTCAGCTCTGGGGATAAATTGCCAAAGAGGATCATGGAGACACTAATTTATTCATAGGTGAATTAAAATATTGGTGTCTTAGCTCAGGCTGCTATAGCAAAATACCATAGACTGGGTGGCTTAAGCAACAGACATTTATCTCTCACAGATCTGGAGGCTGAGGAGTCCAATATCAAGGTGGCAGTAGAATCAGTTCCGGGTAAGGGCCCACTTCATGGCTTCCTTCTCCCTGTATCCTCACGTGGCAGAGAGAGAAACTCTAGCGTCTCTTCCTTTTCTAGTAAGGGCACTAATCCCATCATGGGAGTTTCATGACCTCATCTAAGCCTAATTACCTTGCAAAGGGCCCATCTGCAAATATCATCACATTGGGGGTTAGGGCTTCAATACATGAATTTTGAGAGGACACAAACATTCAGTCCATAACAATTGGGAAACTATTTAAATTAGGTTTGGCTCCTGGAACTTAAAACAGTAGACAGGCTTGGAGAACTTTTGAGGATCTGAATAAGGTAGCATTATCAGGTGGCTGTTTTGAGGGGCAATCTGTGTCTGCCTTTAATCAAACTAAATATCACTGGAATTCTTCTGGGTTTTACATCTCAGTTCTATACAACTGTCACAGCGTTCTGCTCTCTGGAGTATATAAGGGGAGGGGAACACATGTCCTCTGCTCTTAGGAGGCTCAGCAAGGGCATACAAAATTGAAAGTTATGAAAGTTTGTAAGAATAAGAACAGTAAGACGGAAGGTGTGTGAGATACTGACAGTCTGTTATACAGGTGAAAAGATAAGAAATTAGTGTGGGCTAGTTGAGTAGGACAAGGCTTCTTGGGGTGGGTGGGATTTATGCTGAACCTTTAAGACGGCAGGGCTTACGGAGTGGGGCAGATGAAGTGGGAAAGGGCATAAGCAATGCAGACATGAAGGAGCTGGATATTTGGGAGCCATTGAGAGGTATGGCCAGGTGAGCATCATTCCAGCATTTATCTAGCTCATGCAGGACATGACAAAGCAAAGATTTTTGTTGTTTTTTGTTTGTTTGTCTAGGGAGTAGTCAGTGAAAGGGCTGGAAGTGAGGGGGGAGGAAGTAGGGAGACAAGGAACATACCTTTCATATCAGCATCAGCACTGTTCTCCATATCTATGGGGAGGAAGATGGAGGGAAGTTTACAAACTTAAACTTACAAGTTGTAAAAATTCGTAGCCGCAAGAATTTGAGAGAGCTTGAAATGGAGAGAAAGTGAAGGAGGGAACCTATTGGAAAGGAAAGGGCAAGGCGTTCGTATCTGGACTAGTGTGCATTCTTTGCCTTCTATGCCCCTTCCTCTTTTTCTACCACTGTTTCGGCAATTAATCTTATAAGATGGTAGCCTCTATTTAATTACTGTTTATAGTTATTGCTATTTGATTTATTTCTAACTTGTTTTATTTATTGTTACTTGATTCATTTCTCCTCTCTCCAATTATAATGCCATGTCCTTGAAAGCAGGAACTGGTTTTTTTGTATCTCTCAAAGCGT